>NW_020837999.1:13386335-13758841 GCF_003676395.1 Aethalodelphis obliquidens | reverse complement strand
TTCATGTTCTTTTCCATTATGGTTTATCACAGGATATTGAATATAGTTCCCTGTGCCATTCTATATATACCCGTTTGCATCTGCTAATCCCACATCTTAGGAAAACATCTACATAGTCAGTGCTCAGTAAATATCATCTGAAATCATTCTTCTCTCAGATCACTGTATCATTAGGAAGTGGAAGATGTTAGTCTTGGTTGCTATCACACTTCCTTCATTTCTACATTTTTGGTGGGGGAATGAAGACTGAGTTTTGTTCCAATTCAGCCATCTGGCAGTTCCTGTTTGTCTCCCTACTCTGCAATAACTGATTAAGGGGAGGATTGATTTTGACCAAATCAAGTATTATAAAGGACATCAAGAAACTACTTAAATTCAATATGTGATTTCACCTGCTCTCTTGAAGTAAATGATGGCTAATAAAGGATTTTAAGTTGGTATGGGAAAGAAGTTACTAAGATAAATGCTGGCTGCACTAAAAAAAATATGTAAGTTCATTGTCCTAGGGCAAAATAGCATATACATGTCCCCAAATATTTCTATTACATGAACACACTCCCTTGATTGGAAGTGATTGGGTAATGCAATGTTTTACTTCAATGAAAACGGATTCTTTGGAAGATAATTTCCTCATTATCCTCAGAGGTTCTGGAATCTGCTATGAGATTCAGAATTCAATTTTGAGTGACTTAAGGGAATAAAGCCTTTATAACTTTTCTTTCTGAATTGTGGAATATCAAAGGCTGAATGCCCCCTTTAAAGTAATTTATTATTACAGCATCTCACACTCTGTATAACACATTCAGAAACTAATGATTTTTCAAAAATTTAACTTATTACATTAATTTTAAAAGATTTTTCTTTCATAAATTACCTTTTGGTTTTCATGTAATTACAGTCAGGTCGATTTATTTTAGACTAAAATTATAGAATATTAAAGCTACTGGGCACCATTGAATTCTACAACAACTCTATGAGTTAGGTGTGATTTTTCCTCTTTATATATGTGGAAGCTGAGGCACAGATGGGTTATCCAGCATCCTGGTGCTGGAGGGATCTAAACTCAGTTCTATCCAAATTCTAAACCTTTGCTCTTTCTACCACAGATGCCATCCACATACTACTGAAGAACTTCTAGTGACACCCCATCCCCATTACATGGCACAAATGTGGAAAAAAATCAAGGCTATAGGAAGTAAAGGGACCCATTCCGGGTTCCACTGTGAGCTGGAGACAGGATTGGGGCTTGCTCGGTGGCACACAGATCTGGATTGTCTTTCCTCTGCCATGTGCCAGTGATGTGAATTTATGAAATTCATTTAATCTCTTTGAGCTCCAGTTTTCTTACCCGTAAAATGAAAATAAACTTACACCATAAGGATGTTCTGAGGGTTTAAGGAGTTTATTATATGTAGAATGCTTTAGCACTAGCGCCTGATACATGGTCAATCATAAATTAGAGGTAATTGTGTTCAGTAACACTGGAAATAATAACAGGAAATGGAATCTAGCCCTCTGAATTCTGATGAAGGACTGTTCTAATTTGTTAACACTCTAGTCCAATTATATAAACATACCAACTTTATGACTGGTATACTTTATCCTACCTACTTATTTCTTTATGCAGTTGTTTAAACAGATCAGCCTTGCTTTAGGTAGCATTAACTTGCAGATAGAATGTATTTACATATATTCTCCATGGACTATGCCCTCACAGAGATACAGCTTGATGCTACTATTTCTTGGCACTGGCCACTTGTTTCTCAGGCCTCTTGAGAAATTTGGAGTTGCGCTTTTGCTCTCTGCAGCCCCCGGGACCCCACCCTACTGTGTCTGCTGATGAGTCAGCGGTGGCAGTCCAGGTTCATTACAAATTCCCTGGGCTCTCTGGAAATCAGCGCCCTGCTAATTTGCCTGCATCCCAGCTCCCCAAGCCCTCCCCCTTTCTGGCATCTGCCCCCACCGCTTTCTGATCTTATCACAGTAGTTCTTAATTGTCCACTGCTGCTTCTCTGTCTTTTTCTCTGTGAGTGAAGCTCAGCGTGTGGGTCATTTTGTACTAATCGTTTATTTAATATGCCTCCCCTTTGTCAGTGGGCTCACATCGGCACCGTTCTTGCCTTCCATGCCAGGGCAGGTATACAAAAAAGCCTTTATTATTCTCTTAATCGCTTTTGTGGTTTTTTCCTTATCCTCATCTTCTTTCTTTACTGATACAGCAGATTCTTACCTTGTTCCCTTCGATTTTCCTAAGTACAAATGGCTGTTTAACCCCTTGATATCAGATGCTTTATTTATAAAGACATCTAAGTCTTCTCTATTCTTCTCATGCTCCTGCTTCCCTTCATCTGACATTAATTTCAAAAGAATTCGCTTAAAAAGACAGTCAGGAAACTAAGGCGAGTACGTGGAGGCTGCTTCACTTTGCTTAATATCTACATCTATCCTGTATCTGTATCAACTACATTTATTCTATATCTATACCATCTACATCTATTCTATAACTATACCATCTACATCTATTCTGTATCTATACCATCTACATCTATTCTATATATCAACTACATTTATTCTATATCCATACATCTACATCTTTTCTGTAACTATACCACCACCATCTATTCTATATCTATACTATCTACATCTATTCTGTATGTATATCATCTACGTCTATTCGACATCTATATCATCTAAATCTATATCTACATCATCTACATCTATGTGTGTATCTACATCCACATCTATATCACTATCTACATAAAATTTTGGTTGATGTGAAATATAGCAGCCTGGGAGCAAACTGTGAGAATGGTGAGTGTTCAGAAAATCAGGAAGTAGGTGCCTAAATCCATAGCCTTACAGCAGAACCTCTAACTCCCACGTTGTGGCAGAAATGTAAGATTGTTATCTCTAGTCTGGTCCCCACCAGGTTACAATATTGCTTATAAACCCTCTGACATTTCAAAACACGGTAGAGATAAGAAACATATTGTCCCGAAATGTCCCCTCCACCTCTAGCAAGAAAGTTCTACTAGCTCTTGGGTTTCCCTGGTGGTGCAGTGGTTAAGAATCTACCTCCCAATGCAGGGGACATGGGTTCGAGCCCTGGTCCAGGAAGATCCCACATGCCGTGGAGCAACTAAGCCCGTGTGCCACAACTACTGAACCTGCGCTCTAGAGCCTGTGAGCCACAACTCCTGAGTCCACATGCCACAACTATTGAAGCCCGCGTGCCTAGAGCCCGTGCTCCACAACAAGAGAAGCCACCGCAATGAGAAGCCCGCACACTGCAACAAAGAGTAGCCCCAACTCGCCTCAAATAGAGAAAGCCCGTGTGCATCAGCGAAGACCCAGCGCAGCCAAAATTAAATAAATTAAAATAAGTTTTTTTTAAAAAAGAAAGTTCTACCAGCTCTTAAACACCCATTTTCATTTCAAGTCTCACTCCTCCATGAAGTCATCCCTGATGATGTCTGAGAACCACAAAGGCGTTTACTATTTGACTCATGCATTTGGCATCGGACCAGATTGCTTTACATAGTACTGTGTACTCTTTTCTATTGTGTTTATTCTCATTCCTAATTGTTTCACATGCACAGCTTTTAACTCCTAACACATTCTATTAATTACTTAAAGGTAGAGCTGCTAATGTTTAGGCATCCTTCACCCTTTCATTTCAATCTACTGCTAGATTCTTTAGCACGCATCAGAATGCTCTGGGGATCTGAATGTAAAAGATTCCTGGGTTTTTTTTACAGCCCAGCTGAATCAGAAACTCCAGGTGTGGGGACTTGAAATCTGTTATTTAAATGAACTCTTTGGGGCTTATGATATCAACCAAAGTTTGCTAACAGCTACTTTTGGAGATGCCTCTAAAACAACTTGAAGATTTCTCTTCCTTTCTAGTCTCACTGTCGTCTCACTAATCCAGCCCATATCACACAAAACACACACATGCAGGCACACACACACACACGCTTCTTTTTTTAAAAAAGTTTAACTTTTGAACACCTAACAAACATTGATGAGTACTTGATATGCACCAGACACTGTGGCAAATGTAGAGAGTAATAAACCATGATCCTGAGGAGTTTACAGTACAGAAAGGCACACATATACATTGCATGCTTAAGTGGAGTACAGGCTAAAAACAAAATTTTAACTAACGAACTAGCCTGCCTCAAGTCCTGGAACACATGTATTACAAAGTGTAATTGCCCATCTTGTTCCAGGAATGGCAGGCTTGAAGACAATATGTCTTCATTTTTTGAGGTATGGGAGATGCAACCAAGCAAAAAGAAAACAAAGGAAGGACATCAATGTTTTGTTGTTTTCCACTGGATCAGTACTTGCTCCTGACGCAGACCTGAGCGTATCAACCTTCATTCGATGTTAACATGAGTAGGAAACTATAAGTGGTCTTTGACTGGCTGAGATCTCTTAGCTAGCTGCATGGCCAGAAGAGAGAGATGTCGTCACATCCACTTGGGACTCAGGCTTGGGATAGATTGTCAAAACATACGTTCTCTGGTCTCAGGAATAAATTCCTGGTAGAGTGACCCTACTGACTTGTGACAATCTGTTGGTACATGAATGTTGGCAATTTTCACTGACCCCTTCAGCATTCTTATTCCTCAAAACAGAGCCTTTCATTTCAGAATATCTAACACTTGAAAACAGCTTATTGTGGTGGTGCCATGGCAACAAAAAACGCTTTCCTTCATTTGTATCAAGCAAGAACTAGAGGTGTTTGAAGAGCACAGAAACAGTCTGTAGTTCAGTATGGGAAGACGGTTAGAGAAATTGGCAGGAGAAATTTCTGCCCCTGCAAATTAACAGAGTTGATTTCTCTCCTCTGTCTCTCATGCTTGTGAGCTTTGAAACGTGGCAGGAGCTTGGATTCAGGGTGGCTGGCTTCTCTGAGTCATTGTTTCCCCATTTGTGCATCACATGAGCATTCTCTTCTGGTGATGTGGGGAATATTTATGCGAATGCCTTGGTTATGGGTAATATTTTGGTGTGACAACTGCTCCTTAATCCCCGGCTCACTATGTCCAAGTAGTACCCATTGCTTCTGAGGTGAGAGCCTCCTTTGCATCATGAGAAGTTTAGATTAGATCAGCACGTATTTTCCAAACAGGGTTGCACATTAGAATAGCCTGGGTGCATGTTAAAAATAGTTTCCAGAGACCTATTAGGACTTGCTGATTCAAATCCTCTGAGGGAGGGATGCAGGAAATTGTCTTTTTAACCTGTTCTCTGATGATTTCAGTGTAAGCAGACCTCTGCCTTATGTTGAGACCCTTTGGCCCAGATGTTCCCCAAGGCCCCTCTAACTTTGCATTCTATGGATTCAAGATCCCACAGCCAGGCTACACCCAATTATCCCTCGCTGCTCCTAAATACTGCCCCACACACACCCAGAGCTTTTCGCTGCTGATCCCGTTGGGTGCTAGGAGGTCTAAGAATTTTGTCAATATTCAGCGAATGAGCCCTTTGTTACACCCTATGCAGGTAGCTCATCAGCGCTGCTGTCAAATTGCTGAGTAATGGTGACTCTTTCCAGAATAATACACTGCCTTTTTAGAGCACTTAACGCTTATTTTTAGGCACTTGCACACACTTTCACACAGGGCTGGAATCGTGAACCATTTCGGTCTGTCTAGCTGTGTGAGTTGGAATCTACAGAGAGGACAAAGACCAGAATGATGTTGACCTGGGAAATCTGTGATGAAAAATCAGAGAAGGGCTTGGAAGCATTTTCTGTCTATAAATCACCCAGTCCAGTGTTTCATTCCGAGTAAAGCAATCTCCTAGTCCTCCAGGAGAGTAAGATTTATGTCAGGTGAGAAAAAACAGTCAGCTGATTTCCTATCTATGGACTCCTTGAAGGGTAGAAGGAATAGAGATGGGAAAAAAAAAAAAACCCAAAAAAAACCCCTACCCTTGAATTTGTCAATTTTAAGTCACCGTTCCAGTCTGATTTAAACACCCCAAAGCTAACAATGCTAGCAGAGGACACACTTTGAAAGTGAAAATTAGCTAAAATCAATTAAAAGGAAGCTTGCTTTGGCAGAAGGGAGTTCCCTAAGAGACGGTTTGCTAATGGAGTTTTGGCAAACACCTAAATACAATCAAGGTGACTGGGGTGTGTTCACAAGATGGGCAAGTTTCCACAGAGAGGTAGAACCAAATCAATAGCGTTGTAACCTGTCTCAGTGAGGGGTGTGGTCTGTATGGAAAAGAGAGTTGGGCAGAAAGGGTTTATCCAGTTCTATCCATGAGATGGAGGGCCTGTACCTGACAGACACAGATGACATGGTCACTCAGGGGAACACTGTAAGGGGAGTGGTGACAGATACTAAAACTATATTACATTATATTTTATATTTATACATAAAATGTATTAGCCATATTATCGCATTTGCTGAACACCTGTTATATGTCAGGGCTTATAGGTGCTAAAGTGCTTTAATAGATTTTTATATTTAACCTTTAAAATATCCCTGTGAGGGCTTCCCTGGTGGCGCAGTGGTTGAGGGTCCGCCTGCCGATGCAGGGGACATGGGTTCGTGCCCTGGTCCGGGAAGATCCCACATGCTGTGGAGCGGCTGGGCCCGTGAGCCATGGCTGCTGAGCCTGCGCGTCCGGAGCCTGTGCTCTGCAACGGGAGAGGCCACAACAGTGAGAGGCCCGCGTACCGCAAAAAAAACAAAAAAAATCCCTGTGACATAGGACCATTATCATCTACATTTTATGATGAGAACACCAATCCCTAGAATTCTAAGCCAGTCACTTAGCTGGTAAGTGGGAGACCTAGGTTTTGAGGGCAGGCCTGTCTGCCTCTAGGGCTCTCTTAGGTGCTCTGCTCTCCGGCCTCCTGACACTGCTCATCATTTTTCCTGAAATACATTCTGAACTATCCAACTCCTAGTTGCTGATTCTCCGTGCGTCAGCTTCGCAAAAAAACTTGATACAGGGAAGGGTGGTGTTCTGGATGTGGACATGATTGTGATAAAGATTTACACTGGCATTTGGTTTATATATTTGTCCCTTATAGGTTTAGTTAATTTATATGAGGGAATCATCATGGATGAACTGAAAGAACAAATTATGAAGACATTGGAGCTAACTGGTTAAGAGTTTGGGCTCATAATTGGAGTGGTCTGGGTTTTATCCATGGTTCCATGGCTCATGAGCTTTCTGAACCTGGGCAAGTCCACACCTGAGCCTCAATTTCCTCTGTGAAACAGACACAACCATAGTATACACTTACAGGGTTGCCATGACGATGAAGTAGAATGATGCTCAAATGTACTCAGCACAGTTCTTGGCATGTGGTGGGCACTCAAAACACGTTAGTGGTTTTCATTATCGGACCTATGAGTCAAGGAGCCAGGTCTTGGTCTGTGGCTATCTTTGAGGGGCTGCCACTCTTAGTGGACCTGCCTCTGCAGGCTCTGTAAGCCCTTCTCTCTGATGAAAACACTTTGTCTTTTGGGGGGCTCTCCTACTTGCAAAGTCTTATGACCTTTACTTGTCCACATGCCCCCTTTTCAAAAACTTAATTTTTTTTCATTTTTAATTACATATTTAAAAATATAAAAATCATACGTTTTTTAAATTTAAAGAATATAAAAATATACAAAACTAAAAATTAACCTCCCCAATTCTAAAGTTTCATATGTAACCTTCCAAATTTTTCTGAATATTTATATAATATATAAGATATAAGATTTTCTGTTTCTTTTCTCTTTCTTTTCAGAGCTGAACTTACATCATACATAGTGTCCCACAATATTTTGTTTTTTTGTTTTTCTCACTCAACAAGTACCATGAATATTCTTTCATTTTGTGAAATACTCATTTTTAGACATGGCTGTATGGAATTTTAGAGTGTTGTCTCCACATTTTTCTATTGCAACAAATCCTGCAATGAATGTTCTTCTGCATATGCCCCTGGGCATTTTTTGTGAGAATGTTTTTGTAGAATATATTCCTAGAGGTAGAACTTCTGTGTCAAAAGAGTCAATATTATACTAAACCGTTGTTTTATTTTCAGACAGCTATGTTTTAAATTTTTTTCTCCTTTACGGAAAATATTGTAATGATAACCTTTGGATTTAACTTTTCTTTTGAATTATTTTCTTAGAGTTTGTTTACTAATGAAATAATGATAGTTATCATAATAGGATATAGTATAAGCCAGGAACTTATCACATGCATTTTCTCTCTTATCCTACTTCTGGGCATGTAGTAAGCAGCCCATTGTACAGATGAGAAAACTGAGTGTCGAAAGGATTGACCCAGACTCATAGCATCCAAAGTGACAGATTTAGGGTTTGAGCTCAGGTCAGTCTGATTTCAAAACTGATGCTTTTTATCACAGCACTCTGCCTTTAAACACTGTGAGCTGATTCTGGGATTCTAGGGTCTTAGGGGTTCATTGCTGGGGGTGAGAGGGAACCAACATTAGGCCAATGAAGGCAACATAGTGAGTTAAGTGCAGTGATGGGGGAGTCACAGGGTTTTGTGTATGTGTACAGCCATCAAGCCTAGTCCAGGGTAGGGGCAACACCTTTTAAAATGATAAAATGGCATTCATGGTCTCAGTGCACTGATTGGGGGTAGATAATAATTAGCCATTTTAAACATGGAGAAGATGAAGCAAGGGACAGTTTATAATCACTTTATACCTGTACACTTCTGATTAAAACTAAAGGCTCTGCCAGACTGTTTTTCCATTGAGAAGCTTTGTTCTTTCTCTTATAGAACGATGATCTCAGGAAATACTATGCCAAGAACAGAGCCATCAGTCAGCATTAAAATGAACGAGGAAAATCCCCAGGAGGCGAAGCCTTCCTGGCAAAAAGCCATTTTCTAAGTGAGACTTCTGGGAAAACATGTGTGAAGTTACTTCCTGGGTCACTGGTTACTCAGTGTTCTCTGGGACCGTTGGTTGATGCTGAAAGGGAGATACAAGGAGGGGCGGACAGGTGGATGAGTTCCCAGGCCACGAGGGCTGTCAGTGTTTTACTGAGCACCTGCTGTCCGTCTCATGGTGGGTTCACACCAGGGAGCTAGGGGTGAGCAAAGCAGATATACATGAGGCCCTCAAGTAGCTCAAGGTTCACCAGGGCAGAGATCTGTAAGCCTTGAGTTACAAGGCAGAGAGCTATGGGTGGTCCCAGGGTTTGTACAAGTGCTTCTGAATCTGAGGAGGGGCCCTTGAGCAGGCATGCTGCCTTCTATTTAGGGATCACAAGCTATTCTGCCTGAGAAGTGGGGATGGGGCATGGGAGTTAACGAGAGTGCCTGGCTGGCATCATGCAACCTGGCACAGTAGAAAGTGGGACAAATCCAGGCCATGTAGGGCAGCCTCATACTGACAAAGTGAATGCCCAGGAGACATGGTCACGGAGGGAGGGGCTCTTTGTCTGTGATCTGCAGCCGCCTCTGTTCGGCCTAAAAGGAGCCACTAAGAAATGTCAGAAAGAGAAAGACAAATACAAAATGATGTCACTTATATGTGGAATCTAAAAAAATACAACAAACCAGTGAATATAACAAAAAAGAAACAGACTCACGGATATAGAGAACAAACTAGTGGTTACCAGTGTGTGTGTAGGGGTATATTGGAGTGGGAGGCTGGGAGGTACAACCTATTGACTGTCAGATGGCTACAAGGATGTATTGTACAACACGAGGAATATAGCCAATATTTTGTAATAACTGTAAATGGAGTGTAACCTTTAAAAAATTGTATTAAAAAAGGAGCCAGAGATACCCCTGCATGAATGCTTCAGTGTTCCCCTAGGCTGAAGATGGGGGGGCAGTAGGACAGCAGGCACATAGCTATATCTATATCATCTATATCTGTATCTATATCTATATGAAACCAAAGCCAAGTTCTTTGGTCTATGTATACAGAGTGCTCTCAACTCCACTAACTCGCTCCCTGACTTTAGTCAAGTCACAAATTTCTTCAGGCCTGAGCACACTCTTCTGTATAATGGGTATGTAAAATGCATGTCCTTCTGAACAGAGTTCCTGAGGGGATAAAATAAAGCCTGAGAGTGAAGCAGAACTAGGATTTTTCTTTTTGCTCCCTGCATCCATGGTACCTAGCACAGCATCAGGCACCATGCAGGTACTCAAGGCTGGATGATCCATATGGCTCAGTGAGGCCCAACAGCTTCCCAAACACACTTCACACTAGCCATGCCCATCCTGAAATGTCCATGTTAGTGCCATCTCTTTGGCAGGATATAGTTCCAGATAGATTTTGTTGAAATGTATGCCTCCATCCCTGGCCTGATGTGGGGATGTAAAGCGTAGAAGAAACGACCATATTTTCCATGATCAAGAATTCCTTTGCCCCTCTCTGCCTCTACCTTCCTTCCTTTTCTTTCCTCCTTCTGCATACACCTTAGCTCCTTTCAAAATTCTATTATTTATTTTCAGAAATACCCACTGGACATCAAAATCATATAGTGCATCTGCTTGACACAAGAAGTGACACACTCAAATGTCTCCAGACCTCACTTTATGGCTTGAGGGTTCTCTGCTGTTTTACTCTTTCCATTCCTATTCCAGCATCCCAGTTGGCCAGTCAAGTTCTGTTCTGTTTTAGGTTTCTGGTTCTTCTTCTCCAGCACCCTCTACCTATCTCTCTCCCCAGTGTTGAGATGAAAACTAAGGGGCTGCAGGCATGGTTCCAGCCATCAAGGAACTCACAGTCCCCAATAGTGCCTTCAAAGAGCATGGTGGCATAGAGGCACCATCTGTGAAAACTGCCATGAAGGGCCTTCACAAGCAAGCAGAGATGCTTCTGGACGGATGGATGGAGTTGCTTACTCTCTCAGCACGACTGACATTAGGGTATTAAAGGGCACAGAGCTGGGCCTCTGAGGTAGGAGTGTGTAAAGCCTTCCCATCCTGTGCAGCATATCTGGATAAGGCTTGCCCCTAAGTCCACTTGCCTTAGGGACAAGACCCATCCCCTGCTTCTAGTGGATGCTTGTTTTAACCCCAGGGTTGTTGGGTGCTAACCAATTGCTCCCAGAAGCAACATTTTCAGGGTCCACCTGCACCTGAAGTACATCTCCCCAGGGTAGTTTTAGACCAGAAAAGTGACCCCAGCACAGCCCCTGTCTCTTCTTTCCCCAGCCTTAGGGTGGTGGTGTGGGAAGCTTCTTGGGAATGACCAGCTGCCTGTAGAACAGTTTCATGAGAGTGTAAGGAATCTGCGTGGTCATCCAGACATCCTATCCCTGTGTAGAGCACCAAGAATCAGAGCCAGATTTTTCCTTACTTGGGGTGGAGCTGCAGAGTGAGCAAGGGGACAGGGTAGCCATGGGGAGTCTCCGCACTCTCCCTCCCCACTGAGCCCCCTACAGCTCTAGGCTGAGAGAAGCTTCCCTTAGAGGGGACATACTGAAGGACTTACTCAAGCTAACTAGTCAACAGAATCAAGGGGTTGTCAGGGAGGCAGAGCCATTCTGACTTTTGGGGACTAAGGAACTTATTACGGGAGTTAGTCCTTAACACAACTGTGGGAAAGCCTGGGGAAGTAAAGGTCTGAAAAGGAGATTTAAAAGTTCAGAGAAAGGCTGTTAATCAGCCCTCCTGGAGTGCCGGTGTGGATGGACAAGTCAGAGCTTGCAGGAAAATCTTAATGTTAGGCATGTCCATCTAATGCACTGGGACCGTGAAAGGGGGCTCATGTCTCTGGAAGGCTGTCTCTTTGTAGCATCTGTATCTGGGAGTTCACAGCCTGACCGTAGGCCTGGGTTGCTGTTGGTGGGCAGGAATGGGAGTCAGGAGGAAGAGCAGGATGTGTGGCAGGGGGAAGCGCAAGGCAAACTGGGCTCCACCCATACCACTTCATCCCTCATCCCCTCCATCCACATAACCTTTGGAGCATAATGACTGCTGCTTCACTTATGCCTTCCAAATCTTGTCTAAATTCTCTTTTGGCCACCTGTAACCTGGAAGCATACAGACATGAGCTCTGGGAAAAATCATTCCAGCTTAGCCAACTTCACACCATATTAAACCACCACAGCCTATCAATGTTCTGAGCACTGTGTTAGTCACTGGTGGGGACCTAGAAGGTCCTGGGACATTAAAAAGCACAAAGTTTAAGAATCTACCAACATGATGGTGCCTTTTGGGGATCTGTAAATAGCTGAGTGTGACTGGGCCATGGTGTGCAAAATGGTGAGAGTGATGAAGGGATGGGAGATGAGATGTTGGTTGGGGACAGATAATTTAGTGAATTAGACATATTATAAAGTTTAGGTTTATCTTATGGAAAAGGTACTACTTGGAAGAGTTTTAAGGAAGGGGAGAAAAATGAGCACGTTAGTATTTTAGAAAGATCACTCTAGTTGTAGTGTGAGAATGGGTTGTGGGGAGGACAGATGGCAGGGACTGAGCAGTGGCTCAATAACTGTGAGGGACATGACCTCATGTCTAAAAGATTGAGAGAAGCAGACCAATGGAAGAGATATTAAGAGGGGAGAAATGCTGGCGCCTGGAACTTGATTGGACATGAGGCTGTGAAAGAGAGAGGGGAACCTAAGTTGATGCTAAGGTTTCTTACTGGGACACCTGAGCTGATGACCGTGCTCTTCATAAGGGAAACCAAGAGAGGCTTGGTTAGGAAGAGGGTGAGTTCCATTTTGAGCATGCTGCATTAGAGATGTCTGTTGGATAAATGAGTCTGGAGCTCAGGGAGAAGAATGACCCAAAGATCTAGACTGTGGAACATCTAGAACACATGCCAGGGTTCTTAACTTTGTGTGATTGTAGACCCCTTAGAGAATATGAGGAAAACTATTTTCATCAGAAAAATGTGTATATATATATACACACACACACATATACTTATATATACAAATATTTACATAGATTTTCAAGAGATACACAGATTACCTGGAGCCCAGCTACAGATCCTTTAGGGATCAAGAATGTACCTGGAGTCTGGTGGAGTGAGAAAAGGAGATGAGAATAAAACCTTGGGGAGAGTAATGGATGGGGGAGGGAAAGAAACCTGCAAAGGATGCTGAGAAGGCATAGCTCCAAAAGAAAGAGATAAACCATCCATTCTGTAGGGTGTAGACAGGTAAAAATCAAGGGAAACAGTTCAAGAACATGGTAATATAAAACTGTAGAAAATGCAAGTAAGAGAACGACTGAACAATATCCATTTGATTTCGCTAAAAGGGAAACATTTAAATATCAAAGAGAAAGTGCAGCTCAGCCCAGTCTGCATCTCATGCTGGACTCTCCAAAAGGGGGTGCCTAGTTAAAACTCTCCAAAAGGGGGGCAGAGCCCCAAACTAGTGTCGTGACACTTGTCTCATGCTGTCATGCCTCTCCAGGGTGTCAGCCTTGCTCTTTACCCATCTTTGCCTCCCCTCTCATCTTCTCAGGAATGACATTGACTTTCCCAAATCATCAGCTCGCTCTAGATAATCTCAGGGAATACTCCCGAGGGTGCAATCCAGCCCTAAGACCTTTCTACCAGGCATCATTGATCCTTTCATGGGTTCCTGTGGAATACAATTACAAACCTCAAGGAATTTGATTGTCTTGGATCAAATGAAAAAGAAACTACAGTTCGCACTTGTATTTAGTGAGAAGACTTCCAAAAAAATAATCTTGTTGACATAAGTACTTAAGAATTTTAAGTGCTATGTTGGTTAATATCTTTCTTAGTGATATAGAGAAGGGCAGGTTGAAGAGTATTTATACTTGGGCGCGTGGGGAGCACAGTGAACAAAAAGGCCAAAGGGACTCTTACCAAAAATCAATGGGGCAGAGCTCTCAGTTTTAATCATGTTATCATGATTATAACACCTCTCTTTAACTTTTAATGATATGCAACAGGAGATTCTCCATGATATTTAACTATGAAGTTCTGTTTTGAAACACAACTATAACAAGAATAAAGAATATTTCCCACCTCAACTGTTTGAAAGGAAATTGTTAATCTGTTACCTCATCACCTTCTAATACTCTAGTATTTCCTACAAATGAGCATATTCTCTAAAACCTCAATTCCATCATCAAAATAAGGAAATTAACATTAATATAGTACCATCTAACTCTCAGATCCCCAGTTGCTCAATAACGCCATTTACAGCAAAAGAATCCAGTCAGAATCACACATTTGCATTTGATCGTCATGTTTTCCAGTCTTCTGTTTAGAACAGTTCTTTAACCTTTTCTTGACTTTCAATTTCTTAAATTTTTGAAGGAACAGGACAGTTATTTTGTTACATGACCCTCATTTTAGTTTTGGTGATTCTTCATGCTTAGATACAGGTTATGCATCTTTGGCAGGAATAGTATCATTGAAGTGATGATGCTGAGATTGCATCTTATTATCAGGTGGCTCATAATTTTTATTTTTTCTATTATAAAGGAGTTCCTTTGATCATTTGATTAAGGTAGTGTTTGCCAGACTTCTCTACTGAGGAGTTATTCTTTCTCCCTTTTTACTTATTACATGTTTTATAGGGAGGTACTATGAAACTATGTAAATATCCCATTTCTCATCAAAATATCTTTTTTTAAATAAATGTATTATTTATTTATTTATTTTTGGCTGCGTTGGGTCTTTGTTGCTGCGCATGGGCTTTCTCTAGTTGCGGTAAGCGGGGTTACTCTTCGTTGCGGTGCGCAGGCTTCTCGTTGCAGTGGCTTCTCTTGTTGCGGAACATGGGCTCTAGGCGCGCGGGCTTCAGTAGTTGTGGCACTTGGACTCAGTAGTTGTGGCTCGCGGGCTTTAGGGTGCAGGCTCAGCAGTTGTGGTGCACGGGCTTAGTTGCTCCACGGCATATGGGATCTTTCCGGACCAGGGCTCAAACCCATGTCCCCTGCATTGGCAGGTGGATTCCCAACCACTCTGCCACCAGGGAAGTCCCTCATCAAACTTTCAATGTGCCTAATTATTTATTTATACTTGTATGTGCTCGTGGAAGTCTATGGTATTGTCAGTTATGACCCATTGTTATCATTATTTATTTTTATGCACAAATTGTCCTCAATTTGACCAGTGAGAATTCCTTGAAGCACGCTTCTGTATCCTTCTGTTATGTTTCCTTTGTTTCTACATGCTTTCTTATTTTCTGGTGCAATAATATGTTTTAGCTTTATCTTTTACTTTTGCTGTCCTAAATCTGGAATCAGCCATTTCTCCAAGGCGACCCTGGTTCCCTTTCGGTTGAGAATAGTATTTAGAAGTCAAGATCTGGGTACCAGGTGTGTTCATTGCAATTGGGTTGTCACTGTTCCCAGGCTCTTTCTGAGGACAGAACTAGGGGATTATATGTATGTTAATATATACATTCATGCACACATTTACTTTTGTATTTATTTCTTTATTTCTCTATATTAAAATTTTCAAGTTCAAATGACTAACTCTAATTCCATTCCAAAACCAGTGAATTCATTGTATCTTTTCTCCATCTAGTACTTGTAACTCCCTTCTTCAACAATGAAATCCTGCCTCCCATGATCTTTAATATACCTACTTATTTCATCATCTCCCCTCCTTATATCAGTTTTTCATCTCTGCTGCCACGCCTTTTCCCATACAGATGTCCTCTTCCCCCCACTTGAATTCTGCAACACTGTGCCAGACTTCCCCCCACTTGGACACTCTTCTCACACTTTTTGGGCTATGATACCTTGTGCCAATCTACCACCCTACATGGATGTTGACCTCATCTTGCCTTTGCTGACTCCCAACACCAGGATTCCCCACCATTCTTACCCAGTTTGGTGTCTAACACCTCCTAGCAGCCTGCCTCTCTTTGAGGCTGACTTCCTTACCCACTTGGGTTCTGGACTTCCACCTAGACCATTCCCTTGCCCTCTGTGTTGATGGCCTTTCGCCTTGCTTGGTCGCTGATTCCCCAAGCCATGTGCCCTTATCTGGACACTTTTCTCAATGTTTTTGAAGTCTTACTTTTTATACCAGGCTACCTCCTGTCAACCTACACCCAGCCTCCTCCAGACATGGGTGCCCTTGTCAAAATTTTCAGACTCTGTCATTTCATGCCAGGCTGCCCTTCTGCGTGGACACTTTCTTCATTCTTCCTGGGCTCTGATACCTCGTGCCAGGCTGTCCCCATACAAGAATGCCTTTCTCACATTGCTTGGGCTTCCATACCCCATATTGGTCCAAGTCCACACATGAACACCCTACTTGAGATCTGACACCCCACTCTAGACCACTGAAGCCCATTCCTTATGTCCCTTCAGCATGGACACCTACCTTTCTCTGCTCTACTTAGTGGCACCCAGAGCATTAGTACTGAGTTTTGGGGGAAAGAGAAGGATAGATGAAGAGAAAGAAGAAGAATTAGAGGAAAAGCAATCATGAAGTTTTATCCATGAAGTTTGTTAAAATCTTATAAAACATGTTTGTTATAAGAAATTGTATTTGTTCACTTAATCAATTATAGAATAAGTTGGATTGAATACTGAAATTGCTCCTTATAATTATATATGAACTCACTAGCTCTCTTTTAACTTATAACCCATCACTATTTAGACTATATAAGGTCTCCTGAGAGCCGGAAGCCCCTGACTCTATGTGTCCTTCTGGTATGTCCAGCAGATTCAGATCTAAAGACCATCATTTTTTTAAATTAAGTTTTATTGGAGTATAGTTGATTTACCATGTTGTGTTAATTTCAGGTGTACAGCAAAGTGAATCAGTTAAGCACATACATATATCCACTGTTTTTTAGATTCTTTTCCCATGTAGGCCATTACAGAATATTGAGTAGGTTCTTATTAGTTATCTGTTTTATATATAGTAGTGTGTATATGTCAATCCCAACCTCCGAATTTATGCCTCCTCCCACTCCTTGGTAACCATAAGTTTGTTTTCTACATCTGTAACTCTATTTCTGTTTTGTAGCTAAAGACCTTCTTAAGCCTCATTCTGCATAGTCCAACCAGAGTTAATGATTCTTCCAGTATTAAATTATAAAATAAATTTCTCACTTTGGATTATACTTTTATGATTCTCCTGATACTGCTCCAGAGTTTGGGGAATGTGCTTTTAGGGACCTGGGGAGGATATCACATCTTCAAGCAGCTTTCTGGCTTTTTATCATTTTTATCCATTGGGATTCTCTATAAGATTCCCTTTGAGGAGAGGGTTTTATGCTGAATACCCCTTCCTAGCATCCTTCCCAAACACGTGTGCACACACACATGAAAAGAAAGTCACTGCTTTTAAGTCTTTGTTCTCAGATTAAACAAGGAGCCCTCCTGTGGGGTTATTTTTTAAGCTTTAACAAACATGTTTTAAACTTTAATTTGAATGCATTTCAGATTTTGTTTTCTGTAGAGCAGAATTTTTCTTAAGTAAAAGGGAGTGTTAGCTATTGCCACAAACGTGGTATGTTACTCATTGCCCTCAGATTTAGCTTGTATCCTCATTGATCTGCACATTCGCTGCCCTAGGCTGCCCTTGGCTGGGTGACCACGTCGATTTTCGTTGGTCTCTCTCCCATTGTGGATCTGCTGGGGCCAACTTTACTCTGTCATGCATCATTTTCCTGGGACCAGCAGACTTGTCTGGGACCAGTCTGAGCAGATTCTTCTCTTGGCTAGGGAGACGGGAAGTCTTAGCTTGCAAGTGCTTTTCAAGTTGATGCTGACCTTACGTCTGATTGAGAGGGCACTGAAAACTGGCAGTGGATACAGGGAGGGGTAAAGAATGGGGCCACTAATTCAGTTTGCTGCAGAATGCCACATAGGGAACAGGAATGAAAGAGAGTACTGCCAGGGTTTAACAATGTTACCCAGAATGTTGGCTGGTTTTGAGTGTTCTTAATCTACATTTTCTCCTTTGTTTGAGCTGGAAGAGCTCCCTTGGTGGTTAGCCCCTCTTCTTTCTGAAGGGCTTTCACTTTTCAGGGGCAGCTCAGTTTATCAGACTGGCACTGGGAAGTACTCACTTGAACAAATGAATGAATGAATGAGTGAATGAATGAATGATACCATGACTTCAACATTCCTGGGCCCTCCTATCAAGTGTGGGTACAAAGGCTGTTACAGTAATGTACCTCCATAGGCTGAAATCAGGAACTAACCCTGCTCTAAGATCTCCATTTTCAATCCCTAAATTCTAGGTATCCTTGGATACTGCCAAATAATGATTCTTAAGTGTTCTAAGACAGCCATGATTTCTTTTAAATTTTGAGTCTATAAACCTTTGTGGGTGTGTGTAAATGTGTGCATAGGGCAATTATTCTTGTTTTAACCACTTGTTGTTTTTCAAGAAAAGTTTTACTAATTTTTTAAGTTAACTTTGATAGGCAGAGATACGATCATTATGATGTACTGTGTCATTGCCCATTCAAATGATGGGTACCATTTATTAAGTACCTCAATATGCTGGGCACTGTTAGCTATTTGATATATTTTGCTTTACTCTCCAAAACAATCATACAAAGTAGGTATTATTTTATTTTATTTATTTATTTTTTTGGCGGTACGTGGGCCTCTCACTGCTGTGGCCTCTCCCGTTGCAGAGCACAGGCTCTGGACGCGCAGGCTCAGCGACCGTGGCTCACGGACCCAGCCGCTCCGCGGCATGTGGGACCCTCCCAGACCGGGGCACGAACCCACGTCCCCTGCATCGGCAGGTGGAACCCCAAACACTGCGCCACCAGGGAAGCCCTAATATTCTTAATTAATAGTGGAGGACACAGAAGTTTAGAAAAGTTAAGTAAGTTACTTGAGGTCAGACAGCTAACAAAAGGGTTCATACAGGTCGTGCCAGATATCCAGGCAGGTTTCTTTCCAATACACTCTATTGCCTTGATTTCTTAATTGGGTTGGTCTCATGGGTACCTCCCACTCTGCATCTCTCCCATCATCTTCTCCCAGAGAAAACTGTCATGCCCATGACATACAACACATGCTTTGGTGAGTGGTGTTTGATAAAGACAAAACAACAACAAGAAACAGGTTTATAATTTGTCTCCAATAAGCAAATCATTACTGTGATGAATTCTCCTTCATCATACCAAGGGCAGGGGAAAGAAAAGGGGCTTATGCTACTGAATAAGATATTTAGGTCAGATACAAGAAAGGACTTTTGCACAGGTTTGTGAAAACGATCATGGGGTCACTGGAAAGCTAGCAAATATTTTCACTCAGAAGAGACATTACAAACCTTCTCCTTCTTTCTTCCTCTACTTCTTCTTCTCCTTGCTTCTGTGGAATGACAAAGAAAGAAAACTACAGGCCAATATCACTGATGAACATAGATGCAAAAATCCTCAACAAAATACTAGCAAACAGAATCCAACAGCACATTTGAAGGATCATACACCATGATCAAGTGGGGTTTATTCCAGGAATGCAAGGATTCTTCAATATATGCAAATCTATCAATGTGATAAACCATATTAACAAATTGAAGGAGAAAAACCATATGATCATCTCAATAGATGCAGAGAAAGCTTTTGACAAAATCCAACACCCATTTATGATAAAAACCCTGCAGAAAGTAGGCATAGAGGGAACTTTCCTCAACATAATAAAGGCCATATATGACAAGCCCACAGCAAACATCATCCTCAATAGTGAAAAACTGAAAGCATTTCCACTAAGATCAGGAACAAGACAAGGTTGCCCACTCTCACCACTCTTATTCAACATAGTTTTGGAAGTTTTAGCCACAGCAATCAGAGAAGAAAAGGAAATAAAAGGAATCCAAATCGGAAAAGAAGAAGTAAAGCTGTCACTGTTTGCAGATGACATGATACTATACATAGAGAATCCTAAAGATGCTACCAGAAAACTACTAGGGCTAATCAATGAATGTGGTAAAGTAGCAGGATACAAAATAAATGCACAGAAATCTCTGGCATTCCTATATACTAATGATGAAAAATCTGAACGTGAAATCAAGAAAACACTCCCATTTACCCTTGCAACAAAAAGAATAAAATATCTAGGAATAAACCTACCTAAGGAGACAAAAGACCTGTATGCAGAAAATTATAAGACACTGATGAAAGAAATTAAAGATGATACAAATAGATGGAGAGATATACCATGTTCTTGGATTGGAAGAATCAACATTGTGAAAATGACTCTACTACCCAAAGCAATCTACAGATTCAATGCAATCCCTATCAAACTACCACTGGCATTTTTCACAGAACTAGAACAAAAAATTTCACAATTTGTACGGAAACACAAATGACCCCGAATAGCCAAAGCAATCTTGAGAACGAAAAAAGGAGCTGGAGGAATCAGGCTCCTTGACTTCAGACTATACTACAAAGCTATAGTAATCAAGACAGTATGGTGCTGGCACAAAAACAGAAAGATAGATCAATGGAACAGGATAGAAAGCCCAGAGATAAACCCACGCACATATAGACACCTTATCTTTGATAAAGGTGGCAGGAATGTACAGTGGAGAAAGGACAGCCTCTTCAATAAGTGGTGCTGGGAAAACTGGACAGGTACATGTAAAAGTATGAGATTAGATCACTCCCTAACACCATACACAAAAATAAGCTCAAAATGGATTAAAGACCTAAATGTACGGCCAGAAACTATCAAACTCTTAGAGGAAAACATAGGCAGAACGCTCTATGACATAAATCACAGCAAGATCCTTTCTGACCCACCTCCTAGAGTAATGGAAATAAAAACAAAAATAAACAAATGGGACCTAATGAAACTTCAAAGCTTTTGCACAGCAAAGGAAACCATCAACAAGACCAAAAGACAACCCTCAGAATGGGAGAAAATATTTGCAAATGAAGCAACTGACAAAGGATTAATCTCCAAAATTTATAAGCAGCTCATGCAGCTCAATATCAAAATAACAGGCAACCCAATCCAAAAATGGGCAGAAGACCTAAATAGACATTTCTCCAAAGAAGATATACAGACTGCCAACAAACACATGAAAGAATGCTCAACATCATTAATCATTAGAGAAATGCAAATCAAAACTACAATGAGATATCATCTCACACCAGTCAGAATGGCCATCATCAAAAAATCTAGAAACAATAAATGCTGGAGAGGGTGTGGAGAAAAGGGAACACTCCTGCACTGCTGGTGGGAATGTGAATTGTTACAGCCACTGTGGAGAACAGTATGGAGGTGCCTTAAAAAACTACAAATAGAAATACCATATGACCCAGCAATCCCACTACTGGGCATATACCCTGAGAAAACCAAAATTCAAAAAGAGTCATGTACCAAAATGTTCATTGCAGCTCTATTTACAATAGCCCGGAGATGGAAACAACCTAAGTGCCCCTCATCAGATGAATGGATAAAGAAGATGTGGCACATATATACTATGGAATATTACTCAGCCATAAAAAGAAACAAAATTGAATTATTTGTAATGAGGTGGATAGACCTAGAGTCTCATACAGAGTGAAGTAAGTCAGAAAGAGAGAGACAAATACCGTATGCTAACACATATATATGGAATTTAAGAAAAAAAATATCATGAAGAACCTAGGGGTAAGACAGGAATAAAGACGCAGACCTACTGGAGAACGGACTTGAGGATATGGGGAGGGGGAAGGGTGAGCTGTGACAGGGCGAGAGAGAGTCATGGACATATACACACTAACAAACGTAGTAAGGTAGATAGCTAGTGGGAAGCAGCCGCATGGCACAGGGATATTGGCTCCGTGCTTTGTGACAGCCTGGAGGGGTGGGATGGGGAGGGTGGGAGGGAGGGAGACGCAAGAGGGAAGACATATGGGAACATATGTATATGTATAACTGATTCACTTTGTTATAAAGCAGAAACTAACACAGCATTGTAAAGCAATTATACCCCAATAAAGACGTTAAAAAAATAACAAAAAAATAAAATAAAAAATAAAATAAAATCTCAGACATAATTCCACCCATCTGTTCACTGATTCAGGAAATATTAAGCACCTACAATGTGCCAGACACTGTGTTAGGTTGAAGACACAGTGGTAAACAAAAGAAACCCCAGTCCTCATGTTTGGTTACAGGCTGCCTCTCTGGTTGAAAGGTAGGCTTCTCAGAGCCTCCCGCACTTGCCCTTCTCTGTGGAGCGCCAGCACTCTGCAAAGCATTGTGAAAATCATTGTCCTATAGGCTCCTACAGCGGGGACAGAGATGCCAGCCCTAATCTCCACTGCCATCTCCGGCATATTTCCCTTGAGGACGTCAAGAGAAGAATGTTTATTTTACATATGCACACAAATGCTTGTGTTTGGAGGATTGTTCAGCACAGAGCTGCCTGGGAGAATGAGGTGGACTGTTTTCTTGTGGTCTTTCTCCCTTGCCTTCATCTCTCCTACCTCCAGTCTCCATCAGTCTGCTTTACCATCCCATCTTCCAGGCAGCTGCTAGAGTTGTCTTCATAAAACTTTCAATGGCTCCCTCTTGAATTCTTACTAAATTTCAATCTTTTAAACAGGCATTCAGGGGCCTCATGATCCACCCTAACCCGCTGCCCGTTTTCCAGCCTCATTGTCCATTATACCCGTTTGCGTATTCGGCAGTCTTTTTCTCTGATCACCAGCTTGATCCCCAAATATGCAGGACGTTCAGTCCTCCTCACCTTTGTTAGACCCAGAGTGCTCATTACTTTCTCCACTAATCAAAAATCCATGCAACCTTCAAAGTACAGCTCATTTGCAGGTTCTCCCAGAGACCTTCCCTTATCGCTTTATCAGAATTAATTGCTTCCTCCTTTGTGCTTCCACAGCCCTTTCTTTTACTTCTGTTTAACACATTTTTCTGTTCTGTTTCATCCAAATATGATATGTTTACATATCTGTTTCCTGCAACCCCCTCAGATACTCAGAATTAAAGTCACAGGTCCATGTCAGTTCATCATTGTATCTTCTGGTGCTTTAGACATAAAAGAGCCTCCACAAAATATCTTACATTACCATATTAAAAAAAAATTCTTATACTAGGGTTCTGGAAGGTCAGGTATGGTCATAGAGGTGCTATGACTTAATTTTAAATTTCATCTTTAAGAGGTATGCTAGAACTTGGTATAAGAGGGACCTGGGCTCGAATCCCATATCTATACGCATTCTGTGAGCTACATTTAACTTCTCTGATCCTTGGTTTTCTCATCTGAAAACGGGGATCAGAACTTACCTCAGCGAATTGTTATGAAGATTAAATGACACGATGTGTGCTTAACACAATGCCTGTCACATAGAGTGAATAATAAATAATAGCCACTACTAATGTTTTTCTCCTAGAAGAAATCCTAGCCTACATGATTGAACTCCTACTAAGTGCCAGGGTCTTGTCTACGTCTGTATTATCTCATTTAACCCTGATAACTACCCTTATGAGGAGGTGCTATTGTTTCCATACCCCTGTTCCAGCTGAAGAGACGGGGAGGTTAATAGCTTCCTTGAGGTCATGAAGTTAGTAAAGAGTACAGCTGGATGAGAACCCAGTCCTTGGACACTAAAGACCATTGTCTTAACTACTGATGCCATTTGGTGGATTGGAGAAGTCAAAAAAAATGTTCTGCTTTTAATGGAACAGGTGACACCATCCCTAACCAGGATCTTGGAGAAAATCTGTCATTATGTTGGCCACACATAAAACCAGTGGGAACTTGCCAACAGAATGCGTTCCTCTGGTTGTTCAGAGATAAGCATCAGAGTGTCATCATTGTGTTATACAATCTATCACAGATTCTCTGCAAAGTCTATACTTTCGAGAAGATTTTCTGTCCTTTAGATTTTCAAATGACTCCCTGCATTTTTTACAGTTGTAATATTTCGAGGGAAAGTTCGCTTATCAGTTTCCTCAAAACCTTTCCCCAAAAGAGGGCAAAGGGAAATCAGCTCTGATTACATGGTAACTTCCACATGTTAGATTGCACTAATCAGCTCTAAAATTTCATTTAGTTCCCTGGGAGTTAGTGTGTGATCTATTTCAAAATGAATAAAAAGGATGCTTCTTGAACCGTTAATCTCTTTTATTTGCCAGCATAATCATTCCAATGGTTTTTTATCTGACTCGCACTGGGACTGGTTTAATCTGAATTATGCCTATTCTACTGTGTTGCTATAATTTAGCCAAACATAACTTTGTTTTTATATTTTATTTTAAATAAGTCCATCCCCTGGGGATCCAAACAAGAAAAACTCAAGCCTTTCTTCTCTCTAAAACCTTGGGATTTGCATATTTCACACTTTTTTCTTTCTGTTTAATTCTTTGTTTTCTCTCAAACCAGAGACATTAGATCCATGGTGACTTGCGGTTAGATTCTTGACTTTTCATAGTGTCATATCCAGGAGCTTTTCTCTTCCCTTCTCTCACCCCTACTTCCTTCTTTCCTTCCTTCCTTCCACAGCTTTATTGATATCTAATTTACATACCATAAAATTCATTTGTTTTATATTCACAATTCAATGATTTTTAAATAAATTTTCGGTGTCGTGCAAGTCTTCCAACAATCTAATTTTAAACATTTCCATCACCCTAAAAAGGAATAACATGTCCATGTGCAGTCACTTTCTATTCCCACTCCCAGACTCAGGCAAATATTAATCTATTTTTTGTCTCTATAGATTTGACTTTTCTGAAAATTTCATATAAATGGAATCATATGTGGTTATTGTGTCTAGATTCTTTCACCTAGCATAGCATTTTTGAGGTTAGTCTATGTTGTAACATTTATCAGTACTTTGTTCCTTTTTATTTTAGAAGAGTATTCCATTGCATGATATATCACATTTTGTTTATCCATTCACCAACTGATGGACCTTTTGTTTATTCCCCCTTTTGACTATTACGAGTAATGCTTCTATAAACATTCATATATATGTTTGTGTAGATACATATTTTTATTTCTCTTGGGTAGTTTCCTGTGAGTAGAATTACTAGGTCGTATGGCAAATTTATGTTTAACATTTTAAGAAACTGCCAAAGTATTTCACAAAGTAACTGGAACATTTTACATTTCTATAGCAATGTATGAAGGTTCCAGTCAATTCACATCCTTGTCAATTGTTGCCATCTCTTATAATTGGTGAGATGTTTATAGTCATAAAATGATGAAAAAATGGTATCTAGGTATATTTTAAATTTCAGCACTCCTTCTGTAAGTAGCATTGAGCATCTTTTCATGCTTAAGGGACAGTTGTAAACTTTTATTTATTTTATTTTATATATTTATTTTTTAAACATCTTTATTGGAGTATAATTGCTTTACAGTGGTGTGTTGTTTCTGCTTTATAACAAAGTGAATCAGCTATATATATATATATATCCCCATATCCCCTCCCTCTTGTGTTTTCCTCCCACCCTCCCTATCCCACCCATCTAGGTGGACAAAAAGCAGCGAGCTGACCTCCCTGTGCTATGTGGCTGCTTCCCACTAGCTATCTATTTTACATTTGGTAGTGTATATATGTCCATGCCACTCTCTCACTTTGTCCCAGCTTACCCTTCCCCCTCCCAATGTCCTCAAGTACATTCTCTAGGTCTGTGTCTTTATTCCTGTCATGCCCCTAGGTTCCTCAGAACCATTTTTTTTTTAGATTCCATATATGTATGTTAGCAAACAGTATTTGCTTTTCTCTTTGTGAATTACTTCACTCTGTATGACAGACTCTAGGTCCATCCACCTCACTACAATAACTCAGCTTCGTTTCTTTTTATGTCTGCGTAATATTCCATTGTATATATGTGCCACATCTTCTTTATCCATTCATCTGTCGATGGACACTTAGGTTGCTGCCATGTCCTGGCTATTGTAAATAGTGCTGCAATGAACATTGTGGAACATGACTCTTTTTGAATTACGGCTTTCTCAGGGTATATGCCCAGTAGAGGAATTGCTGGGTCGTATGGTAGTCCTATTTTTAGTTTTTTAAAGAACTTCCATGCTGTTCTCCATAGTGGCTGTATCACCTTACATGCCCACCAACAGTGTAAGAGGGTTCCCTTTCCTCCACACCCTCTCCAGCACTTACTGTTTGTAGTTTTTTTGATGATGGCCATTCTGACTGGTGTGAGGTGATACTTCATTGTAGTTTTGATTTGCAAAAATCTGTATATCTTCTTTAGAGAAATGTCTATTTACGTCTTCTGCCCATTTTTAGATTGGGTTGTTTGTTTTTTTGATATTGAGCTGCATGAGCTGCTTGTAAATTTTAGAGATTAATCCTTTGTCAGTTGCTTCATTGGCAAATATTTTCTCCCACTATGAGGGTTGGCCTTCCATCTTGTTTATGGTTTCCTTTGTTGTGCAAAAGCTTTTGAGTTTCATTAGGTCCCATTTGTTTATTTTTACTTTCATTTCTCTAGGAGGTGGGTCAAAAAGGATCTTGCAGTGATTTATGTCATAGAGTGTTCTGCCTATGTTTTCCTCTAAGAGTTTTATAGTGTCTGGCCTTACACTTAGGTCTTTAATCCATTTTGAGTTTATTTTTCTGCATGATGTTAGGGAGTGTTCTAATTTCATTCTTTTACATGTAGCTGTCCAGTTTTCCCAGCACCACTTATTGAAGAGGCTGTCTTTTCACCATTGTATATTCTTGCCTCCTTTATCAAAAATAAAGTGACCATATGTGCGTGGGTTTATCTCTGGGCTTTCTATCCTGTTCCATTGATCTGTATTTCTGTTTTTGTGCCAGTGCCATACTGTCTTTTTTTTTTTTTTTAACTTAATTTATTAATTTTTTAACATCTTTATGGGAGTATAATTGCTTTACAATGGTGTGTTAGTTTCTGCTTTATAACAAAGTGATTCAGCTATACATATACATCCTCATATTTCCTCCCTGTTGCTTCTTGCTCCCACCATCCTTATGCCCCGTCTCTAGCTGGTCACAAAGCACTGAGCTGATCTCCCTGTACTATGGGGCTGCATCCCACTACCTATCTATTTTACATTTGGTAGTGCATATATGTCCATGCCAATCTCTCACTTCGTCCCAGCTTACCCTTCCCACTCCCCGTGTCCTCAGGTCCATTCTCTATGTCTGCATCTTTATTCCTGTCCTGCCCCTAGGTTTTCAGAACCTTTTTTTTTTTTTTAGATTCCATATATATGTGTTAGCATATGTTATTTGTTTTTCTCTTTCTGACTTACTTCACTCTGTATGACAGACTCTAGGTCCATCAACCTCACTGCAAATAATTTTGTTTCTTTTTATGGTTGAGTAATATTCTATTGTATATATGTACCACATCTTCTTTATCCCCTCCTCTGTTGATGGACACTTTAGTTGCTTCCATGTCCTAGCTATTGTAAATAGAGCTGCAATGAACATTGTGGTACACGACTCTTTTTAAATTATGGTTTTCTCAGGGTATATGCCCAGTAGTGGGATTGCTGGGTCATATGGTAGTTCTATTTTTAGTTTTTTAAGGAAGCTCCATACTGTTCTCCATAGTGGCTGTATCAGTTTACATTCCCACCAATAGTGCAAGAGGGTTCCCTTTTCTCCACACCCTCTCTAGCATTTATTGTTTGTAGATTTTTTGATGATGGCCATTCTGACTGGTGTGAGGTGATACCTCATTGTACTTTTGATTTGCATTTCTCTAATGATTAATGATGTTGAGCATCCTTTCATATGTTTGCTGGAAATCTGTATATCTTCTTTGGAGAAATGTCTATTTGGGTCTTCTGCCCATTTTTGGATTGGGTTGTTTGTTTTTTTGATTTTGAGCTGCTTGTAAAGTTTTGAGATTAATCCTTTGTCAGTTGCTTCATTTGCAAATATTTTTTCCAATTCTGAGGGTTGTCTTTTTTTTTTTAATATCTTTTTTGGAGTATAATTGCTGTACATTGGTGTGTTAGTTTCTGCTTTATAACAAAGTGAATCAGTTATACATATAAATATATCCTCATATCTCTTGCCTCTTGCGTCTCCCTCCCTCCCACCCTCCCTATTCCACCCCTCCAGGTGGTCACAAAGCACCGAGTTGATCTCCCTGTGCTATGTGGCTGCTTCCTACTAGCTATTGGTTCTGGAGGGTTTTTATCATAAATGGGTGTTGAATTTTGTTGAAAGCTTTTTCTGCGAATTTTGTTGAAAGCTTTTTCTGCATCTATTGAGATTATCATATGGTTTTTATCCTTTAGTTTGTTAATATGGTGTATCATGTTGTTTGGTTTACCTGTATTGAAGAATCCTTGCATTCCTGGGATAAACCCCACTTGATCATGGTGTATGATCCTTTTAAAGTGCTTTTGGATTCTGTTTGCTAGTACTTTGTTGAGGATTTTTGCATCTATGTTCATCAGTGATATTGGCCTGTAGTTTTCTTTCTTTGTGACATTTTTGTCTGGTTTTGGGATCAGGGTGATGATGGTCTCATAGAATGAGTTTGGGAGTGTTCCTCCCTCTGCTATATTTTGGAAGAGTTTGAGAAGGGTAGGTGTTAGCTCTTCTCTAAATGTTTGATAGAATTCGCCTGTGAATCCATCTGGTCCTGGGCTTTTGTTTGTTGGAAGATTTTTAATCACAGTTTCAATTTCAGTGCTTCTGATTGGTCTGTTTACATTTTCTATTTCTTCCTGGTTTAGTCTCAGAAGGTTGTGCTTTTCTAAGTATTTGTCCATTTCTTCCAGGTTGTACATTTTATTGGTATATATTTGCTTGTAGTAATCTCTCATGATGCTTTGTATTACTGCAGTGTCAGTTGTTACTTCTTTTTCATTTCTAATTCTATTGATTTGAGTCTTCTCCCCTTTTTTTCTTGATGAGTCTGACTAATGGTGTATGTTTTGTTTATCTTCTCAAAAACCAGCTTTTAGTTTTATTGATCTTTGCTATCATTTCCTTCATTTGTTTTTCATTTATTTCTTTATGATTTCTTTCCTTCTGCTAACTTTGGGATTTTTTTTCTTCTTTTTCCTTCTTAATTTTTTAGTTACCCACTTAAAAATTAAAGTGTGTGTCCTCCATTATAAACACAGAGTATGCTCACTTTAAAAAGTTGAAAACAAAGACAGGCAGTGAGACTTCAAATTAATCAGGTTAATTGACTGCATTTTTTTTTATCCTCTCCAGAAAGTACACCAAAGTGACTGTGAAATGATTTTTGAAAGGAATTAACCTAGTAGGAACAAAAGAACAGAAATCAGCAAGTTTTCAGAAATGGAAAGCAGATGGAGAACAGCTTACTGACCAAGCAGAGTGGAGAAGTTATATTCAAGTGCCTATAGAGAGGGAGTCTGATGAAAAGGAGACCCACTCACCTAACATACCCTAGAGAGATTCACTACAGAAAAAGGCTGAGATTTTGGAGTGCCTAAGAGAGGACGAATGGTTGAAAGGTGTCTTACAAGATTAGACCTCCCGCCAGATTCTCTTACGGACCCTGTACAGCCAAGTGACTATATGTCTCCTCCAATCTGCCCCTACTCCCAGGGTGTGGGAGATCCTAAGGAGAGGGGTGGGGGGCTAAAAAGGGGAAGAGTAAGTCTATGTATTGAACAAAGGACTCCTCAGCACCCTCACCAGAGCATGCTGAGCCTAATTATCCTCCTCTGCTCACTGTCCCTAGGCAGGACATTGAAGAATGTTTTCTCTGGAGAAAAGACCTCTACATACTGACTTTTGGAAGCCCCAAGTAAAAAGCCTCCGTAGCTCCTTTTTCAGCCTATTCAGATGTTCAACAGCTGACAATCACCTCTATCCCCAAATTAAATAGGAACATAAAATAAAGAATCATCAGATATTTGAGGAAAGCTTTAAACGTAAAAGAAGGAGCAGGAAACAACAACATAAACAAACAAGGAAAAATCCTTCCTGGAGAAAACAAATAGCTCTCCAGGGAACAGAAAACTTTCAACAAACAAAATCACACAGTATCCTTATATACATAAGAAAAACTATTGTAATCTCAAGTCAAATACAGGATACTATGACAAAAAAACAGAAATGCAGTAAGAGCTTCTAGAAATTAAAAATATAATAATAAAAAATTAAGTCAGTAGAAGGGCCCTTAGAAATATCCCGGAAAGAATTATAAAACATGGAAGAAATGGGAAATAGCAGGAAAAAAAAAAAAAAAACTTGTATGATTGACTCAAAATGTCTCCTATCAACCTAAGATTTCCAGAGGAGACAGCAGAGAAAAATGGAAGAAAATATCTGAGAAATACAGAAATTTCTCAGAATTTAAGAGCATGCATCTTCAGTTTGAATGGTCCCAGTAAGTGACGACATAATTAATGGGGGGAGGAACATATAATTTTGAAATTTTAGAACATTAGAGATAAAGAGAAGCTTCTAAAGAGAGGAAAAATATGGGTTCTAAAGTCAAGAATGTCACTGGAATTTTCAATAGTAGTACTAGATTCTGGATATCACTGAGGGTAGCCCTTCAACAGCTTTCAATGTAGAATTCTATATCTGGTTAAACTCTTTATCAAGGAGGAAGGTAGAAAGTATCTTTAGATATATAAATACAAAATTTTTACTCTCAAACATCTTTTAAGAAGCTACTTGAGGATATTTCAGAAGAAGAAGTGAGGAAAGCAAGAAAGAGGGACACTGCTTGGCCAAACAGCAAACTGTGTTTAACATCATCATCATATAATCTCTCTCTACTTAGATAATAATTTTTTTTGATTAAAAAACAACTTCACATTTTATTTTAAGGAATACGATCATTTGTTGAGTTGAAGGCATGAAGTACAACAGCTGCTCTGACACAGACTCTAAGCAGAAGCCCCTCCCATGTGCACTTTTAAAGACTCGCTCATCATTCTGTACACAAGACATTTCACCCATCAGAGCTGAAGATGCTTAATGACATTGGTAATTTTAAAAATTCTGCAGAAACAAAAAAGACATCCATGAGGCAGCCTGCCGCTGTTGACTACAAATCATGCATGTTAGAAAGTTGCCTCCGAAGGAGAATGCACTTATTGTTAACTTATTGTTAAGTTAGGAGCACGCTTAACATGTAATCAACCTTGAGTTAGAAAAACCACTCTTTGGGGGACTTCCCTGGTGGCGCAGTGGTTAAGAATCCGCCTGCCGGTGCAGGGGGCATGGGTTCGGGAAGATCCCACATGCCGCAGAGCAACTAAGCCCGTGCGCCACAACTACTGAGCCTGTGCTCTAGAGCCTGCGAGCCACAACTACTGAGCCCATGCACCACAACTACTGAAGCCCGTGCACCTAGAGCCCGTGCTCCCCAACAAGAGAAGCCACAGCAAGGAGAAGCCCGCGCACCGCAACGAAGAGTAGCCCGCAGTAGCCGCAACTAGAGAAAGCCGGCACGCAGCAACGAAGACCCAACGCAGCCAAAAATAAATAAATAAATTTATAAAAAAGAAAAAGAAAAAGAAAAGCCACTCTTTGGAAGGCATAGTTTGTTTCCAGGTCGACTATAAAAACCTAGATCTGTCTTCCAGACCCCATGTGGCACGAAGGACAACCCCGGCTGGGCATCCCCATGTCTCCTTGACACGTGTGTCCAGAGGACAGAGAGTTTTCCTCTGATTGCAGTCTTAGATAATAATTTTAATATAATCATTTAGGGACAATAGGGAGAAGAAAATGTTCATATATATGGTTAAATGACTTTAAACGGTTAAATCTTCAAATACTAGGAAAGGAAATGAAGAGATACAGTCTAAACTGAATAAACCAAGACAGAAATATAAGCATATTATTAAATGTGCTATATGTAGCATATTAAACTACTACTTAGAAGAGATAGCATGAGAGTCCAAAGGGGCAGATGTGGACAGTGGGACTGACAGGGTAATGGGTGTTGGTGGTGGGGGGTAAGAGACTCCTGCTTTTAGACACTAGGGCACTACCTTGATAAAAGTAAAATAAATACTTTAAAAAGAAAAACGTTTTCAGGCCAGATATAAATTACTACCATAAAAGAAACAATAACAAAACAGAGACTATAGGTAGAAGAAAAATCACTAATTGTTACACAACCGAAAGATAAATAGTGTTCACATTTGGTGTAGGTTTCTTTTTTTTTCCTGTCTTTCCTCTATGAAAAGGTTTTTGTTTCTTGCTTTTACATGGCTGTGTTCATACAGTTGACTATTCTGGTTTTCTTAATCTATTATCATGGTGAAAACATTTTCCCATGATCATATTAAAATTTAAATCTACTTTGAAAGGGTTGCATAATAGTCCAATTGAGTAGATGTACTATAATTTGTTTTTTAAAACTGAAGTATAGTTGATTTACAATATTATATTAGCTGCAGGTATACAACATAGTGATTCAATATTTTTGTACATTATACTCTATTTAAAGTTAGTACAAAATAATGGCTATGTTTCCCTGTGCAGTACAATGTATCCTTGTTGCTTATTTATTTAACTTTTGTCATTGTCATTTGTTGTTCTCTCTGCCCAAAGCACCAACATTCTTGGGAACAGCTGGGCAACTGCTCTTCTTCCCCTTCAACCATGTGATTCTAGTGGACCCAGCCCTCTGGACCGTGGCATGAGAATGTGGCCCTAGCCTGGCCAACAAGACTCCTACGAGTTTTCTAACTGGAACCGGACTGAAGCGCTTGATGTGAGGATGTAAGCCTGGAGCAATGATGTGAGCTTGGACTCCTGGGACAACAAGACTGAAAGCATAAAGAACAGGGAAGCAGAGATGAGAAAAGGGGCAGGAAAGGGAGGCAACAACTAGGGCAAGAGAGGAGAAAGGGAGATAGAAGAAATCAATGTGACAGCATTAGAATCTCTAAACCTAGTGATCCCTGAGGCCACTCGTACTCTCACCCTTTCCATAATTGGTTACATTTACTAATAAATACTTCCTTTATACATATTATACTTAAGATCGGTTGAATTTGCTTCTATTATTTTTAAATGAATGAGCCTGCACCAGAGTGACCTCAGGAACAGAGCACAATATTCAAGTTGTTTGGAGCAAATACTTAATAAACACTTATTAAACTGAATTAAATGAACTCCCCCAGAATCACAGTGGAACAGTACAAAGAGCATGGGCTTTAGAAACTGACTGACCTGTGTTTGAATTATGGCTCTGTAAGAACTTTGACAAATTATTTCATATATCAGACCCTCAACTTCTCCTCCTCCTTTTTCATTCTCATCAGCATTATAATCTCTAACATTTGTTGAATTGTGTCCCTATGGCTCACACTATGCTAAATGCTTTGCATATGTTATCTCATGGATAAAATAATAATTATTATTGCACTTCATGATCTGTGAAATGATGATTCAAATAGATAATCAGTATAAAGCATTAAGCCCGGGCTTCCCTGGTGGCGCAGTGGTTGAGAGTCCGCCTGCCTATGCAGGGGACACGGGTTCGTGCCCTGGTCCGCGAAGATCCCACATACTGCGGAGCGGCTGCGCCCGTGAGCCATGGCCGCTGAGCTTGCGCGTCCGGAGCCTGTGCTCCGCAACGGGAGAGGCCACAACAGTGAGAGGCCCGCGTACCGCAAAAAAAAAAAAAAAAAAAAGCATTAAGCCCAAATAGTAATGATATTTTTTCTCCCACTTTTTCCTTCCTGACTTAATCCTGCCTCTTACCACTTTGCCTGTATTCAGAGTTATGGCCCCTTCACGTTTGGACAGGTTATCATATTTGCTTTATGTGATCATAACTTGTTAGTCTTGCTCCTTTTGCCTTTTGACTTGTGAATTACTCAGTGTGAAATATGCTCAATAATGACACAAACAACATAAAAGCAGAACTCAACAAATGCAAAAGTAACTAGGTTCTTGCATGGAAAGACTAAGCATTGTAAAGAGGTCAGTTCTTAATTTATGAAATTAATTTAATTCAAATAAAAGCAATAACAAAGACCTCCCCCTCTCCTTCCCTGGAGTTGAGCAAGTTGACTCTAAAGTCCATTTGGAAAAATAAACAAGCAAGGATAATCATAAAAATTCTGAAAACAAAGCGCAATGAAGAGATAGATAATAATGCATATTATACAATCTCAATAATAAAAACAGGATGATAATGATACCTACTGGGAAAACAAAACATGACACAACCTATAAAGTTTAGAAATAGAGCTGATTAACAAAATAATTTAGCAGAGTAAGTGGTGAAGGTGGTATCAACATCCAAAGTTTGACAGCACAGTCTGTTGGCAAGACTGTGGGGACGTAAGCTGACGAGAGGACCAAACAGTACAAACCCACATTCCATGGCTGGAAATTTGCCAATATTTATCAATATTACAAATGCATTTACCCACTTCTGGGAATTTAGCCTATAGAGTTAAAATGCACACATACAAAATGTATTCATTGTAGCATATTTATAAGAAGAACTCCAAATGTCCATCAATAGGGGACTGGATAAAAAAACTATGCTATGATGCTAAGAGAATAGATCTCATCACAAGAAAATGAAATTTGTAAATATGTGTGTTAACTAAACTTACTTTGGTGATCAATTTGCTATAAATACAAATATCGAATCGTTCTGTTGTATACCTGAAACTAATGTTATATGTCAATTATGTCTCAATAAAAATAAACTACGGTACAACCACACAGAAGAATCATGTTCAGTTTTAAAAGATAGAGAAAAAGTTATCTAATTAGTTATATGAAAAGAAGAAAGAGAAAAACCCAAGTGCAAAAAAGTGTATATCATACATTACATTTCACTTATGAAGGGTGGAATAAAAATGCAGATTTGGGGGCTTCCCCGGTGGGGCAGTGATTAAGAATCTGCCTGCCAATGCAGGGGACACGGGTTTGAGCTCTGTTCTGGGAAGATCCCACATGCTGCGGAGCAACTAAGCCAGTGCACCACAACTACTGAACCTGTGCTCTAGAGCTCATGGGCCGCAACTACTGAAGCCTGCGCCCCTAGGGCCTGTGCTCTGTAAGAAGAGGAGCCACTGCAATGAGAAGCCCGTGCACCGCAACGAAGCGTAGCCCCTCTTGCCGCAACTAGAGAAAGCCCGCGCGCAGCAACAAAAACCCAATGCAGCCAAAAATAAATAAAATAAACAAAAATTTTTTTAAAAAAAGAATGCAGAATTGTATTTGCTTATACCTGCATAAAGAAATACAAATTACTAACAGTAGTTACCTATGGGGAAAGGGAGCATCTGCTGGAAGGGAAGAGACATGAGAGCAAGACTTGTCAATGTGTACTTTATTATATTGATTTAGTTTTTTAATCATGAGTTTATATTATTCTTTCAAATAAAAAAAACAGTAAGGGTTAAAAAAATCAAGCAGTGAGTACTTACTGTGTGTAAGACATTGTGCTAAGCTTATAAATACATCATCTCATTTAATCCCCATCAGAGCACTGTGAGGTTTTATTTTAATCTTCGTTTTACAGATGAGAAAAAGAGTTAGATTGCTTAAGCAATTTGTTCATCTTTTCTATCAATCCACAGCCTTCATTTCTTTCCTGTCCTAGCTCAATACTAACTGTCTGCAAATCTCCCTGGATTATTTCCACCCAACTCCAATTAGCTGTTGGAATCTCTTTAGCAATTAAATAAATAGTTCTCACTATATTCTTTTAACATAACAGTATTCTTACCTTCTACCTGTACATGCTCCGTCTCTTGGACTAGACTGTAAAAACCATATTATATACCATAGTTTCCATATGTGCCTTTTCAACTCTGGTGCTGCCAGGCACACTGAATCACCACTCAGTAAATCACAGAATATAAAATAGTATTTTTATTCTTGTAGTTCCATAGAGTTTACACTGTCTCTAACCTGAATCTCCCTGACACCCTGTCAGGAAGGTTTTATTATCCCCATTTTACAGAATAGGAAACTGAGCCTCAGAGAAACTCAGAAAGATTAACTGGGAGTCATAGCTAAGACCTTTGACTCCTAGATAAGTGCCCTTTTCATTACATCACAGCTATCTCTAGTTAGTCTTTCAGAAAATATCTGGTCGAACCATATTTATTGCAGGAGAATGTCTAAGTCAATTATTCTAGGAATGAGGGCACAGAAATTACTCAAGGATAATGAAATATTACTCTTTCTCCCTCATACCAGACATCACTAATGGATCATACAACTTTTCTTCTGGGTCTTGAAGCTGCTCCACATACTTCTAAATCTTTCTTAAAACCAGGTTCCAGTTCCACAATCAATTGATCTTAATCCAAGATGGACACTCAAGAAGAAACCTATTTATCATTTGAGGGCTAGATGATCTCCAGTACCTGGCTACCCAAAATGTGGTCCTCAGAGCAGCAGCATCAACATCATCTGGAAGCTTGATAGAAACACAGAATCTCAGGTCTCATCTACAGAATCAGAATCTGCATTTTAATATCTCCAAGTGATTCCTATGAGCACGAAGTTCAAGAAGTTCTGCTCGAAGACACTGTTCAGTGACAATTCTAAACAGTGATTTTATGACCTCTTATCTCTCTATCTCAGAGAACCCACTACAGAGTTACTTCATCAGCCTTCCCTCAGATCTGCTGGTTCTGAGGAGCATCCATTAAATTTCTCTAAAACATCTTCCAGGACCTTTTGGTTTGAATGAGATGTTGGTTCTATCTGAAAATATCCTTCTGAGACCAGACACACTCAGCTGCAAACTGAGAGTAATGAGGGAAGTTGAAACTCTCTTGTTTGGCTGTCGATGTATCTCGCCTTGCCTGCAGAGTTATTCTCTTCTTTAGGTTGACAGTATAGAGGTGGAACATTTCTGCCCTGGAATTCCCAGTACCAGAGTAAAATGGAATCCTAGACTGCTTTCTTGGGTGTTCCAGTGTTCTAGCTAGCCTGGCTCAAATTCCTTGGGGGAGGAAGAACTTTTGTCTGACACATTATCTCTGTGATTACTAGTGTACTTACTGCCTGTTTCTGTACTGCAAAGGCTACTGCTGTGTTAGTCAACTTTACAAGCTTGTATACTTTGTTGACATTTAAAAGCAATTCTTTATATGTTTGTTTGTAGCTATCATTTATTTTTAATTTTTAAAATTTTTAAAATTTTAATTTTATGTCTGTTTGTGGTTATAATTTATGGCATGGGAGAAAGATGTTTCTGATCTCAAGAACGGGATTAAATTATGAAGATTATTCACCAGTGGGGAGCACTAGAAAAGATTATAATTGAACAGAAGTAATCATTGTCTGTATTTTCCTAAAAGTCTCTCGTGGGTAATTTCCTTATGTCTAAATGTGTGTATTATTTTTCCATTTTTATTTTAACTGTGTGTAATATTTTGTCTAGTTATGAAAGAAGAGAAGTTTTATTTTGAAAATCTAGAAAATTCAAAGAAATATAAGGGGAAGTAAAAAAACAACTCTATGTCCAATACTTAACATTTTGTTCTATTTGTTGTAACAGGAATCTTTTCTTGCTTATTTTTCTCTGCAACTTATCGTGGGGAAGCTTGTTTCAAGATCTCTTATTTCATTATGACAAGGGCAGTGATTGAGCTCCTTCACAGAGAACAGCAGGAGGAGTCAGCCAAAGGGACATGGAAGGGACACAAATAGAGATGGAATTGGACCATCTCCAGAGCAGCTGGGCCTTGCACCTTCCTCTGACTCTAGGACTTCAGACAGTTATCCAAGCACCAGCTGCTGTGGGTCTTGGACCCCATGTGCCCACATCTCAACCTCTACAGTTGTGAGGCTGGGCTGTCCATGACCATCCTCCTAGCCAGAAAGATATTACTCCCACAAGGCCCAGGATCCTCTTGCTGTGTTAAGTGCTGTTTCTCTGTCCCACCAGAGATAGGATACACATGTTCTCCATCCTTTGGATGATGTATGGGCCTATGGAAAGGACTTGGAATTCAGGGCCAGGCAGCCCTGCATTCTAATTCTAACTCAGTCACTTAGTAGTTTTATGATTGTAAGCAGCGTCATTTAAGTGCTCTGAGTCTTAATTTTCTTAGCTATGAGATAGGGCTACTAAAACCTACCGTGCTGGGTCATTGTAAGGATTATATATGATTGATGTTCAATGCCTATGGCTTAACAGGCACTCAATAAACAACAGCTACTAGAGTCACTCTCTGTCTCTTCAGTCATCTCTTCTGTAGGCTTATGTTAAGGCAACTCTTTTAATTTTGGCTTCATGCTCCATTTTTCTACATCCATGTCTTTTAAACAAATTCCTTCTGGAATTATAGAATCCCAGAATTCCACCAGCGCTCTGCTAAGATTCTAAATTCTCTTTCTCAACATATATTTTCTTGCTAGTGGGAAAAAGATACAAGGGAAGAATCAAGTCCTTCGGGAGCCTTTAATCTCATTGGGGAGACAAGACTTAGACACAAGATACGATTAGAGAATAATAAAAGAGAGCGAGAGCCCTCAAATGTGCTGAGTTTAATGTTCTATGCCTCTGTCTGCTTCCGAATTCCATTCTTGCTTTATTAAACAATATTGCTGTGCTGCTGACTCATGTTGATTTTCTAGACCCCTAAGGCTATAATATTTCTCTGCTGTATGTGCATATAACGAGTCAGAATATTCTATTGTGTATAATATTTCTGCAGCATATTATATTTGGGCAGTTTTCCCTGAACATTCTCCATGGCACTTGTCCCCATCAGAGTTTACCATTTGCATCTGATAATTTTCTTTTCTTTTTTGTTTTGTTTTTAGTATCTTTATCGGAGTATAACTGCTTTACAGTGTTGTGTTAGTTTCTGTTGTACAACAAAGTGAATCAGCTATAAGTATAAAAATATCCCCATGTCCCCTCCCTCTTGAGCCTCCCTCCCACCCTCCCTATCCCATCCCTATAGGTGGTCACAAAGCATCGAGCTGTCAGCCTTGTAACACAATGCACCAGCTTTCTAGCAGAGATTATCTTGGACTAAAGCTCATCAAACAGCTGTCCTTGCCTGCAGTCTCTGGTATTTCCACATTTTCTCTCTCTGCTTGTAATTCAAACTCCTAGAGTACTGGGAGTGGAAGGGAGGGATGGATAGATCCTAATTGCCATGTCCCTAACAAGATAGATGAACTTAGGGATATCTCTTCTTATCTTAAGGCTTTGGTTTTCTTACAAGGGGAAGGAGGCTACTTGAGAACTTCTGAGACAGACATGTTGTGATTCCACATAGGGGCACTGGTTTTGACGTGAGTGATATCTCCAACGATCAGCTCTGTCAACGAGCAGTGAGCACCTTTTCTGAGACAGGGCTCAGCACAGCCTTTTCTCCTATTTTCTTTCCCACTGAAGGACAGGTCTGTCTGTGGAACTGTAGGTTTTCTCTGAAAATGGTGGCAGGACAATTCTGTCTTTCTCACCTCATGATGGGTCGATAACACAGATCCATTAGACTAGTGGGATTAGCCATAAAGCAAAACAGAGAAGATGCTTGTAGGAGCAAATGTTGGTTTCTTGAGTTTGTTAAAAATGAAAAGAAACAGTTTGCCAGGTGCCAGCTATGTAAAGTGAGTGCTTCCTGAGGATGTCCTGGGGAGGATGTTTCAAAAGCAGCATTGGCTGTACCGTCTACCTTAAAGATGTTTACATCTAGTATAAGTGATGGGAGAAGGAGAGAGTGTAAGCAAGTACACAGAAAAGTGACATAGGAACAATGCATAGCTACGTTCACCTGGGGCATGTATATGAGCACCAAAGAGAATGTTAGAAATGGAGGAAACTTATAAGGTCATTTCAAAATTCACACATTGCAAAAAATTGAAATGAAGCTTAGAGGGCAAATGGCAGTGGGGAGGTCATGGAGCTGGTTAACAGCAGAACCGAGATGAGAACCCAGGTCTTCTGTTGATTGATTCAAGGTTGTATCCACCACCATATTCTGCCTGTGCTGGGACTGGTAGATTTGGGCTGGTTAGTTAAGCTCACCTGGGATGGCTATATTTGAAAATTCTCAAATGTGAGTGGTCTGGGGGGCACATGTTTGGATCTGTATAGGCAGTTTTATGGCAACAGGAGGGTATACAGAAAGTTTTGGCTGTATACTATATCTTGAACTTAATAGACATTCAGTAATAGTTATTAATTTTTTTTGGATTTGCTGAACATACACATGAAAATAAAACTCCTATCGTCCTTCTCAATATTTCTTGATTGAGGTGGGAGTGACTGAGTCATATTCATAAGTAGGTTTGCCTAATTATAGACAATACCAGCTGGTGAGTGTACTGGCAGAGCCAGATAAAAAGCTTCACATCCAGTGTGGATGGAAGGGCCAGATGTTAAGGTAAGAATGGCTGCTTCAGCCAACTTCGGGTGCCTCAGCAAATTCCCATCTGTGCAACAGAGTTTAAAATGTGGGGAAATAGTCACATAAAAGGTATTTGTGTCCTGGAACAAATGGGCCATTTTACCTGGGTGGTTGTTTTCTTCATTGATCTATTAATAGTGCTGAAATAAAATAACCTAGCTCTTCATTAAGTAATCATGATCAGACACCCACTTACGATGGAAAAAGTTTACAGCTAGTAAGGAAACTTGGATTGCATATCTAATAACAAAAGACTTTTTGTAAAGAAACAGTCTGGGCTTTCCAAAAGTATGTTAGTTACATACATCATAATTCACATCATCATTTAATTATTCATTAAATATATTTCGACCTCTTGATAATTATGTATTGTGTGCTAGTTTCCAAATGTTTTTACATTACCTTATTAGAGTCAAAACAACTTTCTGAGCAGAGTACGTGTAATTTGTCCCATTTTACAGAAGCAGTAGAGAAGCAGTGGATTTGGGAGTCCAAGGAGGTGAAATACTGCCTAGTTTTGGTCTTGGGTTTTTCCCAGTCACATTCTGGGCTTAGAAGACTGAACTATTTAGGGGTTTCAGTGCTAAGCTAAGAGAGATTAAGTGACTTTTCCAAGGGCACACGCTGTTAAATGGCAAATCCAGAATGCAATCCCAGACTTTGACTCTGGTCAGTTTCTCCCTCCTCCATGCCAGTGGCTCTCCAATATTAGTGAGTGTCAAAATCCCCAGAGGGCTTATTCAAACATAGACTGCTTGTCCCATCCCAGAGTGTTTGATACAGAGGTCTGGGGAAGGCAGGCCAAAAATGCGCATTTCAGTAATTTTTCAGGAAACACTGATGCAAAGGAAACCATGCACTGAGAACTACTTGCTGTTCAAGGTGTGGTCTCAGCAGGCATCAGCCAGGAGCTCCTCAGAAACACAGAATCTCACAGAATCTCAGGTCCCATTTTGGCGCTGCAGAATTAGAATCTGCATTTTAACAAGACCTCCAGATCTCCCATTAAAATTTGAGGAATGCTGGTCTACTCCACAGCTGTCGGTTTGCAGGCCCTGGACTAGGTGTTAAAGGGAGATGACAGGATAATAATAATAATGGTTTTTTCAGGCACTTTCGGTATGTCAGACACTCCTCTAAGCCCTTCAGGTATTTTATCTCCTTTTAATTCTAACAATAACACTACGAGGGTGATACCAATATTATTCCCATTTTAAAGTTGAGGGAATGCCAGGGTACAGAGAGGTTGGTATCCCGCCTCAGGCCACTTACTCAATAAAAGGTGGATCCAGGTTTTGAAGCTGGGCAGTTTACTCCCAAAGTAAACGATGCTATGTTTTTGTAAGTCCAGTTGCCACTCATACACATGGGGAGATAAGAAGGAAAGGCATGTAAATAAGTTTAGAGCAGGAAAGAAGTTCCAGTTTGAACAGATTTCCTGGGTCAAGGTAATCTAATTACGTGTCCCTTTTAAAGTCAGGAGACCTGGGTTTGGCTGGGCCTCTGCAGAGCTTCCTGGTGATGTAGACTTTGGTGCATCCTGCTTCTTCGTAACTTCACTTGTAAAACTGAAATAATATTAATAACAATTGATAAAGAGAAAAAGGATCCCACTGGCTAGACTATGGAGGGAGTGTGCTGAGAATTGAAAAAGAAGCCACAATTTTTCAAAATGGACTACACTATATTTGGCCAAAGAGATACACTGTACCAAATCAAAGCCATGATGCTCATCACAAACTAGCTAAGCTCCAGCTCTCTCAACACCAGTCTGTTCCAATCCCTGAGTCCAAGATAAGACCACAGACAAACTGATTTAACAGTGACTCTGAACAGACCCATGTGTTCTGCATACAAGGCCATGGACTGTTCCAGCAACTCTCTAGTTGATTCCAGCCAAGCCTAATAACGTGGCTAACTCAAGATCCCACAGCCCTAAAAGGACGTGTTTCTTGTCTCCTTCCTTTTGGGACACCCCACAGATACCCATGGTATATAGTTTCCTTGCTGTAGCAAATAATAACCCAACTTTATTCACTACAAGTGTTTTCCCAGAGGTCTTTGTCTGGTGGCCTCCGACACAATAATATTTTCCTACCTACCTGTATACTTCCTATGAATATCAAATGAAATAGAGCATAGAGAGCTCCACACACATGTGAGCTTCTAAATTTGTTATTGTAATTATTTATGTGTGGCTCAATCTTCTTCCCCCAAACAGTGATGCTCACATTAAAAGAGGAGATATAGTCTTATTTTCTTTGTGTTCACAATGTCTAGAATGGTTCTTAATACTCAATAATTATTGATTGAATGAAAAAACAAACAAATGGGCAAATGAAAAAAATCTTGTTCCAGTGCTTCTTTCCCCAGGTCCAGCCCAGTGAGTCACCAAGACTTCCTCCAATCGGATAAAGGAGTCCTTAAGTGTTTAGAAATGATTGTTACCACCTGGACAGACTGACACTAGCACTTTGTAACAGTTACAGATAACCTTGTTTGCCTCTTAAAAGTTTCTCTTCTTGCAAGCTGCTTGGAATTGCTAGTGGGAATACTACTCCCCTTGCCCACAGCATCGATCCTGGAGCAGTAACTGTGGAGCTAAACAGCAGTACATTTTATAGGCTGTGGAGCTGGTGTGTATCAGCATATTAGCTGAGTGCCCCTTGCAGTTTCACCCCACGTTTAGCAGAATGGTATTCTTAGGTGCTTTTGTAATAGACTTGCACCAAGCAGGAATCATGGTGCGTGAAACACGGTGACTCCATTGAACACCCTAAAATCATTTTGGCACAGTGAGTTCCAGCTGTGGCTAGAATCTCTGGGGATACCTCTGATCAATCAGAAGCTGTCAGAGATTCTTTGTACTCAGAGAGCATAGAGGCTGTCCAGTGCTCTACATCTTCCTTTCCCTCCTCTGGAGCTGGCTCTGTCCCCCTAAGCCCACTTCCGGTTGTCATGACTTCTGAGAGATGCACCCAGAGAAGTAGGCAGGCATTTGCCCTGTTGTGGGAGGCAAGTCAGTGGGCATCCTTTAGGGGACAAGCGAAACAGTGTCTTAGGGGGCACAGGCCCTACAAGTTGGAGTTCAGACCAGTGCTCTCTGAGACCATATTCTCCGTTAAGACTACCCTGTGGGGCATTTCCCAAAGGAAACACCTCCAGTAGTAATGTGTTCCCTTTCCAATGCCCTATTCCTGGGACAGGAGTGAAGACAAAGAAAACACTGTATTTGTTTCCCTTCTCACTTCCAGCCATCAAAGGGATGCTGCACCTGAAACAAAAATGAAATGCATCCTTCAGCAGATCCCAGAGCTCCCCTCTCCAGTCAAAGAGGATGAGGTTTGGCCCAGCCAGGCCTTCCTGAGTCCTGGACTCCAGCCAGGAATTTAGTGGCTCCTATGTAACTCCCAGTTTCTTCTCCTTGCCCAGACCTCCTCTCAGTCTGAAGTGAGAGGGTAGGGTTTCTTTTTAAGCAGTTTTCTTCACCCCTCAACACGGATGTCTGATTGACCTTGAGTTTGGCCAGTTACTCACACCCCCATTTCCATTTCTTTTTCTGTTCATTTTTCCCTTATATAATGTGTGCACATGCCCCATCTTCTCCATTAGAACATAAGAGTCATCTCTTTCCCTTTTCTCTACCTTAGAGCTTACCATAATATTAGCTTCATTTGTAACATGTGCAAGTAAAAATACACGTGTTTAAAGAACCGCACATGTGGCCAAAGACTGTAAGACTGTGGGATTGTGGCAATTCCAATAGATTTAAGATTTTTTTTCTGAAGGTAACTTTAATAAGACATGGTCTGACTCTTGCTTCTTGGAATTAAAGGTCAAAGAGGAAGGGCATCATACCTGACTGACTCATGCACTGTGGATACTTTCCAGCCAAGGGGAGGCAAGGCGTGGGCCTCCTCTGCAGAGTGGCTGTGTCCTTCCGCTGTCAACTTTCAGAGCAGGATCAAGGCCACGCTCCAGCCCCACCCTGCATGCTGACCTTCTCAAAGCTGTCTCAGAAACAGACATGGTGACAGGTGGTGTTCTTCCAGCCTTCTGGAGCCGGCCTGAGAGACGGAAATGTTGTTGAAGGAGACTATAGCTCTGTTGCATGTTGAGGCCACAGGTGAACTTAAGTCCAATAGATTAAAGACGGATTATCACTCAGTATGATAATCTCTAGGCCCATCCACGTTGCTGCAAATGGCATTACTTCATTCTTTTTTATGGCTGAGTAATGTTCCATTGTATATATGTACCACATCTTCTTTATCCATCCCTCTGTTTTTTTTTTTTCATTTTAACATCTTTATTGGAGTATAATTGCTTTACAATGGTATGTTAGTTTCAGCTTCACAACAAAATGAATCAGTTATATATATACATATGTTCCCATATCTCTTCCCGCTTGCGTCTCCCTCCCTCCCACCCTCCCTATCCCACCCCTCCAGGCGGTCACAAAGCACCGAGCTGATCTCCCTGTGCTATGTGGCTGCTTCCCACTAGCTATCTACCTTACGTTTGGTAGTGTATATATGTCCATGCCTCTCTCTCGCTTTGTCACAGTTTACCCTTCCCCTCCCCATAGCCTCAAGTCCATTCTCTAGTAAGTCTGTGTCTTTCTTCCTGTTTCACCCCTAGGTTTTTCATGACATTTTTTCCCCTTAAATTCCATATATATGTGTTAGCATATGGTATTTGTCTCTCTCTTTCGGACTTACTTCACTCTGTATGACAGACTCTAGGTCTATCCACCTCATTACAAATAGCTCAATTTCGTTTCTTTTTATGGCTGAGTAACATTCCATAGTATATATGTGCCACATCTTCTTTATCCATTCATCTGATGATGGACACTTAGGTTGTTTCCATCTCTGGGCTATTGTAAATAGAGCTGCAATGAATATTTTGGTACATGACTCTTTTTGAATTTTGGTTTTCTCAGGGTATATGCCCAGTAGTGGGATTGCTGGGTCATATGATAGTTCTATTTGTAGTTTTTTAAGGAACCTCCATACTGTTCTCCTCAGTGGCTGTATCCATTTACATTCCCACCAACAGTGTAAGAGGGTTCCCTTTTCTCCACACCCTCTCCACCATTTATTGTTTCTAGATTTTTTGATGATGGCCATTCTGACTGGTGTGAGATGATATCTCATTGTAGTTTTGATTTGCATTTCTCTAATGATTAGTGATGTTGAGCATTCTTTCATGTGTTTGTTGGCAGTCTGTATATCTTCTTTGGAGAATGTCTGTTTAGGTCTTCTGCCCATTCTTGGATTGGGTTGTTTCTTTGTTATTAAGCTGCATGAGCTGCTTATAAATTTTGGAGATTAATCCTTTGTCAGTTGCTTCATTTGCAAATATTTTCTCCCATTCTGAGGGTTGTCTTTTGGTCTTCTTTATGGTTTCCTTTGCTGCGCAAAAGCTTTTAAGTTTCATTAGGTCCCATTTGTTTACTTTTGTTTTTATTTCCATTTCTCTAGGAGGTGGGTCAAAAAGGATCTTGCTGTGATTTATGTCATAGAGTGTCCTGCCTATGTTTTCCTCTAAGAGTTTGATAGTTTCTGGCCTTACATTTAGGTCTGGAATCCATTTTGAGCTTATTTTTTGTATGGTGTTAGGGAGTGATCTAATCTCATACTTTTACATGTAGCTGTCCAGATTTCCCAGCACCACTTATTGAAGAGGCTGTCCTTTCTCCACTGTACATTCCTGCCTCCTTTGTCAAATATAAGGTGACCATATGTGCGTGGGTTTATTTCTGGGCTTTCTATCCTGTTCCATTGATCTATCTTTCTGTTTTTGTCCCAGTACCATACTGTCTTGATTACTGTAGCTTTGTAGTATAGTCTGAAGTCAGGGAGCCTGATTCCTCCAGCTCCGTTATTCGTTCTCAAGATTGCTTTGGCTATTCGGGGTCTTTTGTGTTTCCATACAAATTGTGAAATTTTTTGTTCTAGTTCGGTGAAAAATGCCAGTGGTAGTTTGATAGGGATTGCATTGAATCTGTAGATTGCTTTGGGTAGTAGAGTCATTTTCACAATGTTGATTCTTCCAATCCAAGAACATGGTATATCTCTCCATCTATTTGTATCATCTTTAATTTCTTTCATCAGTGTCTTATTATTTTCTGCATACAGGTCTTTTGTCTCCTTAGGTAGGTTTATTCCTAGATACTTTATTCTTTTTGTTTAAATGGTAAATGGGAGTGTTTTCTTGATTTCACTTTCAGATTTTTCATCCTTAGTGTATAGAAATGCAAGAGATTTCTGTGCATTAATTTTGTATCCTGCTACTTTACCAAATTCATTGATTAGCCCTAGTAGTTTTCTGGTAGCATCTTTAGGATTCTCTATGTATAGTATCATGTCATCTGCAAACAGTGACAGATTTACTTCTTCTTTTCCGTTTTGGATTCCTTTTATTTCCTTTTCTTCTCTGATTGCTGTGGCTAAAACTTCCAAAACTATGTTGAATAAGAGTGGTGAGAGTGGGCAACCTTGTCTTGTTCCTGATCTTAGTGGAAATGCTTTCAGTTTTTCACCATTGAGGACGATGTTGGCTGTGGGTTTGTCATATATGGCCTTTATTATGTTGAGGAAAGTTCCCTCTATGCCTACTTTCTGCAGGGTTTTTATCATAAATGGGTGTTGAATTTTGTCAAAAGCTTTCTCTGCATCTATAGAGATGATCATATGGTTTTTCTCCTTCTATTTGTTAATATGGTGTATCACGTTGATTGATTTGCGTATATTGAAGAATCCTTGCATTCCTGAATAAACCCCACTTGATCATGGTGTATGATCCGTTTAATGTGCTGTTGGATTCTGTTTGCTAGTCTTTTGTTGAGGATTTTTGCATCTATGTTCATCAGTGATATTGGCCTGTAGTTTTCTTTCTTTGTGACATCCTAGTCTGGTTTTGGTATCAGGGTGATGGTGGCCTCGTAGAATGAGTTGGGGAGTGTTCCTCCCTCTGCTATGTTTTGGAAGAGTTTGAGAAGGATAGGTGTTAGCTCTTTTCTAAATGTTTGATAGAATTCGCCTGTGAAGCCATCTGGTCCTGTGCTTTTGCTTGTTGGAAGATTTTTAATCACAGTTTCAATTTCAGTGCTTGTGATTGGTCTGTTCATATTTTCTATTTCTTCCTGATTCAGTCTTGGCAGGTTGTGCCTTTCTAAGAATTTGTCCATTTCTTCCAGGTTGTCCATTTTATTGGCAGAGAGTTGCTTGTAGTAATCTCTCATGATCTTTTGTATTTCTGCAGTGTCAGTTGTTACTTCTCCTTTTTCATTTCTAATTCTATTGATTTCAGTCTTCTCCCTTTTTTCTTGATGAGTCTGGCTAATGGTTTATCAATTTTGTTTATCCTTTCAAAGAAGCAGCTTTTAGTTTTATTGATCTTTGCTATCGTTTCCTTCATTTCTTTTTCATTTATTTCTGATCTGATTTTTATGATTTCTTTCCTTCTGCTAACTTTGGGGTTTTTCTGTTCTTCTTTGTCTACTTGCTTTAGGTGCAAGGTTAGGTTGTTTATTCGAGATGTTTCCTGTTTCTTAAGGTAGGATTGTATTGCTATAAACTTCCCTCTTAGAACTGCTTTTGCTGCATCCCATAGATTTTGGGTCGTCGTGTCTCCATTGTCATTTGTTTCTAGGTATTTTTTGATTTCCTCTTTGATTTCTTCAGTGATCACTTAGTTATTAAGGAGTGTATTGTTTAGCCTCCATGTGTTTGTATTTTTTACAGATCTTTTCCTGTAATTGATATCTAGTCTCATAGGGTTGTGGTCGGAAAAGATACTTGATACAATTTCAATTTTCTTAAATTTACCAAGGCTTGATTTGTGACCCAAGATATGATCTATCCTGGAGAATGTCCCATGAGCACTTGAGAAAAATGTGTATTCTGTTGTTTTTGGATGGAGTGTCCTATAAATATCAGTTAACTCCATCTCGTTTAATGTATCATTTAAAGCTTGTGTTTCCTTATTTATTTTCATTTTGGATGATCTGTCCATTGGTGAAAGTGGGGTGTTAAAGTCCCCTACTATGAATGTGTTACTGTTGATTTCCCCTTTTATGGCTGTCAGTATTTGCCTTATGTATTGAGGTGCTCCTATGTTGGGTGCATAAATATTTACAATTGTTATATCTTCTTGGATCGATCCCTTGATCATTATGTAGTGTCCTTCTTTGTCTCTTCTAATAGTCTTTATTTTAAAGTCTATTTTGTCTGATATGAGAATTGCTACTCCAGCTTTCTTTTGGTTTCCATTTGCATGAAATACCTTTTTCCATCCCCTTACTTTCAGTCTGTATGTGTCTCTAGGTCTGAAGTGGGTCTCTTGTAGACAGCAAATATATGCATCTTGTTTTTGTATCCATTCAGCCAATCTGTGTCTTTTGGTGGGAGCATTTAGTCCATTTACATTTAAGGTAATTATCGATATGTGTGTTCCCATTCCCATTTTTTAATTGTTTTGGGTTCGTTATTGTAGGTCTTTTCCTTCTTTTGTGTTTCTTGCCTAGAGAAGTTCCTTTAGCAGTTGTTGTAGAGCTGGTTTGGTGGTGCTGAACTCTCTCAGCTTTTGCTTGTCTGTAAAGGTTTTAATTTATCAATCAAATCTGAATGAGATCCTTGCTGGGTGGAGTAATCTTGGTTGCAGGTTTTTCTCCTTCAACACTTTCAATATGTCCTGCCACTCCCTTCTGGCTTGCAGAGTTTCTGCTGAAAGATCAGCTGTTAACCTTATGGGGATTCCCTTGTGTGTTATTTGTTGTTTTTCCATTGCTGCTTTTAATATGTTTTCTTTGTATTTAATTTTTGACAGTTTGATTAATATGTGTCTTGGCGTATTTCTCCTTGGATTTATCCTGTATGGGTCTCTCTGTGCTTCCTGGACTTGATTAACTATTTCCTTTCCCATGTTAGGAAAATTTTCAACTATAATCTCTTCAAATATTTTCTCAGTCCCTTTCTTTTCTCTTCTTCTTCTGGAACCCCTATAATTCGAATGTTGGTGCGTTTAATGTTGTCCCAGAGGTCTCTGAGACTGTCCTCAGTTCTTTTCATTCTTTTTTCTTTATTCTGCTCTGCAGTAGTTATTTCCACTATTTTATCTTCCAGGTCACTTATCCATTCTTCTGCCTCAGTTATTCTGCTATTGATCCCATCTAGAGTATTTTTAATTTCATTTATTGTGTTGTTCATCATTGTTTGTTTCATCTTTATTTCTTCTAGGTCCTTGTTAACTGATTCTTGCATTTTGTCTATTGTATTTCCAAGATTTTGGATCATCTTTACTATCATTATTCTGAATTCTTTTTCAGGTAGACTGCCTATTTCCTCTTCATTTGTTAGGTCTGGTGAGTTTTTATCTTGCTCCTTCATCTGCTGTGTGTTTTTCTGTCTTTTCATTTTGCTTATCTTACTGTGTTTGGGGTCTCCTTTTTGCAGGCTGAAGGTTCGTAGTTCCTGTTTTTTTTGTGTCTGTCCCCAGTGGCTAAGGTTGGTTCAGTGGGTTGTGTAGGCTTCCTGGTGGAAGGTACTAGTGCCTGTGTTCTGGTGGATGAGGCTGGATCTTGTCTTTCTGGTGGGCAGGTCCACGTCTGGTGGTGTGTTTTGGGGTGGCTGTAGACTTATTATGATTTTGGGCAGCCTCTCTGCTAATGGGTGGGGTTGTGTTCCTGTCTTGCTAGTTGTTTGGCATAGGATGTCCAGCACGTTAGCTTGCTGGTGGTTGAGTGAAGCTGGGTGCTGGCATTGAGATGGAGATCTCTGGGAGATTTTTGCCGTTTGATATTATGTGCAGCTGGGAGGCCTCTTGTGGACGAGTGTCCTGAAGTTGGCTCTCCCACCTCAGAGGCACAGCACTGACTCCTGGCTGCAGCACCGAGAGCCTTTCATCCACAGGGCTCCTTAATTTGGGATGATTCCTTGTCTATTCATGTATTCCACAGATGCAGGTTATATCAAGTTGATTGTGGAGCTTTAATCCGCTGCTTCTGAGGCTGCTGGGAGAGATTTCCCTTTCTCTTCTTTGTTCTCAAAGCTCCCAGGGGCTCAGCTTTGGATTTGGCCCCGCCTGTGCGTGTAGGTCGCCGGAGGGCGTGTGTTCTTTGCTCAGACAGGACAGGGTTAAAGGAGCCGCTGATTCGGAGGCTCTGGCTCACTCAGGCCAGGGGGAGGGAGGGGCACGGAGTGTGGGGCGGGCCTGCGGCGGCAGACGCCGGCGTGATGTTGCACCAGCCTGAGGCGCGCCGTGCGTTCTCCTGGGGGAGTTGTCCCTGGATCCCGGGACCCTGGCAGTGGCGGGCTGCACAGGCTCCCCGGAAGGGGGTGTGGATAGTGACCTGTGTTCGCACACAGGCTTCTTGGTGGTGGCAGCAGCGGCCTTAGCGTCTCATGTCTGTCTCTGGGCTCCGCACTTTTAGCCGAGGCTCGCGGCCGTCTCTGGAGCTCTCTTAAGCAGCGTTCTTAATCCCCTCTCCTCGTGCACCAGGAAACAAAGAGGGAAGAAAAAGTCTCTTGCCTCTTCGGCAGGTCCAGACTTTTCCCCGGACTCCCTCCCGGCTAGCCGCGGTGCACTAACGCCCTGCAGGCTGTGTTCACGCCGCCAACCTCAGTCCTCTCCCGGCGCTCGGACAGAAGCTGGAGCCTCAGCTCCCAGCCCCGCCCACCCCGGCGGGTGAGCAGACAAGCCTCTCGGACTGGTGAGTGCCGGTAGGCCCTGATCCTCTGTGTGGGAATCTCTCCGCTCTGTCCCCCGCACCCCTGTTGCTGTGCTCTCCTCCGCGGCTCTGAAGCTTCCCCCTCCACCACCCGCAGTCTCCGCCCGTGAAGGGGCTTCCTAGTGTGTGGAAACATTTCCTCCTTCACAGCTCCCTCCCACTGGTGCAGGTCCCGTCCCTATTCTTTTGTCTCTGTTGTTTCTTTTTTCTTTTGCCCTACCCAGGTACGTGGGGGGTTTCTTGCCTTTTGGGAGGTCTGAGGTCTTCTGCCAGCGTTCAGTAGGTGCTCCGTAGGAGTTGTTCCACGCGTAGATGTATTTCTGGTGTATCTGTGGGGAGGAAGGTGATCTCCGCATCTTACTCTTCCGCCATCTTCCCGGAAGTCTATCCATCCCTCTGTTGACGGACATTTAGGTTGCTTCCATGTCCTGGCTATTGTAAATAGTGCTACAAAGAACATTGGGGTGCATGTATCTTTTTGAATTATGGTTAGACAGAGAAAGATAAATATCATATGATATCCATTATATGTTGTATCTAAAAAAAAAGGGTACAAAACAACTTATCTGCAAAACAGAAATAGAGTCACAGATGTAGAAAACAAACTTATGGTTACCAGGGAGTAAGGTGGGGGAGGGATAAATTGGGAGTTTGGGATTGACATATACACACCACTATATATAAAATAGATAGCTGATAAGGACCTCCTGTATAGCACAGGGAACTCTACTCAATACTCTGTAATGGGTAAAAGAATGGGAAAAGAATCTAAAAAAGAGTGGATATATGTATAACTGATTCACTTTGCTATATACCTGAAACTAACACAACATTGTAAATCAACTATACTCCAATAAAAATGTTTTTAAAAAGATAGATTATCAGCCTTACTTGGCATTTCAATGGATTTCCTCTCACACCCTGAGAATAATAATAAACTTTTTTCTCAAATGGAGATGGAGTCCTGTGCTGCTGGGAGAGACAAAGGGAAGGAGAGCAGTTCTGCGCCCAGTACTGGTGAAAGGTCTACAAACACATTCAGAAAGTGACTTCCTTGCTGTCCCTCCCCAAGGGGGAAGCCTCAGGGCTCCTGCAGAACTTTCAGTACCTGCCCACCTATTATCATGCCCCTTGCTTGGTGGACTCCTCAATAGCTTCACAGATTCAGTTTAGAGATTCCTGTGCTCCCGTCAGGGACACACTGCCAGTGGCTCTACCTCTCTCAGGGGATTCCTTTCTGCTACCCCTGGTGCTGGTATTTTGTTAGATTTTATAAATTATTTATCCCTCAAGGACTTACGGCTCACTTGGCTTTTGTCTATCGTTTCCTATGGTTCCTGCGGTGGATTAGGGAGGTGGTGCAACTCCTGGGTTTGATTTGCGGGCCCTACCTTAGCAGCTGAATATCCCATGCAATGAAAGCATGGGTGGTAGGGAGGGAGTGAGTGCCTTAAGTAGTGACTGCCCCAGACTTACACACTAAGACTTTGATGCCCTTTCAAACAGATTAAGTTCATTTTTTAAAACTTTTATTGAAGTATAGTTGATTCACAATGTTGTGTTAGTTTCAAGTGTATAGCAAAGTGATTCAGTTATATATATATATGTGTATATATTATCTTTCCAATTCTTTTTCCTTATAGGTTATTACAAGATATTGAGTATACTTCCCTGTGCTATATAGTAGGTCCTTGTTGGTTATCTATTTTATATATGGTAGTGTGTATATGTTAGTCCCAAACTCCTAATCAGATTGATCAGATTTAAGAATTTGTTTACCTGTGTTTAGTGGGGGTAGGAGGAAAATGCTACAGACCTTGGGGCCAGAATATCTGAGTTCTTATTTCACTTCTGTCACTTGCTAGTTGTGTAACCATGGACATATTAACCTCCTGCTATAAAATAAAGATAATAAGTACCTCAATTGTTCCTGTGAGAATTAAAGGAGTTAATATATTTAAGATGCTTCAAACAATGGCCCATGGTAAGTTCTTATTATCAGCTACTGCTTTTATTAAAATAAAAACTGCATAAATTTTCTTTGTGTTCAAAGTAGGTTATTTTTAAACTTTCTCTGAATATAACATAGCCTTTAAACTATTTTTATATTATGGCTTTTTGTTGCTTACGACTGAATTCATTAACAAACAGTATGCACTAAGGATAGTGTTAAATTACTGGATTTAAGGAGAAAGTCTTATTTTAAAAGAAGAAAATCTTATTCTAGAAATAAGATTCCTTCACCAGGGAACTTTTGGGTGGCATGTTAAATCATTTTGGTGGAGTTAATGAAGTAAATCAATCTTTCCTGGTAAGCATTAGTTCTCAAAGTTACAGCAGACTGTGGGACCTGGTCCAGGTTATACCAATGGCTGGCCTGGGAATGGGTGGATTGGCTTGTGGCGGTATCAGGTACCAATTTTCACATTTGTATAAGAAAATTCTAAGGGAACAGAAGATGTCAATGCCAAGGAGAATGCTTATTCTTTCTGCTGGAACGCACTGTCTCTTTTGGTGGAAGGAACCTGGCCACGTACCAACTCTTCTGGGAGGGGGCATTGTGTCTGGACTTACAGCTTTATTCTTCTGGTGTTTTAGGGCTTGCTGTGGATGATGCTCCAAGATACTGACTTTGGCCTCGACTGGACTCCGCCCTGAAATCATTTGTGCCCACTGCTGGGAAATTTGAAAGGATGAAAGGTGAAGTCTGGGAGATTGTTTGGAAAAGCTCAAGTTCACATGTGAATGTTGTCATTGTTAAAAGTTCAAACGCAAAGTGATATTATTACTACCAATTACAGTTAGCTTCCTTTTTTTGCAGAGAAGATGGGAGGATGAAAGCTATACATTTTATAAATCGTTCACTAATATTCGAAGTGTTAGAATGTAAGATCACACACCGTGTTCTTACTCTATGGAGCATAATTTAAATTTTCTTTGATTCAGAAAGCACTTCAGCATCTTACAGTCAATCTGCTAACAGGACACTATAAGAAATTTTGATTTTTATAAGTTACTGAGTTTTGGATAAACTCTAGCGTACCATATATTTAGTAGTATTATTAACATATATTTAATTATTGATTAAACACACAGTTGTTGAGGACTTATCGTGTGCAGGATACTGTGACATATGATAACAACAAATAAAAGTCTAGACGAATAAAACAAAACTATGAGACAGAATGAAGGGCAGCTCAATTGAAGGGAACATAAAGCAAAAGACCTGGGGATAGAAAGGTGCAAGGGGTGTTTAGGGAATAGTGAAATGATGAGTGTGGTTGAAAGTCTGGGTTCCTACAGATAGTAATAATATAGTAGTAATAGTTACAATGAGGTACACAACGTTTATTGAGCACTTGTCAGGCATTGTGTTAAGTGTTTTACATTAAGAAATCATTGAATCTCAACAGTAACTCTGTGAGGAAGGTGATGTTTTGTTTCTCATTTCACAGATGAGGAAAGTGAGGCATGAAGGTTATTAACTGACTTGTTGCTTCAGTAAGTGGTGAAGCTAAGATATGTGCCTGTGCTGTCTGACTCCAGAGCCTGTGCTCTTGGGAGGTATGATGGGAAAGGGTCAGGCAGCAGAGGTTCTGTGTGTCAAGTAAGGAAGGAGTGGGGGATACACCTGAGCAGAGAAACATGGGTGAAAATGTACAGAAAGGTCCCCGAGCCCATTATTAAGATTATTAAGGGTCCCTCCACCCAAGCTGTGCTCTTGGGCCCAGAACAACCTACGTTTCCCCCTCTGCCATTTTGCACCCTTCCAGGAATAGCATAATAGGAAGATAGGGATAGGACTGGGTTTAACTCTCTGTTTTGCTGCAAGCCAAACCTAGGATATGCTATTTAGCCTCCTCAAATCTCAGTTTCCTCAAGTCTAAAATAGGAATAGTGGGACTTCCCTGACAGTCCAGTGGTTAATACTCCTTGCTCCCAGTGCAGGGGTTATGGATTCAATCCCTGGTCGGGCAACTAAGATCCCACATGCCGTGTGGTGTAGCCATTAAATAATTAATTAAGTAAATAAAATAAGAATAATAATTCCAGGGTTGTTGTTCACCAGAACCTGAACTTATTAACAGTAGCTAGTAAGAGTGGCTCCAAACATTCTCTTTCACGAAGCTTTATCCATCCCAATTATATACAGTAAGAAGTTGTCCTTGAGTTTTGCTTTACTCATCTTTCTCCCCATCTGAAATGTGAGAGCCTCAAGGCTGGCCACTGTATCTACACTGTATGGCCACCATATTATGGTCCCACCACCAGTACAGCTCCTGCTGAAGACTGAATGACTCCAGAATCCCTTCCCACTAGGATGGGTCTTGGGACCACCAATTTCGTCAGCCTCCTGTGATGTCAGCCTTGTGCATGACCAGACTGAGAAGAAGGAAAAGGCTCACCTGTTAATAGTTGAGTAAAGTTGATAAAGTTGGGAAGAGTTAAGGGGAAATAATGTAAAACTCAGTGCTCTGTGGACCACTGGAAAGTCTATGCATCACAGAAGGAACTGCAGAGCAGATAGATGTTGGTTGGAGGGAGCACCAAAGGGGAATTATCCAAGGCTGCCCCATTTGGTCCAAAGTTGGCTGTACTAGCATCCCCCTCCCCACCTTTCCATTTCCCCCAGCCTCCCCTGCTATAGGGTACTGATGTCATTTATGAATTCTGTTTGATAAGTTTTTATTTACATCTCTCTGTACATGTCATTTCTGCTGCCAGAATATAGTTTTTTTGATAAGAAGGATCATATCTAGGGGTGATTTAGTATAAAATAAGGCATTCATTAGTCCTCTATTCTGAGCCAGGCATTATGCTAGATCCTTTAAGAAATTATCTCTAATTTTCATCAAAACTCCAAAAACAGTATTCTTATTACTGCCATTTACTGCCCAAACGATACAGCTAGTAAGTGATAGAAACAGAATTCTAAACTGATTCCAAATACTAAGGGCCATGATTTTATAGTTAGAAAACTTTGTTATGTTCTGAGCTGTGTAATGTTGAGAGCTTGGCAGCCCCTCGGTGTTTTCTCTATAGATTTGGAATAATTATACCTGTTCCACTTTACCACACCAAGCAGTTATGAGGACAAAGTGAGATAGTGTGATGGCATTTTGTCAACCAATCATAAAACAAATGTTTATTGAGCATCTACCACATGCTGGCCAATAGATATCATTTTTTTAAATCATTTTATTTTATTTCTTCAAGTCTGTTTTTTTTAACATCTTTATTGGAGTATAATTGCTTTACAATGTTGTATTACAATGTTGTATTCTGCTGTATAACAAAGTTAATGTAAACCTAGTGGCACATGACCCCATGTGCTATGCCCTCTGTCCTGAGGTCATACTTCTGTTTTGCTTACGCTATAATTCTTGGGAAATTCCACCCCTTCTTGGTGTATTATTATCAGGCAAAATTATAACTTCCCTGCTTATCAATTTTCTCATCTAGTAAATGAGGATGAGGATACCAACTTCTCTGAGAAAGCTCTGGGAGAAAAGTGCTATCTGGATGCAAAGTATTATTCAGGAAAAAATCCATCCAACACCGATGTGTGTGAAGTGTTTTTAACAAGTGCACTGTCAGGAGAGAAACACAAAGGGGGAAACAATCCACGCAGACATTTTGAATGGCCTGAGCGGTAGATATGGGACAAGATTTTAGCTGACGGTGGGAAAATGTGCTTGCTACAACTGCAGATGCTGAAAATATTATTAAGTCCAAGTGAAACTAGTACCCTGACCCTCACAGGGCTTTCCTGGGTTCAAGGGTTGTCATTATCCAAAGCCAGGAAGAAACAGATCTGGTGGGATGCCCTGAGGGAGCTATGTGACACTCTGTGTCCTGATGGCACATGGGCATTTACAGCAGAACATGGGGCTGCAGATCAGATCAGGCAGGAAGAATGCAGTCTTCTATGCCAGGTGATATTACTAGAAGGAAAGGAACACAGCATTCATCTTCCATGATCCATAATGTGACTCTCTTCAAACACATGAACGTGAGAGTATTTACATGACCTGGGTGCACTGAGCACTCTCTGGATTTGAAATCACGTTATTACCGATGGCCCCGTCTGCATGCCATACTGTAGACCTTAGACTTGATCTTGCAGGTTCACAGTGCAGGGAGAAAGGAAGGGACCCACAAAGTATAAGAAACATTACTCTTGTTTTGTGGTCCTCTCACTGAGAGGCAAGAAGGCATCAGAAATCCTGGGAAAACTTGTTGGAAATCAAGGAGGTGGGAGAGGGAGTGGAATAGAGACAAAGATGCTGTGGCTATAGAAGGAAGAAGCTATCACTTAAAGAGTAAAGGGTTAAATATTGGGGCTTGAGTTCTGGCTTCTGACATTATTAGCCATGGGACCTTGAACAAGTCAGTTAATCCCTGGGAGTGTCAGTTCCTACATCAGACTTTCCTGCCTCATAAGGTGAATGTACATTGGAGCACTTTGCTGTTTACACATATGGTATTAGATTGTGGGAAAGATGGTATTAAAATGGCTCAAAGTAGCAGACACCCTGCCATCTTCGTGTTTGCAGCCCAGCACCTAGGTCACTGCCTGGCACAGGGTGGACACTTAATTATGTTTGAGGGACTAATTAGGTAAATCACTGAACTGCAGGGGATGAGAGTGCTAATGAGCTTGACTAACCTGGAAGATAGAATTACCAGTGAGTCAAATCTGCCTCACATCTGGACAGATGAGAGGCTGAGGTCACTCTGATACAGGCAGCCCTAAAAGTCCAAATATGCTCTAGCTCAGTATTCAGTATTCTTCAGTATTTTTTCTGAACTTTATGGGTTTTTTATATTTTTTAACACCTTTCTGGAGTATAATTGCTTTACAATGGTGTCTTAGTTTCTGCTTTATAATAAAGTGAATCAGCTATACGTATACTTACATCCCCATATCTCCTCCCTCTTGCGTCTCCCTCCCTTCCACCCTCTCTATCCCACCTGTTCAGGTGGTCACAAAGCACCGAAATGATCTCCCTGTGCTATGTGGCTGCTTCCCACTAGCTAGCTATTTTACATTTGGTAGTGTATATAGGTCCATGCCACTCTCTCACTTCGTCTCAGCTTACCCTTCCCCCTCCCCATGTCCTCAAGTCCATTCTCTACGTGTGCATCTTTTTTTTTTTTTTTTTTTTTTTTTTTTGCTGTACGCGGGCCTCTCACTGTTGTGGCCTCTCCCGTTGCGGAGCACAGGCTCCGGACGCCCAGGCTCAGCGGCCATGGCTCACGGGCCCAGCTGCTCCACGGCATGTGGGATCTTCCCGGACCGGGGCACGAACCCGTGTTCCCTGCATCGGCAGGCGGACTCTCAACCACTGCGCCACCAGGGAAGCCCTGAATTAATTTTTATATCTGTTTTCTTTTTCTTCTTCACACTAGCCTTTCATCATACTTCCTTTAAAAAAAAAAAAACAAAAAAACTGCAGGATTTTTAAGAATCTACTTCTGCTTCCATCGTTTTACTTTTTAAGTTTCTTTGCTCCTGCCTCATGTTAAGCCTATAGCTAAAACTCTCACCCCCAGTGGCCCTCCAGACTCAGGAAGCTGGGATAACCCCTCACCTCTGATCTAAAAATGACTCTCTTTCAAGGATCTCTTTCATGTGACCAATTTTCCTCGACTGGGAGCCACTTTCTCCATGAACGTGATGGGCCCATTTTTAATGGATTACCTTAGAACTCAGGATATGGGTCCCCTTGCTAATGAAGAATAGAAGCTTCAGAATGAAAAGTTGGAAGGGTTCTCCACGTTCTTACTACCTAGAGGAGTGCTGTGTCTTGGCTGGAGATGTTCTGGGTTGAGCGACAAGAGGCCTGGGTTCTCTGGGTTTGTGTTAACCAATTTCCTTGGGACCTCCATCTCCCAATCCTCTAGTATGAAATTCAGAGCCATACATACCCCTGTGGCATCCCGGGGATTCTTTAAGAAATAATTTAAAAAATCAAAACTTATGAGATTTGGATTCAAATGGTTTGGAACTGAGATTTTCATTTACCTACTTACCAGCTATATATCCTTAGACAAATACCATAATCTCTTTGTGCCTCAGTTTGTTTGCCTATAAAAATGGGTTTTTACAAATAAAAATGGGTATTTACAAATGAACTTCACAGAATGTGGGAAATAACTGGGACAAGTGTGAAAAGCACAATTAAACATTATACAAATGTTAGCTGTTATTGTTGCTGTTGCTATTATTAATTTTAATATATCGAGCAAACATTAGTGGATTCGTTGTGGCCAGAGATCGAGAAGCAGCTGGAGGAGCACAGAGGAGCAGAGTGCTAGGGCTTCTATTCTGTCATTATGGAAATGCTAACCTAATAGCCTGATTCTTTGAGTCAATACTTTCAATTTCTCTCTCTGCTGATAAATACAGGGATTTACTTTGTTCTCTGAGCTCAAGAAAAGCTCACTCTTCATTACATCTATCGTTTCCTTCACCCTAAACCGGAACCTGGTTGACTTACCATTAGATAGTGCCTTTCTTTGGAAAACTCCAGTTATTTGTTTATTTACTCAACAGAGATTTGTAGAGGGATCATGGGGCACACAAAACCTAATCAGATTTGGAAACTCTCCTCATGTGGCAAAGACAAATAAAATTAGTCATTAAGGCAAAATGAAGCAAGTACCATAGCAATGGCTCCAATGATATGCCATGGGTGTGAGGGAAACAGTGGTATTTTGGCTGAAGGACTTCAGAAAAGTTTCATTGAGGAAATGATAGGGGCCATTACAGGAAACAGAGGGCAGAGGGATGGCATTTTAGGCTCAGGTGGGTAGGTTGAAATAAGACACTAGAAGTCAGAAGTTCAGGGAAACAGAAAGCAGATGATTGCTGCTGCAGTACTCGCGCACGTGCGTGCGTGTGTGTGTGTGTGTGTGTGTGTGTGTGTGTGTATGAGAGAGAGAGAGAGAGAGAGAGAGAGAGAGAGAGGAGACAGGGATAGAGCAAGGAGAGAGGGCTGACTGGCAATGTGCATATTAAATAAATGAAGAGCAGAGGCAAAATATCTGTCCCTTCCACAGGGTGGTTTCTTCTGATACTGACGATTCATCCACTTTTGCAAACCTCATTCTGGTGCTTCTGGCTATATGCCAAGTGCTGTGCTGAATGCTAAGGTTAAAAACAAGATAAGACACTGAGGATAACAAGATCATCCAAAATCTTGATTCCAAGCACAAAGTTCTACACTTTCAGCTAATTTACTCAAGTGTTACCTTCTACACCATGAAGATCACCAACCATTGGGCCTACCAGTTTTTCTACTGTCCTTATCTTTATCATGTCATCACTTCTTCTTTACCTGGATTCCATATTCTAGTACTGCAGCCGCTCCTTTATAAAAAATTTTAACTTCTCTCCCCATCCCTTCTGGTAAACAGCTGGCAAAGTTCCAACTTGGTTAAAATCAAGCATCCATTTACTGTATGCCCACAGCAGAGAAGCTGAGAATTGCAGAGAGAGACAGAGAGACAGAGAGAAGGAAGGAGAGAGTGAAGAAAACACACACAGAACTCCGCTTACTGGACTTCTTCAAACGTATGACCAAAAATCTCAAAAGAATACATTAGCCAAACAATCCAACTATATTTTCCTAAATGTAGAAATTCACCTTCGCACTCTCTGAGATGACTGTTTGACACCTTCCTTCCTTTCCCTCCAGTCTCTGCCACTCTCCCCTAGCTGGTGATCTTACTTCAAAGATACAGTTGGAAAAAAACAAGGTCCTTCTCATCCAGCCAGTTCTTCCAAACCACTGCACCTGTAGCCATATATCCTGCCTTTCAGCCTGTTGAAATGGAGGCGATGCCCCTGCTTCCATTTAAGGTCCATCTCTCCTTTTGTGCTTTGTTCCCATCCCCTCTCACCTTCTCAAGAACTTTGAGAGAAAAGAGGATAGAGAATGATTTAAATTTCCTAGTCTCAGTGTGGATTGATGTGTTATTTTTCCAATAAGGTTTTCCCTCCTTGGGAGAGGCCTATGTGACTAGCCTCTGAGTCTCAGCTTTCTTATCTGACGGAGGGTAAGAAGTGGGGATAACAGCCCACCCTGCCTAGGTCACAGAATCCCTGTGGGGCTGAGATGTGTTGGAATTGGAACTATTTTGCAAAATATGAAAACACCATAGAGGGACATGATATGAAAAAGAACAACAAGGGGCCACATCCTCTGACTTGAGACAGCAGGGTGTATAGGTATTCATCTCAGATGGCTCAAAGTAAGAAATTTGAGTAAAAGTTCCGTTTAAGGAGGTGTGGGCAAGGTTAAAGCCACAGACAAGATAAATTGAGGCACCCAGAGATGACCCACAGTGGGAGGCTGTTACAGTCCCAAGGACTCAGGGGCAAGGGAAAGAGATTGTGTACTGGAGCTCAGTGAGAGCCAGCAGGGAGGAACAGTGGCCCTAGAAGCAGGCAGTTCCTGCTAGGGAACTGGACGCCGCAGCAAGGCGGGACATGAGAGGACTCGGACTTCCCACCCTCTGATCTTGTACTGCTGACTGGTGGCCAAATCCAGCAAAAGTCAGAGGGAAGGAAGCCAGCCTCTGGGTCCCAGAGTAGGGCCGAGGAGAGCGGAGAACGGGCCTGGGGAGGGAGGCAGTTAGCAAATAGGGAATAACCGGCACGGAAGCCATTTTCTGAGGGAAGCGCTCTGTTTCAATAAGCAGACTCCTATAGCAAAAACTCAACTTACAGATGGAAACATTGATAAGGATGGACTGTTCAACCTTCAACCTTGCCTTTGCATTCAGAGTATATGTCTTCCTGCAGAGTGTGTGGCTGAGGGGTGAGCTAGTAGCCCAGTAGGTCCCTGGCCTCAACCTGCAAGGCAGAGTTTATCAGTTTGGTTCATGGACCTCGCCAGAAGCTTAGAAAAGAAAGTACAAACAACTTTTTATTGCTCATCTTAAAGCCATTCCTTTCCCTTTATTCCCTTTCTTTTCTTTTCTCTTGAAAGAGAGCTTAGGTATTGACTAATTGTTAACACATAGAATGTATTTGATGCTCTCTCTGGAGATTTTCATCTTTGCTTGGTAACAGTCAATCAGCATGCTTCCCTCTCAACAATATTAACATCCAAGATGGTGAGATAAACAAGCTCATTAAGAAGCAAGTTGTTACATGAAGCAAACACCTTAGATTAATAAAGACTGGCATCCTCTGTGGTACACCCAGGGAAACAATGTTAGCAGCCTTGATAGCAGTCTGCATTTCAGAGAAAACCCCAGAAGGCAGCCAGTTTATCCTGTAGAATTTTTCAGGCAGCCTCATCCATTTATGACACCATGGGGAAATGCTAGGCCTATGTGCTCAGAGGTACGATGTTTAGATGGCATGCTTACAGGAGGAATTTTTCATTCATTTAGGGGACTTATTTCATTCATTCAACAAATACTTATTGGGCACACATGACATGCACTGTGCTGGCTACTGGGCATATAAAGATGAACAAAACACCTTCCCAGCCATGAAGGAGTTCACGTTTTGCTGGGTGAGACTGGCTGATGGGTGAATGGACCTAGGCTCCACAGAGTTAAATGCAATGACTGAGATACCCAGAGCAAGCCAGTGGAAACATAGAAAAGGTGTAATTAGCCCAGTTAGGGTGGGAATAAATTTTGGGGACCTGTGGCTTTCTTATTTATGTCAAGGAGCAGTTAATACAATATCACATGTGAGGTTATGTCTAAGAGCTTGATGGCCTAGTCTTTCCTTCTACTTGGAGACTAACTGAACTTGTAGGCAAAATATCAATATTTCACTAAGGACTCTATGGTTTGATGAAACTAGGAGGTGGTACCCATCCTGAGACTGGAGCCATCCAAGAAGTGGGTAGAGAGCCTCAGCATGCGTGTGGCACCCATGCTGGCCCAGGAAATCATATACTGAATGTGTGGCTGGAGATGTTAGGATCCCAGAGAGGACAGGGTGCTGGGGACTAACCTGGGCTGAAGAAGGGGGTGGGTTGAAATGGTTAAGATGAGATTTGTAGGTTTCTATCTAAACTGGTCTGATTGAGGAGAAATTTTGGACATGCAAGACTTACCTGGGCCTGCTTCAGGGGAGCCAAGGCCTCTCTAACTTTGGAGAACCCCAGAGTAACTTGTCCATATTGGAAGAGCAGAGGGATGTGAGGGAGAAATTGAATGTTTTCTCAAGTACGTATTTACACACTTTGCAACTCTGACTAATGTTTAGTTCATTTAAATTTTCTATTATCCCCATAAAGAAGATTTTTTTCTTTTATATCTCCATCGTAGAAAGGAATTTGAGGATCCAGTGAGCTTACAGAACTGGACCCAGCCACAGAGGAGATAAGAGATGGGAGGTTTTGAATCAAGATCTAACTGACCCTCCTTGCTCCATATTCCACAGATCCTGAGTTAGGGATGGGTGGCATTTTGGCTCAGAATTTACCTCCACGATGGCTGCATTCAGTGATGTCCTTGGAGTAAGATTTGGTTGGCTGGTCAAGAATGATAATGAGTCAGCATATTATTAAGCTGGCCTGGTGTGAGTACTCAGGGCACAGTTGAGACAGATCGATCAGGCCCTGGAACACCAACAGGAAGGAACAACATACTCCCAGGATCTCTGAATCAATTTAGAAGAAAAAGAGTTGTGAAAACAGCCACATTTTTGTGTATTTTCACTAAATGTATTAGCATCAGAAGAAAACTAAGATTTTGGTTAATTTTTCTAGAAAACACTCTTTTTCATTTGAACCTTCCTAAGCTGAGATTTATTCTATTGATCACTATAGAAGCTATGAGATTAGATCTTTACCAGTAGGCACCGGATCTTTAAAAAAAAATTTTTTTTTTATCGTCTGTGAAAGGCATTGTGTCTGTTTTTCTGTACCCACAGCATTGAGTGCATTATTGGTGGGTGCCCAATAAGTATTTGTTGAATTAATGAGTTCTAGAAACATTAGCTAGAAATGGCTACCAGTACCATTTGTGAGCTCACAAATGGTTTAGGTTTGGAAGAATGAGATCAGTGGAACCTAATGTAAATTGTCACAGATGGAAATAAAATCATGGTGTAATGAGGTGCCCATGATGTCTCCCCCTGGTGCCCTCTTTACCTCTAATGCACCCCAACTGGCGGTGGACAGGTAAACACAGAAAAAACAAAACAAAACTCTGATAACAGGCAGGAAGCAATACCTGTATCTCTCCATTTATTTAGGTCTTTGATTTTTTTCCATCAGTGTTTTGTAATTTTTAGCACACAAATTGTGTACATGTTTTATTCAATTTAGACCTGAACATTTCATTTCCTTTGGAGTAATTGCAAATAGTATTGTGTTTTTATTTTAGTTTCTACATTTTTTGTTAGTATATAGAAACACAACTGATTTTTCTTTTCTTTTTTTTTTAACATCTTTATTGGAGTATAATTGATTTACAATGGTGTATTAGTTTCTGCTTTATAACAAAGTGAATCAGCTATACATATACATATGTTCCCATATCTCTTCCCTCCTGTGTCTCCCTCCCTCCCACCCTCCCTATCCCACCCCTCTAGGTGGTCACAAAGCACCGAGCTGATCTCCCTGTGCTGTATGGCTGCCTACCACTAGCTATGTATTTTACATTTGGTAGTGTATATATGTCCATGCCACTCTCTCACTTTGTCCAAGCTTACCCTTCCCCCTACTCTTATCCTCAAGTCCATTCTCTAATAGGAATGCATCTTTATTCCTGTCCTGCCCCTAGGTTCTTCATGACCTTTTTTTTTTTTTTTTGATTTCATATATATGTGTTAGCATAGTGTATTTGGTTTTCACTTTCTGACTTACTTCGCTCTGTATGACAGACTCTAGGTCCATCCACCTCACTACAAATAACTCAATTTTGTTTCTTTTTATGGCTGAGTAATATTCCATTGCATATATGTGCCACATCTTCTTTATCCATTCATCTGTTGATGGACAATTAGGTTGCTTCCATGTCCTGGCTATTGTAAATAGAGCTGCAATGAACATTGTGGTACACGACTCTTTTTGAATTATGGTTTTCTCAGGGTATATGCCAAGTAGTGGGATTGCTGGGTCGTATGGTAGTTCTATTTTTAGTTTTTTAAGGAACCTCCATACTGTTCTCCATAGTGGCTGTATCAGTTTACATTCCCACCAACAGTGCAGGAGGGTTCCCTTTTCTCCACACCCTCTCTAGCATTTATTGTTTGTAGATTTTTTGATGATGGCTATTCTGACTGGTGTGAGGTGATACCTCATTGTAGTTTTGATTTGCATTTCTCTAATGATTGGTGACGTTGAGCATCCTTCCATATGTTTGTTGGCAATCTGTATATCTTCTTTGGAGAAATGACTATTTGGGTCTTCTGCCCATTTTTGGATTTGGTTATTTTTTTTTTTTGATATTGAGCTGCTTGTAAATTTTGGAGATTAATCCCTTGTGAGTTGCTTCATTTGCAAATATTTTCTCCATTTCTGAGGGTTGTCTATATTTTTTAAACATCTTTATTGGACTATAATTGCTTTACAATGGTATGTTAGTTTCTGCTTTATAACAAAGTGAATCAGCTATACATATACATATATCCCAATATCTCTTCCCTCTTGCATCTCTCTCCCACACACCCTATCCCACCCCTCTATGTGGTCACAAAGCACCGAGCTGATCTCCCTGTGCTATGCAGCTGCTTCCCACTAGCTATAGATTTTACATTTTGTATTGTATATATGTCCATGTCATTCTCTCACCTTGCCCCAGCTTACCCTTCCCCCTCCCCGTGTCCTCAACTCCATTCTCTAGTAGGTCTGCATCTTTATTCCCGTCCTGTCCCTAGGTTCTTCATAACCATTTTTTTTGTTTTTTTTTAAAATTCCATATATATATGTTAGCATACTGTATGGACGTAGAGTATGTCATACAGAGTGAAGTAAGTCAGAAAAAGAAAAACAAGTACCGTATGAGGGCTGTCTTTTCGTCTTGTTTATGATTTCCTTTGTGGTGCAAAAGCTTTTAAGTTTAATTAGGTCCCATTGTTTATTTTTATTTCCATTTCTCTAGGAGGTGGGTCAAAAAGGATCTTGCTGTGATTTATGTAATAGAGTGTTCTGCCTATGTTTTCCTCTAAGAGTTTTATAGGGTCTAGCCTTACGTTTAGGTCTTTAATCCATTTTGAGTTTATTTTTGTGTATGATGTTAGGGAGTGTTCTAATTTCATTCTTTTACATGTAACTCTCCAGTGTCCAGCACCACTTATTTAAGAGGCTGTCTTTTCTACATTGTATATTCTTGCCTCCTTTATCAAAGATAAGGTGACCACATGTGTGTGGGTCTCTCTCTGGGCTTTCTATCCTGTTCCATTGATCTATATTTCGTTTCTGTGCCATTTCCATACTGTCTTGATTATAGTAGCTTTGTAGTATAGTCTGAAGTCAAGGAGCCTGATTCCTCCAGCTCCATTTTTCTTTCCCAAGATTGCTTTGGCTATTCAGGGACTTTTGTGTCTCATACAAATTGTGAAATTTTTTGTTCTAGTTCTGTGAAAAATGCCATTGGTAGTTTGATAGGGATTGCACTGAATCTGTAGATTGCTTTGGGTAGTATAGTCACTTTCAAAATATTGATTCTTCTAATCCAAGAGCATGGTATATCTCTCCATCTGTTTGTATCATTCTTAATTTCTGTCACAAGTGTGTTATAGTTTTCTGCATACAGGTCTTTTGTCTCCTTAGGTAGGTTTACTCCTAGGTATTTTATTCTTTTTGTTGCAAGGGTAAATGGGAGTGTTTCCTTAATTTCTCTTTTCAGATTTTCCATCATTAGTGTATAGGAATGCAAGAGGTTTCTCTGCTTTAATTTTGTATCCTGCTACTTTACCAAATTCATTGATTAGCTCTTGTAGTTTTCTGGTTGCATCTTTAGGATTCTCTCTATATAGTATCATGTCATCTGCACACAGTGACAGTTTTACTTCTTCTTCTCCTATTTGGATTTCTTTTTCTTCTCTGATTGCTGTGGCTAAAACTTCCAAAACTATGTTGAATAATAGTAGTGAAAGTGGGCAACCTTGTCTTGTTCCTGATCTTAGTGGAAATGGCTTCAGGTTTTCAACGCTGAGAACGATGTTGGTTGTGGCTTTGTCATATATGGCCTTTGTTATGTTGAGGTAAGTTCCCTCTATGCCTATTGTCTGGAGAGTTTTTATCATAAAGGGGTATTGAATATTGTTGAAAGTTTCTATGAGATGATCATATGGTTTTTCTCTTTCAATTTGTTAATATGGTGTATCACATTGATTTATTTGCATATATTGAAGAATCCTTGAAATTCCTGGGATAAACCTCACTTGATCATTGTGTATGATCCTTTTAATGTGCTGCTGGATTTTCTTTGCTAGTATTTTGTTGAGGATTTTTGCATCTATGTTTATCAGTGATATTGGCCTATAGTTTTCTTATTTTGTGACATCTTTGTCTGGTTTGGTATCAGGGTGATGGTGGCCTAGTAGAATGAATTTGAGAGTGTTCCTCTGTCTGCTATATTTTGGAAGAGTTTGAGAAGGATAGGTGTTAGCTCTTCTCTAAATGTTTGGTAGAATTCACCTGTGAAGCCATCTGGCCCTGGGCTTTTGTTTGTTGGAAGATTTTTAATCACATTCTCAATTTCAATGCATGTGATTAGTCTGTTTATATTTTCTATTTCTTCCTGGTTCAGCCTCAGAAGGTTGTGCTTTTCTAAGTATTTGTGCATTTCTTCCACATTGTCAGTTTTATTGGTATATAGTTGCTTGTAGTAATCTCTCACGATCCTTTGTATTTCTGTAGTGTCAGTTGTTACTTCTCCTTTTTCATTTCTAATTCTATTGATTTGAGTCTCCTCCCTTTTTTTCTTGATGAGTCTGACTAATGGTTTATCAATTTTGTTTATCTTCTCAAAGAACCAGCTTTTAGTTTTATTGATCTTTGCTATCGTTTCCTTCATTTCTTTTTCATTTATTTCTGATCTGATCTTTTTGATTTCTTTCCTTCTGCTAATTTTGGGGTTTTTCTGTTCTTCTTTCTCTAATTGCTTTAGGAGTAAGGTTAGGTTGTTTATTTGAGATGTTTCTTGTTTCTTGAGGTAGGATTGAATTGCTATAAACTTCCCTCTTAGAATGGTTTTTGCTGCATCCCATAGTCTTTGGGTCGTTGTGCTTTCAGTGTCATTTGTTTCTAGGTATTTTCTGATTTCCTCTTTGATTTCATCAGTGATCTCTTGACTATTAAGTAGCTTATTGTTTAGCCGCCATGTGTTGGTATTTTTTACAGATTTTTTTCCTGTAATTGATATCTAGTCTCACAGCGTTGTTGTCGGAAAAGATACTTGATACGATTTCAATTTTCTTAAATTTACCAAGGCTTGATTTGTGACCCAGGGTATGATCTATCCTGGAGAATGTTCCATGAGCACTTGGGAATAAAGTGTATTCTGTTGTTTTGGGATGGAATGTCTTATAATTATCAATTAAGTCCATCTTGTTTAATGTATCATTTAAACCTTGTGTTTCCTTATTTATTTTCATGTTGGATGATCTGGCCATTGGTGAAAGTAGGGTGTTAAAGTCCCCTCCTATGACTGTGTTAGTATCAATTTCCCCTTTTACGGCTGTTAGCATTTGCCTTATGTAGTGATGTGCTCCTTTGTTGGGTGCCTAAATATTTACAATTGTTATACCTTCTTCTTGGATTGATCCCTTAATCATTTTGTAGTGTCCTTCTTTGTCTCTTGTAATAGTCTTTATCTTACAGTTTGTTTTCTCTGATATGAGAATTGCTACTCCAGCTTTCTTTTGGTTTCCATTTGCATGGAATATCTTTTTCCATCCCTTCACTTTCAGTCTGTATGTGTCCCTAGGTCTGAAGTGAGTCTCTTATAGACAGCATATATATGTGTCTTGTTTTTGTATCCATTCAGCCAGTCTGTGTCTTTTGGTTGGAGCATTTAATCCATTTATAATTAAGGTAGTTATTGATATGTATATTCCTATTAACCATTTTCTTAATTGTTTTGGGTTTGTTTTTGTAGGTCTTTTCCTTCTCTTGTGTTTCCTGCCTAGAGAAGTTCCTTTAGTATTTGTTGTAGAGCTGGTTTGGTTGTGCTGAATTCTGTTAGCTTCTATTTGTCTGTAAAGGTTTTACTTTCTCTATTGAATCTGAGTGAGATCCTTGCTGGGTAGAGTAATCTTGGTTGTAGGTTTTTCTCTTTCATCACTTTAAATATGTCCTGCCATTCTGTTCTGACTTGCAGAGTTTCTGCTGAAAGATCAGCTGTTAACCTTACGAGGATTCACTTGTATGTTATTTGTTGTTTTTCCCTTGATGCTTTTAATATTTTTTCTTTGTACTTAATTTTTGATAGTTTGAATAATAGGTGACTTGGCATTTTTTCCTTGGATTCATACTGTATGGGACTCTGCACTTCCTGGACTTGATTAACTATTTCCTTTCCCATATTAAGTAAGTTTTAACTATAATCTCTTCAAATATTTTCTCAGTCCCTTTCTCTTTCTCTTCTTCTTCTGGGACCCCTATAATTCGAATGTTGGTGCATTTAATGTTGTCCCAGATGTCTCTGAGACTGTCCTCAATTCTTTTCATTCCTTTTTCTTTATTCTGCTCTGTGGTAGTTATTTCCACTATTTCTTCTTCCAGGTCACTTCTCCGTTCTTCTGCCTCAGGTATTCTGCTATTGATTCCTTCTAGAGAATGTTTAATTTCATTTGTTTTGTTGTTCATCATTGTTTGTTTGCTCTTTAGTTCTTCTATATTCTTCTTAAAAGTTTCTTGTGTTTTCTCCATTCTATTTCCAAGATTTTGGATCATCTTTACTATCATTACTCTGAATTCTTTTACAGGTAGACTGCCTATTTCCTCTTCTTTTGTTTGGTCTGGTGGATTTTTACCTTGCTCCTTCATCTGCTGTGTATTTCTCTGTCTTCTTAATTTTGCTTAACTTACTGTGTTTGGTGTCTCCTTTTCGCAGGGTGTAGGTTCGTATTTCTTGTTGTTTTTGGTGTCTGCCCCTTGTGGGTAAGGTTGGTTCAGTGTGTTGTGTAGGCTTCCTCTGGAAGGAACTGGTGCCTGTGTTCTGATGGATAAGGTTGGATCTTGTCTTTCTGGTGGGCAGAACTGCATCCGGTATTATGTTTTGGAATGTCTGTGAACTTAGTATGATTTTAGGCAGCCTCTCTGCTAATGGGTGGAGTTGTGTTCCTGTCTTGCTAGTTGTTTGGGGTATCCAGCACTGTAGCTTGCTGGTCATTGATTGGAGTTGGGTCTTAGCATTGAGACAGAGATCTCTGGGAGAGCTCTCACTGATTCATATTATGTGGGGCCAGGAGGTCTCTGGTGGACCAGTGTCCTGAACTCAGCTCTCCCACCTCAGAGTATCAGGCCTGACACCCGGCCAGAGCACCCAGACCCTGTCAGCTACATGGTAGATCACCAGTGTATTATAAAAGGATATAATTCAGGAATAGTCAGATGGAAGAGATGCATAGGGCAAGGTATGTGGGGAAGCAGTGTGAAGGTTCCATGGCCCCTGGGAGCAAAACTGTCTTCCCACATCTCCATGTGGTCACCAGCCTGGATGCTCTCCCTTTTGTTTTGTTTTGTTTCTTTTTACTGTGCTCAGAGTTTTTCATTGTAATCATCTGGAGAGATGAGCTGTGGTGGGCTAACTCCACTTTGGCCAGCACCTGAAATCCCATCTGGTTTTGAGATTCCATCAGACACCAAGTAAAAAGTGGCATGTTGAAAGATCCTCATCCTTATAGGACTAGACCCATGCTTTAACTGCCTTTCCCTACCACCACCTGAGGAAAGGGAGCAGGAAATGAGACTTGGAAGATGTCCTCCATTCCCAAAGGAAAGCAACTGCCTCTTATGCTTTCAAAAGGAATAGAAACACATGTACACCAATGATCACTGCAGCACTGTTTACAATAGCCAAGACATGGAAGCAACCTAAATGTCCATTGACAGATGAATGGATAAAGAAGATGTAGTATACATATACAGTGGAATATTTCTCAGTCATAAAAAATAATAAAACAATGCCACTTGCAGCAACATGGATGAACCTAGAAATTATCATACTAAGTGAAGTAAGCCAGACAAAGACAAATATCATATGATGTTGCTTATATGTGGAATCTAAAAAGAAAGGGATACAAATGAACTTATTTACAAAACAGAAAGATACTCACAGACATAGAAACGAACTTATGGTTACCAAAGGGGAAAGGGGGAGGGATAAGTTAGGAGGTTGGGGTTAACATATACATACTACTGTATGTAAAATAGATAATCAATAAGGACCTACTATATAGCACAGGGAACTATACTCAATATTTTATAATAACCTATAAGGGAAAAGAATCTGTAAAAGCCCATATATATATATATATGGGCTTATATATATGTATATATACACTACCAAACCTAAGGTAGATAGCTAGTGGGAAGTAGCCGCATAGCACAGGGAGATCAGCTCGGTGCTTTGTGACCGCCTGGAGGGGTGGGATAGGGAGGGTGGGAGGGAGGGAGACGCAAGAGGGAAGAGATATGGGGACATATGTATATGTAAAACTGATTCACTTTGTTATAGGGCAGAAACTAACACACCATTGTAAAGCAAATATACTCCAATAAAAAAAAATTTAAAAATTAAATGAAAAATAAATTTCAAAAAAAGGACTAGAAACACATACGCAGCTGGCTTCTGCCCAGTTGAGATCACAACTGAGAAGTTCTGGCCAGTGAGTGACGATAGAGGAGTAATAGGAAGTACCCCGGAGCAAACACTCTCCATCTGTGGATACTCTAGTCCAACTGAGATCTCTCCTTTTCCTATTTTTTTGCCTTTCTTTCCCTCTCTCTTTCTTTTTCCTTATCCCTCTGGAACACTAATTGTGTAGACAGTGGTGTCAAAATTTTTAATTATATATCTCTATAATTAAAAATAATTTGGAGTGCTCACCACACACACATCATATAAATATAGCAAATCCATCTGTAATGCTTACTATGTGTGCTGGCCACATATAAGTTTCTAAGTGCTTTTACAAAATTAACTATGCTAATCTATTAAATAATGATAAATGAAGCTTAATTTTCTTCTTTTTTAGATAAAAAGTACATGTTAATAGAAATTATAATATTTTCTTCTCACACTCCTCTGAGGCATCTTGCACACCTGGGTTGCATGCATCCCCCACCTTTGAGACCACTGATTTGATCCATCCATTTGGAACCATGTAATTATCAGTCTTGTACTGTTTACTGAGTGCCTGTTATGTGCCAGGGACCTCTTTATCACAGACAGGGAACAGATTCAGAAAGGGGTTTAGTGACTTGCTAATAAGGTACTGGTACACACGTGGTCCCACGGATAGAAAGTGATAGAGCTGGACCTTCAGCCTCTAGTCGTCCAATTCCCTTTTACCCAAATTCCCCAGAAATGACATTTTCTACAGCCAATCAAGATCCTATTAACAGAGAAGTAGGGTATGTGTGTTGGATGGGAGGTGGTGGGAAGATGGGGGACACAGGGTTACAGTTATACTAATGGTCTCTCTAGTAAGAGGTAGAAGTGCCAGATCCGCTGAGAGGGTCATGAATCCTAATTGAAAGGAGGAAGTCATTTTATCCCTCCCTGTCCCTGAAGTCTATATCTCCATCTTCCTTCCAGTGTGGCACAGGGCGACAAACAGCTTCTTCCTTCACATACTGCTTCTTCTCCCCTTTTTCTCCCTGCCAACACCTATCAGCTCTCACCAGCCTCTTCAGTTCCAAGCTATTCCTTGCAATTCACTAATGAAATTTCTGTTTCTTTTGTAATTGTATTTTAACATGGTTCATGCTCTGACACCAACCTTAAATCAAACTCTTTGCAGAAAGACTATCACAAGGTGACAAGCTCCTTTCTGCAAGTCTCATTACTGAAACATTTATTCAGGGCTTCTTGGATGATGTGAATGGCTGCCTTTGAGTGCTGCAATGACTTAACACATTACAACTGAAGGGTTTAATTTTCTCTTCTGGTCTCCTTACTTTGGTGCCTGGGTTTCTTCCTTATTTTGGATGCACAGCTGTGGTGAGGTGGTGGGGTTTCACTTGGACCTAGAGACTGGGGAGGGCCTATTCTAGCCTTGGAGCCTGGGGCATAGATTAAAGAAAGAGCCTTCAGTGCTGGGCCTGTATGATTTGTCCAGATTCTGGCCAGTTGTTTTAATCATCATGGCACCTTCTTTCTCCAAAGGCAGCTAAATTTAAAATGGAGAATAAAGCTCTCAGAAAGGGGAGGGCATGATGAGAGCTTCAATCTTCTTGGGGACCCTGGCAAGGGATTCATATCCAGGATACATTATGAATTTTTGTTCAACAGTTGAGAAATATGCTGGACTCATCAGGGACCTCAGACATGGAAACAGGGCCATGAGGGTGAAACCACGATGAAGAGATGAGAATGATCTGGAGATGACACAAGAAATATAGAATTCTGGACCAAGACTTTCCTGTGCATTTTTGTAATGGAGCAGAATATCACTCAGGAGAAGAGCATAGCAAGAGACTGAAGGGGAATTTTTTTTGGTTCCAGAATTAGCAACTGGGACTCAAAGAAGATGATGTGGAAGATCAAGTGTCCATATATTCTAAGAGTCAGAAACAATTACAGCCATACACATCTTAAGGCTTAATAAAAGTCTTAATATTTATCCTTGCTCAAGTATTACATGTTTATAGAACAATTTGAACTCAACAATATATAAACACCAAACAAGTTTTGTTTTCTGATCATTGTCTTCAATTCTACTCTGTTGACTCTCCCTTTCTTTCCCTTTTTGACCTCTCAAGCTAACCCCATAATTTTCCATTCATTTTCAGTTATTAAAAAGTCCATGCCACTCCAATTTAAGATGCTCATCTCCTTTCCTCCCCTCTCTTCAGCTCAGGCTTGACCTGTGGCCTCAGTAAACTAGAGGGGAAGAGAATTATTCTCTCTTCCTATCTTAGTTCCAACTTAATTGGGATTGAGAAATGAAAGGCAGGAATAAGAAGAGGGCAAGGGTCATCCTAGGTTGTACATAGAATGACCTTGGAGTTGGTGAGTTAGGGACAGACCAAGCCGTAGAGATATTCAGAATTCAATTGGAGATCAATTAATTAACCCATTGATTATCTTTTACAGATATAAAAATTTTGTGGCCTAAGAGATAGAAAAAATTAGGCAGGAATGCATATAAATATCCTAAGGGCCAAATAAATACAAATCCAATCAAGTGAAGAAGCAGGTAGGTGGAGGATTCAGAATTCCATGAGTGACCTGGGACCTGAATGGTGTGGGCTTAGAGGACTATGTACCCTTGACCCTAAACTGATTATCTTTCAATTTCAACTATTGAGAAGGGTATCCTTCAAATTTCTTGGATGACCAAATTATCTTCTTAGTGAGAAACTACATTTTTAGCCCCAAGATTTAGAATTAGTATAAAAATATTAAGAGAATTAAAGCTATAGCATAGTATTTTTATAAGGAATCTGTATACATTTATGATTTAGGTACTTGCATTGTTTAAGAGAATTTACCTATTAGAGTAGCAGGTCAATCTTGTGATTCTATTTCAAAATGGGTAATTGAGTAATAAATTTGAACTTCTTCAAACAATAAATGCTGGAGAGGGTGTGGAGAAAAGGAAATCCTCATGCATAGTTGGTGGGAATGTAAATTGATACAGCCACTATGGAGAACGGTATGGAGGTTCCTTGAAAAACTAAAAATAGAACAACCATATGACCAAGCAATCCAACTACTGGGCATATACCCTAAGAAAACCATAATTCAAAAAGACACATGCAAGAGGGCCAATAGCCGAAGCAAGAAGAACTACAGTCCTGCAGCCTGTGGAACAAAAATCACATTCACAGAAAGATAGACAAGATGAAAAGGCAGAGGGCTATGTACCAGATGAAGGAACAAGATAAAACCCCAGAAAACAACTAAATGAAATGGAGATAGGCAATCTTCCAGAAAAAGAATTCAGAATAATGATAGTGAAGATGATCCAGGACCTCAGAAAAAAAAAAAATGCAGCCAAAGATCGAGAAGATGCAAGAAATGTTTAACAAAGATCTAGAAGAATTAAAGAACAAACGAAGAGATGAACAATAAAATAACTGAAATGAAAACTACACTAGAAAGAATCAATAGCAGAATAACTGAGGCAGAAGAACGGATAAGTGACCTGGAAGACAAAATGGCAGAATTCACTGCTGCAGAACAGAATAAAGAGAAAAGAATGAAAAGAAATGAAGACAGCCTAAGAGACCTCTGGGACAACATTAAACACAACAACATTCGCATAATAGGGGTGCCAGAAGGAGAAGAGAGAAAGAAAGGACCTGAGAGAATATTTGAAGAGATTATAGTCGAAAACTTCCCTAACGTGGGAAAGAAAATAGCCACCCAAGTCCAGGAAGTGCAGAGAGTCCCATACAGGAAAAACCCAAGGAGAAACACGCCAAGACACATAGTAATCAAATTGGCAAATATTAAAGACAAAGAAAAATTATTGAAAGCAGCAAGGGAAAAATGACAAATAATATACAAGGGAACTCCTATAAGGTTAAAAGCTGATTTCTCAGCAGAAACTCTACAAGGCAGAAGGGAGTGGCATGATATACTTAAAGTGATGAAAGGGAAGAACCTACAACCAAGATTACTCTACACAGCAAGGATCTCATTCAGATTCGATGGAGAAATCAAAAGCTTTACAGACAAGCAAAAGCTAAGAGAATTCAGCACCACCAAACCAGCTCTACAACAAATGCTAAAGAAACTTCTCTAAGTGGGAAACACAAGAGAAGAAAAGGACCTACAAAGAACAAACCCAAAATAATTAAGAAAATGGTAATAGGAACATACATATTGATAATTACCTTAAACGTGAATGGATTAAATGCTCCAACCAAAAGACACAGGCTTGATGAATGGATACAAAAACAAGACCCATATAGAGGCTGTCTACAAGAGATCCACTTCAGACCTAGGGACACATACAGACTGAAAGTGAGGGGATGGAAAAAGATATTCCATGCAAATGGAAATCAAAAGAAAGCTGGAGTAGCAATACTCATACCAGATAAAATAGAATTTAAAGTAAAGAAAGTTACAAGAGACAAGGAAGGACACTATGTAATGATCAACGGATCAATCCAAGAAGAAGATATAACAATTATAAATATATATGCACCCAACATAGGAGCACCTCAATACCTAAGGCAACTGCTAACAGCTCTAAAACAGGAAATCGACAGTAACACAATAATAGTGGGGAAGTTTAACACCTCACTTGCACCAATGGACAAATCATACAAACAGAAAATAAATAAGGAAACAAAATCTTTAAATGACACGATATACCAGATAGATTTATTTGATTTTTATAGGACATTCCACCCAAAAACAGCACATTACACTTTCTTCTCAAGTGTGCATGGAACATTCTCCAGGATAGATCATACCTTGGGTCACAAATCAAGCCTCAGTAAATTTAAGAAAATTGAAATCATATCAAGCATCTTTTCTGACTACAAAACTATGAGATTAGAAATCAATTACAGGGAAAAAACAAAGAGCACAAACACATGGAGGCTAAACAATACGTTACTAAATAACCAAGAGATCACTGATGAAATCAAAGAGGAAATAAAAAAATACCTAGAGACAAATGACAATGAAAACATGACGATCCAAAACCTATGGGATGCAGCAAAAGCAATTCTAAGAGGGAAGTTTATAGCTCTACAAGCCCACCTCAAGAAAAAAGAAAAATCTCATATAAACAATTTAACCTTACACTTAAAGGAACTAGAGAAAGAAGAACAAACAAAACCCAAAGTTAGTAGAAGGAAAGAAATCATAAAGATCAGAGCAGAAATAAATGAACTAGAAACAAAACAATACCAAAGATCAATAAAACTAAAAGTTGGTTCTTTGAGAAGATAAACGAAATTGATAAACCATTAGCCAGACTCATCAAGAAAAAGAGGGAGAGGAGTCAAATCAATAAAACTAGAAATGAAAAATGAGAAGTTACAACAGACACCACAGAAATACAAAGCATCTAAGAGACTACTACAAGCAACTCTATGCCAATAAAATGGACAACGTGGAAGAAATGGACAAATTCTTAGAGAGGTATAACCTTCCAAGACTGAACCAGGGAGAAATAAAAAATATGAACAGGCTAATCACAAGTAATGAAAATGAAAATGTGATTCAAAATCTTCCAACAAACAAAAGTCCAGGACGAGATGGCTTCACAGACGAATTCTATCAAACATTTAGAGAAGAGCTAACACACATCCTTCTCAAACTCTTCCAAAAAAATTGCAGAGGAAGGAACACTCCCAAACTCATTCTATGAGGCCACCATCACCCTGATACCAAAACCAGACAAAGATACTACAAAAAAAGAAAATTACAGACCAATATCACTGATGAATATAGATGCAAAAATCCTCAACAAAATACTAGCAAACAGAATCAAACAACACATTAAAAGGATCATACACCATGATCAAGTGGGATTTATCCCAGAGATGCAAGGATTCTTCAATATATGCAAATCAATCAATGTGATACACCATATTAACAAATTGAAGAATAAAAACCATATGATCATCTCAAAAGATGCAGAAAATTTTTTTGATAAAATCAACACCGATTTATGATAAAAACTCTCCAGAAAGTGGGCATAGAGGGAATCTACCTCAACATAATAAAGGCCATATATGACAAACCCACAGCAAACATCATTCTCAATGGTTAAAAACTAAAAGCATTTCTTCTATGATCAGGAACAAGACAAGGCTGTCCACTCCCACCACTATTATTCAACATAGTTTTGGAAGTCCTAGTGACAGCAATCAGAGAAGAAAAAGAAATAAAACGAATACAAATTGGAAAAGAAGTAAACCTGTCACTGTTTGCAGATGACATGATACTATACACAAAGAATCCTAAAGATGCCACCAGAAAACTACTAGAGCTAATCAAAGAATTTGGTAAAGTTGCAGGATACAAAATTAATGCACAGAAATCTCTTGCATTCCTATAGCATAATGATGAAAAATCTGAAAGAGAAATTAAGGAAAATCTCCCATTTACCATTGCAACAAAAAGAATAAAATACATAGGAAAAACCTACCTAAAGAGACAAAAGACCTATATGCAGAAAACTATAAGACACTGATGAAAGAAATTAAAGATGATACCAACAGATGGAGAGATATACCATGTTCTTGGATTGGAAGAATCAACATTCTGAAAATGACTCTAATACCCAAAGCAATCTACAGATTCAATGCAAACCCTATCAAACTGCCACCGGCATTTTTCACAGAACTAGAACAAAAAATTTCACAATTTGCATGGAACCACAAAAGACCAAAATAGCCAAAGCAATCTTGAGAAAGAAAAATGGAGCTGGAGGAATCAGGCTCCCTGACTACAGACTATACTTCAAAGCTACAGCAATCAAGACAGAATAGTGCTGACACCGAAACAGAAATATAGGTCAATGGAACAGGATAGAAAGCCCAGAGATAAACCCGCACACCTATGGTCAATTAATCTATAACAAAAGAGGCAAGGGTATACAATGGAGAAAAGACAGTGTCTTCAATAAGTAGTGCTGGGAAAACTGGTCAGCTACATGTAAAAGAATGAAATTAGAACAATTCCTAACACCATATACAAAAATAAACTCAAAATGGATTAGAGACCTAAATGTAAGACTGGGCACTATAAAACTCTTAGAGGAAAACATAGGAAGAACACTCTTTGACATAAATCACAGCAATATATTTTTTGATCCCCCCCCAGAGTAATGGAAATAAAAACAAAAATAAACAAATGGGACCTAATGAAACTTAAAAGCTTTTGCACAGCAAAGGAAACCATGAACAAGTTGAAAAGACAACCCTCAGAATGGGAGAAAATATTTACAAAATGAATCAACAGACAAAGGATTAATCTCCAAAATATATAAACAGCTCATGCAGCTCAATATTAAGAAAAACAAACAGGGCTTCCCTGGTGGCACAGTGGTTGAGAGTCCGCCTACCGATGCAGGGGATGCGGGTTCGTGCCCCAGTCTGGGAGGATCCCACATACCGTGGAGCGGCTGGGCCCGTGGGCCATGGCTGCTGAGCCTGTGCGTCTGGAGCCTGTGCTCTGCAACGGAAGAGGCCACAACAGTGAGAGGCCCGCGTACCACAAAAAAAAACAAACAAAAATAAAACCCAATCTAAAAATGGGCAGAAGACCTAAATAGACATTTCTTCAAAGAAGACATACAGATGGCCAAGAAGCACATGAAAAGCTGCTCAACATCACTAATTATTAGAGAAATGCAAATCAAAACTACAATGAGGTATCACTTCACACCGGTTAGAATGGGCATCTTCAGAAAATCTACAAACAACAAATGCTGGAGAGGGTGTGGAGAAAAGGGAACCCTCTTTCACTGTTGGTGGAAATGTAAATTGATACAGTCACTATGGAGAACAGTATGGAGTTTCCTTAAAGAACTAAAAATAGAATTACCTTATGACCCAGCAATCCCACTACTGGGCATATACCCAGAGAAAACCATAATTCAAAAAGACACATGCACCCCAATATTCATTGCAGCACTATTTACAATAGCCAGGTCATGGAAGCAACCTAAATGCCCATCGACAGAGGAATGGATAAAGAAGATGTGGTACATATATAAAATGGAATATTACTCAGCCATAAAAAGGAACGAAATTGGGTCATTTGTAGAGACGTCATGGATCTAGAGACTGTCATACAGAGTGAAGTAAGTCAGAAAGAGAAAAACAAATATTGTATATTAACGTATATATGTGGGACCTAGAAAATGGTACAGATGAACCGGTTTGCTGAGCAGCAATTGAGACACAGAAGTAGAGAAAAAAAACGTATGGACACCAAGTGGGGAAAGGAGCAGGGGTGGGGGGGGGGGGGGGTGTGATGAACTGGGAGACTGGGATTGACGTGTGTACACTGATGTGTATAAAATGGATGACTAATAAGAAAAATAAATAACAAATAAACATTAAAAAAAAATAAAAATGGGCAAAAAAGAAAAAGACACATGCACCCTAAGTTCATTGCAGCACTATCTGCAATAGCCAGGACCTGGAAGCAACCTAAATGTTCATCAACAGAGGAATGGATAAAGAAGATGTGGTACATATATACAATGGAACATCATTCAGCCATAAGAAGGAATGAAATTGGGTCATTTGTAGAGATGTGGATGGACCTAGAGACAGTCATACAGAGTGAAGTAAGTCAGGAAGAGAAAAACAAATATCATACATTAACACATATATGTGGAATCTAGAAAAATGATACAGATGATCTTATTTGCAAGACAGAAATAGAGACACGGACGTAGAGAACAAACATATGGATATCAAGGGGGAAAGATGGGGATGGGATGAATTGGGAGATTGGGATTGACGTATATACACTATTGATACTATGTATATAATAGATAACTTATGAGAACCTACTGTATAGCTCAAGGAACTCTGCTCAGTGCTCTGTGGTGATCTAAATGGGAAGAAGATCCAAAAAAGAAGGGATATATGTATACGTGTAGCTGATTCACTTTGCTGTACAGTAGAAATTAGCACATTGTAAAGCACCTATACTCCAATAAAAATTAATTTTAAAAAATGAACTTGTAACTTTAAGTAAAAATCTTACTATTTATCTATTTGCATTAGAACATTTAAGAAGTCTTAAGTTTTACCTTTTTATAAGTTTAATTTATTAGATTGATAAGTTATTCAAGCACATAGAAAGGTGGATTTTTGTTGTTGTTGCTGTTCAACCAGACACCTGGGACACTTAAAAAGGAAATTAGATATATTTAATAATTTAATGTATAAATTCAACTTAAAATATTTAAAGGAGTTGAACTAAGTTTGTAAATCACACTAAATGTTAACTACAGCTTCTTAAAAAGCAATTGTTAATTATGGCTGGAACTATAAATAGAATAATAAGCTCTGTAGGCTGAACTTAAAAGCTTCAGAAAGAACTGGGTTTTTAATAAATGGAGTATTAATTTAAAATCAAAGTAACCTCTGAATAATCTTCTCTCTGCACCCAATCTGTCCTTGTCAGCCACCTGTCAGGATCCTCTTTAGGCTGCTACTTCTCCTCTGGCAAACACTGCCCCCAAAAGCCCTGTGTGTGGCAGGCCTGAATGCATCCTTTGGGGGCCCTGCACGGGAGTGAGGATGGGTGAGGGGATCCCCACTCCTTAGCTCTCCAACATGGGACAGTTACATCTGACTTGATATCTTCCAAGAACCTCCTGCAATTTCTAGCTGCAGGAGCTGAGTTACCTGCAGCTCAGCCTTCTCAGTTGGGGTAACAGCAACATGCCCCAAACCTTGCTCAAACCTTCTTCAGTGTCTGTGTGGCTCACGGGAAATTCATGCACCCATTGCTGTGACCAACAGTGGGAGCACAGGCTATTCTACCATCACCTGCCCTAACTTCATATTCATCGCTCTCTTCCTCTGCTCAGATAGGCTCAGTTGCAATCAGCAAATCAGTCCTTTACACAGATGTCCAATTTGGGGATAATATATCACTTTGCCCTTCCCACACTTACCCACAATTTCAACAAGTGATTTTCTTGGGACTCTCTTGCATAGTCTGGGTTAGAGAAAACAACCCACAAACTTATGACTCATGACTTCAATGACTCCGTCAATCTCTTTCTGCAATGCTCCAGGTTTGGTTTTAAACTAGACTAAAAAGAGTGGGTGGGTTCTGTATTGTTGGTTTATGTTAGAAGACAGGTTTGGTTCCCTCTTAATCAGCCTGAGAGAGGTGTCTGGCCATCGTTGGAGGCCGTCTTTACAATACACTTTCTTTGCCTACAGTCTTGAAATCTGGTAACCAATTTCTTGAACAGCATGAAACACCCAGTCAGCATCCTATAACTTGGTTTATAGCCCCAGCTCTTAGTTCAAGCCAGCATTATAAACAGGCAATGAGATGACACGTAAGGTTCCAATTCTGACTTTTTCAAGGACGGATGACCATCATTCCTTGGAAACCTGGAATGTTCCCGTTAAGCATGACTGGAGATATCACTGCCCACCTAATTAGACCACCCAGTTTTGGGGGCTCACGTACAGGCACAACTGGCAATTGGACCCAGGATGGAGACCTGGCTGCCAGATCATGTTCAGGTTCACCCCAGCAGGACTTCTTTTTCAAGCATCCCTGGAGTTGCCTTACCACGCAGAAGCAACAGTTGAGACCTGCTGTAGTTACTGAATAACGTTCTCCTGCTTTGCTGTACCAGCCCTCACTTGAGTTCAGAGTCACAGTTGGATACCTGGCTGTGATCATGTTATGCACAGGGATTCTGAGAAAGCTACTTTCCTTTCATTCCAGTTTGTACCTTCTGAGGGCAACAGCTTTAGTATAGTCCATCCCTACCCACCCACCCAGAGCAGTTAGGTACTGTTGGGAATGACAACAGTGACTGTCACTATAAAAGCAAGTTGATTAATAGTACATATATTTATTGAGCACAGATTCAATGCCAGTGTTGTTATAAGTGCTTTACACATGCTAACTCCCTTGGTTCTTATAACCACTCCACTTCCACGAGGTAGGTACTATCATTACGCCAATTTTGTAGGTGAGGAAACTGAGGCACAGTGAGGTTGAGTAACTTGTGCAAAATCTCACAGCCAGAATGGGAGTCAGAATGGAATCCAAGCATTCTTACTCCACCACATTCCCTAGAAATAGCAATCCTTATACTTTGTCAATATACCCCGGTCTCAAAATAATTGGGCTTTCTCTAGAGCTAAAGTATCAACAGAGAATCTACTTGGCCCAAACACCTTCAGACAATCCCATATGTTTAAATTGGAACTTACCAATAAGAATAAAACAAGCCTTCCTCATTTTATAACCATGAGGTTATAAAATGCACTGAGAATGTAATTTAATTCACCAAAATCTAAATTTCCCACAATTTTCCTGAAAAGATCTCTTAGGTAGATGCTCTCTCTCTCTCCACAGAAAGAGGAAATTCTGTGGTTAGGTCCCACAGTGAGTTGCTGGTGAAGTCAGAAGGGAAATCAAATTTAGATTCAACCTAAGTTCAGTTGTGGGTGCATTTAATAAATTTCTGCCAACGATATAAGACAGGAAGACCTTTAAATATGCTATTTTTTAGAAAAGAAAAAAAATCCCAGGGCATTATGTTGTTTAGTTCATTTAAAACTTAATTCTTTCTCTAATATTCTATGAAGGTAAACTGAGAGTTTTGTAAAGTTAATTAGTTCAAGAGCAATGTCAAGTCATTGAAGCTTATTTGTCACTTTCCCTCAGGTCCTTTCACCACTGTTGGGAACAGGAGTTAAAGAAGTGTTAGCCAATAGCTTGTTGAAATCCAAGAGAGATTTTATCAGTTGTGTTTAGAACTATGGCGGTCAGGAACCATGGCTGAGGCTGGCACTGTCAGTAAAAACTTCACAGTAATGGTCAGAAAGTCTAGGGTGGACATAAAGGATGGGAACTAGATTCAAGGGAGTGCTAAGAAAGAACTTTTAGACAGTAAGCAGTGTTGAGCATGGTGGTTGCTTAACCAGGGGAGTTGGGAGAAATTTATTGTTACTCCCGGCAAGAAACGTGGCAACTGAATGCATGATGCTTGTGTTGACATGTGAGCAAGGTAGAATGGTGCAGATTTTGAAGCTGGACTCTTAGATTTGTTGTTTTCTTCTTTTTTGAAAAAACTGAGATAAAACTGACACATAACATCGTGTAAGGTTAAGATGTACAAAGTGTTGATTTGATACATTTATATATTTGCAATATGATCACTACCACAGCATTAGCTAACACTTCTATCATATCACATAATTATTATGTCATATTTTGTGGTAAGTAGAATTAAGATCTACTCTCTTAGCAACTTTGAAGTTTATAGTACAGTATTGCTGACTCTAATTACTATGCTGTGCGTTAGATCTCCAGGATGGACTCTTAGATTTGAATCCTGGCCCTTCCTCTTAGTAGCTGTGTGATCTTGGGCAAATCTCTTAAACTCTCTGCCTCAGTTTCCTCATTTGTAAATTGTAAATAGCCTTTTAGGCTTGTTGGGAGGATTTAATATGCATATAAAGTACTTACAACAGTGCCTGGCTCAAAGTAAATGCTATGCAAATTGGTAGTTATTATTATTGTTGAGGATCGTTTTTTTAAAATATCACTGTGGTATTGCCTTCGAAAATCTCAGGCAGTGGCATAAATCCTGATCCGTTGAAAATTTTGGAATAGTCCGTCTGATAGTGTAGGCATCCACTCTAACCGATGTCTTAGTGGCCAGTCCAGCTCTGCCACTTTAAACTTTAGGAGCTTCCCTTCCTTGAGGCTTCAGGCTGAGGCTTAGAGACAAATACTTCCTAGATGGACTCAGTTACTCAAGGCTATGGCACCCTCTAGTGTGTGATGAATGTTGATGTTTTCAAGTTCTCCCCAGCACCTCGGAATATCTGAGAAACCTGGAGCAGAAATCACCCCACTGTCCATGGCTGCTGGGAAAACCAGGCTGCTGGAAATGACCTGGGAAATAGAAAGTTGAGAGGCAAGACTTTGGATATCACTGAACTCAGAGCTTTGTTCTAATTTCTCAGGCCCACCTGGGTTTCTCTAGGCCCTGGAGCACCAGGCCAAGGGCTTATTCTGGCAGCTGTCATTGACATATGCAAACAGGCTAAGAGCTCTCCCAAATGTGTTAACAAAGCTGACTTACAAGCAGCAATTTATTTTGAATCAACTTTTTAATGCTTGATAGTGTGGATGATGTCGATGAGCCAAGTTAGATACTGGGCTTGGGTGTGAGCTGGAGAAGGAAGAGGTACCTAGAGAAAGCAGCCCATAGAGCATCCTACTGTGGTAAATTCCCCCTCCTCTCTTTTTCACGGTCTTCAGCCTCCTCTCAGAAGACTATATCAGATATACCAAGCTGTTGTCCCATGAAGGGCTGGTTACTGTTCTTCCTCCCCATCTCCAAGATTCCTGTTTCTCCAACTCGTATTTCTACATGTAAAAAGTGACATATATATGACAGCAATTATCAGTGGCCAAAAACTGATGTGTCAACCTTTTTTTTTTTTTTTTTCGGTACGCGGGCCTCTCACTGTTGTGGCCTCTCTTGTTGCGGAGCACAGGCTCCAGACGCGTAGGCTCAGCAGCCATGGCTCACGGGCCCAGCCACTCCGCGGCATGTGGGATCCTCCCGGACCGGGGCACGAACCTGTGTCCCCTGCATCGGCAGGCGGACTCTCAAACACTGCGCCACCAAGGAAGCCCTGATGTGTCAACCTTTTGAAAACAAGATGTTCAGTCCCCTCTGCAGGAGCTCTGCATCAACCCACAGATTCTGCAATGTACCGCATGCATCCAGAGTTGATCTGGGCATCACCTGTACTTTCATTTATATTATCTTCATGTATATGACCAATGACATTGACTATCTCAAAAATTTATTTCTAAAAAGCATATCTCTAAAGAAAAGATTCTTTCAACACATTGTTTTTAGGATCCAAGTGTAAGGCCAGTAGAGGACAGGTTATTTCCCTGTTTTTGAGCCCAGGTCCTAGAGGCAGCTACTTCTATGTGGAAGTCAGAACAAAGTATGTCACTGGTGGCTCTATGATTCCCCACTGGATCTCACAAGAGCAGCCATCAGAATCCTTAGAAGATCACTTTGAAGATGGCTAATTCACTAGAGCATATTTCTGATGAAAAGCTCATGATTATATTTTTTAAAGAAAGAAGAAAAAGAAAATGATAGAAAGTTCCATTTCTAGATGAAGTCATTGTCTCAAATGCATCTGACTTGGGAAAATATCACACAGATGCTATCATACCTGCAATATTCCTTCCAAAGCATTCATCACTCAACCTAAACTTAATTTCCCAATCTCACTACTGAATTCTTATGATATCCATCGTATCTTCTGTGTTTCTCTTCCATACATGGTCAGGAGAGCTGGGAATTTTAAAGAAACAAAGTTGGTGTTTTGAATTTAATTCCATGCCATGAGTGGAAATTTTCTTGGTCTCTCACCCAGATATTTTTAAACCACTGTTTTAAACAGAATTATTTACTAGAATCTAGACAAGATATAAGAGTGGTGATATAGTGACAAGAGCACTTCTTAGGCATCAGGAAGCCTGAGTCTTGTTCTGGCTCCTCTTCTCATGAGTGATGTGATCTTTGATCAGTCCCTTCACTCCATTAGACCCTAGATTCCCCTTGAAAAACAAGAACTCTGTCCACCCTACCTCATGAGATTTTTTAGAGAATCTCATGAGATTGTGAAAGTGATTTATAAACTGGAAAGCTCTAATGAAACAAAGAGAGACTGTCAATATTTTGCACGCCTGTCCCACCAGGCCCTAGCTTCTTCACTATCATTTCTGCCTCCATCACTTCCTGGGGAGAAAAATTGATTGTAGCTAAGAGGAAAAGAGAACACCAAGAAATTCTAATCTGAGTCTTTTCACTATTTTTCCACTCAAGGTTATTCATCAGTATTAAAGTTTGAACTTTAATTCTACACAGCATAGTCCCAGGGGAAAGGAAATGTCTCTTTTGTCTTAATTCTGCTTGTTAGAGAGCAGAGAACTGGCCACCCCATAGCAATGGGAATTTAGGAATCCACATTCTTAGAGTCGTATTTTTCCCTAAACAGCCCAAACACCCACAGGCCTCCTGGTCTCTATGACTGGGGAGACTTGAAATGAGGCTTATGTGATGTAATTGGTAAGTGATATTCTCTGAAATTTTCAAGGCCATGGATTCCCTGTGTTTCAGGATACAGCATGCTGTTGTGATGTATCATTTATTTTAATGGCCCCAGAGATGCACTGAGCAACAGTGCAGCAAATTAACACCATCTTCCTGCTTGCCTGAAACTGTAAGAGGCAGTTTGAATCACATTTGATGTTTATAATTATTTTGTGATCTGATTTGCCGAACTGAAGCAATTATTACATATGTAGCTAACATAGAAATCTTAAAAAGAGATTTTGTTTATTTTTAAAAGACATACATACCCACTAGTAGAAGAAAGAAGAAGGAATACTTATCTGACTGTCTCTGCTTTGATTCTCTTTTGACCGTAGGGGGAAAGTGGCAGAGAAATTCAGGAGAGTAAATGAGAAAGAAGACAAGATATTCTGTATAGACTCCTCTCAGAAGCAAAAACCCATTGTAGAGACAGAAGCTCACGTTGGTTATTGGGACTTGTAAGCATTTTACCCATTGTAGACTACACTTGGCTTTCCAGAGACTTAGATCAACTGAAATCCATTCCAGAAGAGCCTCTGTTAGGGAGTTGTCTTCAGAAATGATTAAACCTTTCAGTAGCTTCTCATCCTGAGATAGTGGAACAACCGGATAAAAGTACCCTAGATCACTGAGTCCTCACATTAAAAAAAATTGTTTTATTGGAGTATAGTTGATTTACAATGGTATACAGCAAAGTGAATCAGTTATACATATATCCACTCTTTTTTAGATTCTTTTCCCATATAGGCCATTACAGAGTACTGAGTAGAGTTCCCTGTGCTATACAGTAGGTCCTTATTATCAATAGTTACCTATTTTATATATAGTAGTGTGTATATGTCAATCCCAATCTCCCAATTTGTCCCTCCCCTCCTTACCCCTGGTAATCTTAAGTTTGTTTTCTACATCTGTAACTCTATTTCTATTTTGAGTGTTCACACTGAGAGCAGTTGTTTTGTAGAATTGCCTGGTAACACAGCTACCTTCCAGTAAGCAGGAAGTACACCTTTGTTGCCTTAATCCTCTGAGATTTGGCGGAGGGGAGGTATTGTTTGTTATAGCAGTATAGCAGTATTAGTCTGCTCAGACTGCCACAATAAAATATCATAGACTGAGTATCTTAAACAAGGGAAATTTATTCTCTCACAGTTCTGGAGGCCGGGAAGTCCCAGATCAAAGTGCTGACCAGTTCAGTCTTTGGCGAGAGCTCTCTTCTGAGAGTAAATGTGGCAGCCTTTTCTCTATGCCCTCAGAGAGAAGGAGGGGCAGGGCTTTCTTATATCCTCTTACAAGGGCACTAATCCATCATAAAAACTCCATCCTCATGAATTCATCTAAACCAAATGATCTTCCAAAATCACATTAGGGCTTCAAAGCATGAATCTTGGGGGAACCAGTTCAGTCCATAGCAATTATCTAGCCTGTACTGACTAATTCAGTAATGATTTTAGGATTTCTTAACATCTTTGTACCTCCTTACTAAGGTACATAAAAATGTCAACATCAACTTTATCTCTGCAAATATTACCCTGTCTTCCTTGGCTATGTTGGAAATGACCTCAGCAGAACTTTTCCTACTGTTATGCTTAAGGAAGTATGTCATTAACTGTCTCCTAAGGTTTCTAAAGTTTGTTTTTTTTTTTTTTTTTTGCTGCAAACCTGTATTTTATTTCAGAAAGCATGACATAAATGTAAAAATGTGTTCCATTAAAATCAGATTCCAAATGTGTTTCATTAAAACAAGATTTTGCAAGCTATCCAGACAAGGTGTAGCTCCTCGTAGACAGAAAATTGAAGCATGTAAAGTTTCTCAGTGAACAGATAAAAGTTGTCTGTGTATTCTTTGCATTGGTCATTTGTCATTTACAGTTCCTCTTTTTAAAGGGTAATAATAGTGGGTAAAGACCTCAACAATAAAATTATGGCAACTGTTACTGTTTAAGTAACCTAGTACTATCAGCCAAAAGAAAGACTTAAAGAGAAGTAGTGGATTTAGCAGCTTTCAACTACGCAGTCCCCATTTGTGTTTTGTCAAAAACAAAACCACTAATGTGAGCTAGAGCAGGACAGCGTAATAGTTAATGTAATGGTATTCTTTTTTTTTTTTTTTACATCTTTATTGGAGTATAATTTCTTTACAATGGTGTGTTAGTTTCTGCTTTATAACAAAGTGAATCAGTTATATGTATGTTCCCATATCTCTTCCCTCTTGCGTCTCCCTCCCTCCCACCCTCCCTATCCTACCCTTCCAGGTGGTCACAAAGCACCGAGCTGATCTCCCTGTGCTATGCGACTGCTTCCCACCAGCTATCCATTTTATGTTTGGTAGTGTATATATGTCCATGCCACTCTCTCGCTTTGTCACAGCTTACCCTTACCCCTCCCCATATCCTCAAGTCCGTTCTCTGTGTCTTTATTCCTGTCTTACCCCTAGGTTCTTCATGACATTTTTTTTTTGTCTTAAATTACATATATATGTGTTAGCATATGGTATTTGTCTCTCTCTTTCTGAATTACTTCACTCTGTATGACAGACTCTAGGTCCATCCACCTCATTACAAATAGCTCGATTTCGTTTCTTTTTATGGCTGAGTAATATTCCACTGTATATATGTGCCACATCTTCTTTATCCATTCATCCAATGATGGACACTTAGGTTGTTTCCATCTCCAGGCTATTGTAAATAGAGCTGCAATGAACATTTTGGCATATGACTCTTTTTGAATTATGGTTTTCTCAGGGTATATGCCCAGTAGTGGGATTGCTGGGTCATATGGTAGTTCTATTTGTAGTTTTTTAAGGAACCTCCATACTGTTCTCTATAGTGGCTGTACCAATTCACATTCCCACCAGCAGTGCAAGAGTGTTCCCTTTTCTCCACACCCTCTCCAGCATTTATTGTCTCTAGATTTTTTGATGATGGTCATTCTGACTGGTGTGAGATGATATCTCATTGTAGTTTCGATTTGCATTTCTCTAATGATTAATGATGTTGAGCGTTCTTTCATGTGTTTGTTGGCAGTCTGTATATCTTCTTTGGAGAAATGTCTATTTAGGTCTTCTGCCCATTTTTGGATTGGGTTGTTTGTTTTTTTGTTATTGAGCTACATGAGCTGCTTATAAATTTTGGAGATTAATGTCAGGCTCTTGGAATGTTACTATCATACTTCCTCCTCTCGGATTCTGCTCTGAGTGGGGAAAACTAGGACATGCGTGCCTAACCAGTTCACACTCTCTTTGTCTCCTTCTTCTCTCAATAATAAACTGGGATGAATAAAATGGGATTTCCACTTTCTTTTCCCGTCTATCAGGATTTCCCCTGTCACATTCTTCTTTCCGAGGAGGTGTTTGTTTTGCTCTCTTTCCCTGGGCCATAAGGGCAGGTGCAGGGAGGGAAACTAACATTGATAAGGGAAAATAGAAATAAGGTATCCATGTTTCCACTTTGTGTTTATTAGTGGAATTATTTTATTAATATTATATTCACTACTAAGTGATGAGGTACGTAAAAAGAGGGATTGGGTCTATTTTTCTCACATTGTATCCCTAGACTAGCACATTGTCTAACACAGAAAAGGAGAGCTATACTCATCCTTCAGAATGGAGATGATTCTATGCCAAGCAGACGTTCTTGACCTCATGCTTCCCTCTCTCTCCACTCTAACGCCTCCTTCACACTTCTCCAAAGCTTGGCTCCAACGCTACTTCCTCCATGAGCCCATTAGTTAGAATGAATAACACGAAAGAGTTAGTCTGACAACACTACCTTGACTGAATTGTTTCTATGACTATTTTCTTGACTAGTTGTGGAGGGCAGACCACTGTATCATTAAGCTTGTGTATCCCTCCCTCTCCTTACTATTCTCAACGGTGCCTTGTTCATTGACTTTACTAGGTATTTGATGAACCTTTGTTGAATTAAAATGAATTCCCACTCTCATTTTCTCTCTCTCTTTTTATAACTTCTTAGGAATAGATCCTGTAGAACTCCCCATTATTTCTACATCAATTTGCATGTGTGTCTGTGTCTATCAGCAGCATCTTTGATCTGTTTGCCAACCTGACATCTGAGAATGTCTAGCATAGTTCTAGTATAGGAATGGCTCAGCAAATACTTTGTGTTGATAAATGGATAACGAGACACACAGGGGCAAGAAATTGGCCTGGGGTCCCACAGTGACAAATGCAAGCTGAACTTCTCATGTAGAGTTTAAACCCTGGATCCATGCCTGGTCCTCATTTATCATCCTTTAGCTCAGCGAGCATTTATTTAGCCTAGCTGGACAGAGAATAATGCTAATAAGGACAAAGTCATAAAATTGGTTCTGTAAGAACACTTGGCCTGGCTCTGTTCTATAACCATAGAGTGGAGTACCAGCCATAGCCACAGCTACCTTGTAAATGCAACATCCAGGTACAAGGGGTTCAGGCAAGAAAGGGACACCTCCAAATGCATATACCATGCATGTGCCCACAGCATTACTTTTGTAAAAGAAGCAATCTTCTTCCTACTAAATATATTGAACTCCCCAGAAGAGCATTGGCTGAAAATCCATCCCACTACATACTGATTCAGCTTAGGGTGGTTGAATCCCTATTGTGCTGTGGAAGGTTGGTCTTCATACTCATGTCTGTGCTATCAAAAGAGCCTCTCACTTGCCTCCATGAAAATGGTGACACCATTCTCCAAACTATCCTTCACACTAACTCCAGAATTTTCTTTGAAAAACAAACAAGCAAGCAAAAGACTTCATATATCTGATTATGAAAGTAACTCTATTCATGGAAGAAAATGCAGGACCCCAGAGTTGGGAGAAATTGCCAAGGGTGCCTAAATTGGTCTGTCACTCCATGCTTTGGAACCTACTCTCTGATTTTTCTTTCCAATGGGGACTTTCCATTGAGAGGAAACTCTCCACTCCCTGAGATAGCCAGTACTTTCCACCTTTGGGAAAGTGTGCATGATAAAATTAAGCGGAAAATGTAAGTATGTGGGTCAGTTAATGCAAAGGTTCTAAAATAGGAAGGAGGTGGCCTTCCAGAGAAAGAGAAGTAAGGCCAGTGGGATTGCAGGGCTGGAATTAAGGCAAGGCAAGAGAGGCAGGCTGGGAACACAAGATATAATTATAAGCCAGGGTTAGGAGTTAGAAGGTTATTCTAGTTGCAGAGAAAGTCACTGGAGGATTTTAGGTAGGAGAGTGATAGGATCTGAGTTACGCGTTGGAAAGATTATTCTGGCAGCCCTGTGGAGCATGGATGTGGGAGGGGGACATGGCCTGAGTGGAAATAGGGAGACCAGTTAGGAGGCTGCTGCAGTAACCAGGTGAGAGATGATAGTGGTTTGGATCAGGGGTACAGTAGTGGGGATGAAGATAGATGTGGGTTCCAGATATATTTTGGAGAGAGAGGCAGTAGGGTTTTCTGATATATCTAATGTGAAAACTTTGGGCCTGAGCAGCTGGGTGTAAGATGGTATCCTTAGGTGAGTTTGCAAAGACAGGGTGAAGAGCAGGGTTGGGTTGGGTTAGGATGCTGCATAATGACCTCCTTGCCTTTAGCTTCCCAGCCTCTACGCCTTCTCCAGGGGGAAACCCCTGTTCCACCTTCTCTACCCATGGAAGCATCTCTTCTCAGTTTTTCAATTACTGAGCCTGACCCTTTATTGAACCAAGGAGCCACAACTCTTTCTTTCTGGAGCCTCTGAAGTGGGCTTTATGCAGAGCAGGTGCGCCCCCTTTTGGAACACAGGGTGAGCACTGCTTCTGGGAATCGCGCAGACACCCTCCCACCTACTACTACAGGCAAGCACACCATGGGATAACTAAAAATAACAAGGGATCCCCTGGAAACACTTCTGCTCCTCCCAGGATGTACTTTCATTCAATGACACCGTAAGATAAGACAGATGAGGCAACAGGTGCCCACAGTTGTTGTTCAGGTTACTGTTTACACTAATCCCAATCAGAGTTCTGGAGCTTGTAGGCTCAGTTTAACCCTTTTATATAGAATCCCACCCCCTCCGCCAATATTTCATGAAGATCTCATCCTGTGTATGTTACTCTAATCCCTTCCAAACTTTGGCTCAGTAATTCCCCTTATGAAAGATAATCATAGTAGCTAATATTTGCTGAGTGTTTATTCTGTTGCTAAGTGTGTTACATGGATTATCAATTCAATCCCCATGAAAAGCCCCATGAGTAAGTACTATTATTTTCACCATTTTACAAAGAATGTGACTTAGGCTCAGAAAAGTTAAATTACTTGCTCAAGGTCACACAGCTAGTGGGTCACAGAGCCAGGACTTGAACCCCCTTCTGTCCTCAAAGCCACACAAAAGTGGTTACACAAAAAGATATTCATTGCTGCATTGTTTACAGTGATGAAGAATGGAAATAAAGCAACTGATAATCTGGGAAGGGTGAACTAAATTATGTAAAACATATGACAGTTTTCAGCCATTAAAATCATGAGTTGGCAGTAAATATTGTGGAGAAAATCTCAGTATTTCATACATGAGAAAACAAGTTATATAACTATATTTAGTGTTGGGCAACATTTCTAAGATATCTGTACTCAAATGTACACTTTGATAAAGGAAGGGCATACACCAAAATCTCAGTTGTGCTTTATCCCTTAGGTGACCGGATTTATGTGTGATTTTATTTTCTCTTTCCTATATTCTCTGCACTTTATACCATCATCATCAACATGAGTGCCTACTATGTGTCAAGTGCAATAAGTGCGTTATCTCATTTAATTCCTGTATCAACACTATAATCTGAAGTTAATAGGTCACTTGCCACAGTACACAGGTAGGAAGTGACAGAATTTTAAATTAGACTGAACTCAAAGCACAAAAAATGAACTGTTCTTACACGCTGTCTCTAAATTACTTTTATGGTCAGAAAAATAAAACCACAAATGAGAAATGACATCAATGAGAGCTAACTAATCACACTAAATGAATGGTTGGAACAATACATGGGTCCACTGAGACTTGCGATTACAAACAAAAGTCGCCTTGAGCTGGCCTTGAAACAGTGGATTAACCTTCAATATTCCTTGTGGAATTTAGAACATGATAAATACTTCTTAGCTATAATTTTAGTCAAGCTTTTGGCTATTTGGGTGGAGTGAGGTGCTCCAGAAGAAATCTGAGGACCTTCCTGTTAGGGTGAAGGGCTTGGTCTTCCTGGAGCCCAGCCTTTGACTGAAATTGACCATGGTGACGTGTTCATGGCAGTTTGGACCTGAACCAAAATCATATTCCACGGAGTCATTGACAGAACACCACGAGAGTGTGGAGGGCTTCATCCAGCACAAATAGCTCTCTGTAAAGAGAGGCTTTGTTTAAATTAAATAGTTAATGTAAACATGGCTTCAGAATCAGGCTAAAAGGCCTCAACATTGTGACTCCAGTGGATAAAAATGTCTTAGATGTGGCTGAAAAGTATTGCCTATATGTACAGTCTTTGGGAAAGTTATAAAGAATATTTTATCTGTATTTCTGGAGTTGTAAGTATTTCTTTAATGATTATGAAATGATTCATAACTGTTGCTGTCTTCTCCCATTTTATAGCCATATACACCTACTTTGGTCATTTACCTAGAATTCTACGGTTGCTGCTTCCAGGTGACATCTCCATGTTTGCCCATGGAACGCAGTATTGTGCTCGCTCTGCTTAGCTGTGCTGTGTAATTCCTCAACCAGGGATCATCAGCATAAGAATCTAACATGTGCAACGCATCGTAGATACTTAAAAATGTGGGTTGAGGAGTTGAATGAATGATGCCTAGTTATAAAATGTTTCATATACTCCTTTACTATTTCACACAGGCATGGCCAGTGTTGCTGGCAGCTCAGTGGACAGTGTTTCTGTGTCTTATGGTGCAAAATGTGCTTCTTCCTTTCTAGTTGTCTTTTATTATTTATATTGTTTACAGGTGGCTTGTTTGGTTAAGACAAAGTCCATGCAAAAATACCCAGTCTAGGAAGACACCATTTTTTTTAAAGTAAATTTATTTATTTATTTATTTTTGCTTGTGTTGGGTCTTCTTTGCTGTGTGCGGGCTTTCTCTAGTTGCGGCGAGTGGGGGCTACTCTTTGTTGCGGTGCGCGGGTTTCTCATTGTCATGGTTTCTCTTGCTGCGGAGCACGGGCTCTAGGTGAGCAGGCTTCAGTAGTTGTGGCATGTGGGCTCTAGAGCTCAGGCTCAGTAGTTGTGGCATGAGAGCTTAATTGCTCCACGGCATGTGGGATCTTCCCAGACCAGGGCTTGAACGTGTGTCCCTTTGCATTGGCAGGCAGATTCTTAACCACTGCGCCACCAGGGAAGCCCTGGAAGACACCATTTTGTTTTTTAATTTAGTATTTATAGATAGTGAACAAACTGGGATTGGCACTCATTTCTCTAAGGCTGCTGCTCAGTTATTCTTTCATTGATATCCCTGGTGTTGCCCCTGCAGAAAGTGTGAAGCAAGGGGCTTGGGTCTATTCTTTAACCATGCTCTTGCCCTTCTTATCACATATGACAGTAGGTGTCATCCACAGAACTCCAGGGAGGGTGGCAAGGCCATCTGGGATTTTCCAGATGTCAATTACTATCTTATCTCCCCTCTCCAAGTCTTGCTTTTCCTCTTTTTTGCTCAACAGCTGTCTCCAGAGACAGAAGAGTCAGCTACAGTTTTGAAGCTCTGGTTAAAATTTTGTGCAGTAGCAAGGGATTGTACTAAAATAAAGTTTGAGGATCATTAATACACATGCTTCTTGATCCTGCCTCAACATTGGATTCCATTCACTGAGTGCGTTATGTATGTTAATTTTTATTTGCCACGACAAATCATATTATATATATGTAGTATTATGATCACATCTGTTTTACAGTTGAGGAAACCAAGGCACAGAAAGATTAAACAACACCAGAGGTCACATAGCTAGTAAGTGGTGGAGCTGGGATTTGAACCCAGGTAGGCTAGTTGTAGAACATTCACTTTTAACCTCCATGCTATGCTGCCTCTTTTATTTTATTTTATTTATTTTTAAACATCTTTATTGGAGTATAATTGCTTTACAGTGTGTTAGTTTCTGCTGTACAACAAAGTGAATCAGCTATTCATATACATATATCCTCATATCCCCTCCCTTTTGCATCTCCCTCGCACCCTCTCTATCCCACCCCTCTAGGTGGACACAAAGCACGGGGCTGATCTCCCTGTTACGCTGCCTCTTTTAGAGGTGATGGAGAGTTTGACTATGTCTCATATTTATACCTCTCCCTAAAATCAGAACTATTTATGAATTTTGTTGTTTTCTTTATAATGAGCTTCTGAGTTATGCATACTGCAATTAGAGTTTTATCATAACATTTATGGGGATTATCCAAGTAAACCTACTTTCAGGTATGATACCTTTCTGTCGGTTACCTGATCTGGAAGAGTGGTTGACTGGACCTAGCATAACTCCAACAGCAGCCTAACTGGGCAGCCACAGACAGGAAGACACATGAACAGGCATCTTAATTCTCTAGTTCTGAATTTGTTTTCAGGAGGATAAAAAAAAGTAGACTTAGATGTTCAACCCTGCTGTCTGTTTTCCTTCCCCAGTGAAGACTTGCCAGTCATCCCCTTCTCTTCTCATCTGTCTCTCCCTTTATTAGAAACAGGTCAGCCTTTCCAAGTGAGAAGTATCCTGCCCCTCCTGGCCTGGATGGCTCTCATTCTTCTTGAAATACTTTCCTCTGATGATTCGTAGTTGCTATATCCTCACTACAACCCTGCTCAGAGGAGCTTGCTCACCAGGCTGCCCTGGCCTCTCCATCCTAAAGGTCTCAGGATGCAGAGCTGGACACACTGGCATTAAAAAGTTCTGACACTGAGAATAAAAAAGTGAGAAGGGGATAAAATGGTGGGCCAAATACATTCTAAGTAAGATTCTAACTTGCCCACTTAAATGGGGCAGTGCTGAGAATCCCTTACTTGGAAAGCTTGTCATGTGGCCACTATCTCAGAACACAACAAAACTACACAATGCCCAAGCATAGGCTTGGATGCATTGGCTCACACACTTCAGTGCAAGTGCATTGAAAGGAAAACAAACAAAAAAGCAGAAAACCAGTATCGCTGCACTTCTTTGTTCCAGGTATTTCTACCTGCATTGTCTCCTCTAATTGTCATAATCAAATGAGGTAAGTATTATTGTCAACATATTACAGATGAAGAAAGTAACAATTATTGAGTTTAAGCAGCTGTTCAGGATTACAAACTTAGTTGGTGACAGGCAAGATTTAAACCTGGGTTTTTGACCTCCATTATAGCAATCTCTTGCACTCACAAGTGTTCAAGCAATGTTCAAGCAGGAACCAAATTGTGCAAGTGGGTTTACTTCAAATGCTCTCCAATCAGGTCACATGTTTAGATGCAATTATTTTCCATGAAGAGTAGATTAAGCAAACATAATCACTGGATAATATACCTGATTAGCCTTATTCTTCCCAACTTCAGATAAGCTTTTGTGGGACGCTTCTTGCCCATTAAACTGACCTCCATGATTAAATGCCATGCCACTGGACTTCTCTGGTTCAGAGAATCTATACTTGCTGAGCTCCTGATTTGGAGGATCGTCTATATTGCCTAGTTTTTCCTACTCTGTATATTGGGATTCATGCCAGAAGGTCTTTGAGGGTAATTCTAATTAGCTTTCTTTGGAGGTTACGATCTTGCCAATGTCTCTTTCTTTCATCAATATTCTCAGTCCAGTCTCATGCATTTTTCTTTGTCCAGGGCCTAATTTCCACTTGCCTGGTCTATTGTAATAACCTCCCAAGTGGTCTCTCTAAACTTTCATGCTATTACTTTTGTTCAAAAACTCCCCTCCCCGACCCCAAATCATAGGCTATCTCTATGGAAAAGTTTAAATTCCTTGCTATGTGTTTAAAACTCTCAAATTTCTTGCTTTAAGATAATTTTCTAGATGTATTGCTTTCTACTCCCCCTCAGGATACTTGTTCTAACCAAACTGTTCCTTTGCTGTTCCCAGCACATGTTTTATAATTTCCTTCTCTCTGCCTCTTGCTACATGCTGGAACTAAAGTGACTTTACCCCCTTATTTGCTTGATGACATCTTACACCTTCCTCGCCCAGTTCAGATTCTACCTCCTTTGTGAGACCCTTCTCATGCTTTGCAAGTCCACCTACTCTCTCCTTCATTTCAGCTTCCCTTGCATTTTGAGTTTCTTACTATTATACATTTGATAGTTTCAGCCTTGACTTACAGTTGCTTGTATATATATGTATGTCTCACCACTCTATAACTTCCCTAAGGGAAGGACCATTTCTTCTTCATAGTTGTATCCTCTGCAAAGCTTAGCACAGCACCTTGCTAATAATAGGTATTCAATAAATGCTTGGTGACTTAAATACATTCTAATAAAGTTAGTGTCTGAGTGTGTGACAAAGGTTATGAAACCATTAAAACTGGATGTTTAAGAAGTAAGAGCTAAAATTATTTTTAGATTCTGCTGTCCTACTGACAGTATGGTATGTTTGGTCAGATGCTTTCTTTAATGTTATCCTTCTGAAACACCCAATATCTTCATGCAAAGGAACTCACTGTAATCTGTTTCTTTTTCTAGATGTCACACTTTGCCTGTTTACTTGATGAGTATTTTGGCTGCCTTTGGATAAAAGCAGAATAATTTAATCTAACCTGGGTCCATTATAGTGCTTTGTTATGATCTTATTGGCTTGTAAAAACTATGAATTGTCCTCTCACGAGAATAGAATTCTCTAAAGTGTCAATGAGACACAATTCATGTCACAAGATTGATTACTGGGGGCCCTCAATTCGCACCCTTTGCTTCTTTCCAAATTTTCTTCTTTCTTTCTATTTTCCATTTCTAATAAAAGAAGGCTTGTATGGATGATAATATATATGTATATATAATTTATACATATTTATTATATATCTGGTATATTATACATATACCAGCAGTGGGAAAACTCCGAAGGACGACAAACTTTGAAAGCTAGTAATAACATTTTTGGGGCACAATGATCTTAAAATGAATGCGCAGTGCTATGTAAATCCTTTGTAAAATTAATTTAAGGTCTTTTTGGCCAAACTGTGCCAGACTAAGGCCAAGAAGAAAGTGTCCTTCGGTACCATCCTTTTGTTATGTAACTCACCAGTTTGGTCCTAGACTAATGAATGAAGAGGCACATGGAGAAGTTGAAATGTGTTCTGAGAATAATCATGAAAATGACAAAGCTTTTGAACTATGATGAAAGGTTACCAAAGTGGATTAAGTAGCAATGAGAGGGCCTTCCTTGAGGCAGCGTTTTCAAAGTTGTACCTCTGTCAGCAACCGGCCTCCTTCTCCAGCCCAGTGGTCAGGTAGGTCTTTTCAATATCAGACACCTACCAGCTGGTAGTGGACCATCATTTCCCCTGCACAGTCCCTCCTGGACTAGACACTGACCTATTCTCTCTTCAGACTACACACAGTAAACCCTACCCCGCTTCCTTTGTCTGTGATCATGAATGTGACGCTTGCTTGTGACTATACCTATATCTCAGTGAGTTTTCATCTTTTGTGCAATGGCCCCTGATTAGAATCAGCTAAAAGGTATTCACCCTGCACTCTGAAAAATGCACATGCTTTCCAAAGCTTTGTATGTAATTTTGGGTGTTCACAAACTCCCTGAGCCCAGTCCATGGACTCTAAGCTTCTAATTCCTTCACTAGACTGTAAACTCTAGTTGAGCAGCGGTTGTACTTTAATCACATTTGTATTCCCAATGAACCTGACATGTCATAAATACCTGGTGAATGCTTGATGAACTAACAAAAGTAAAAAATTTGAACAATTATTTTGGAAAAGAAAGAGGGAAGATCTGCTCAGTTAGTTATAAGAATGTCTATTACGTTAGCTCTTATAGCTATTAGTTTCAAGCACCATTGAGTATATAAAAAGGAGAAATAGGATTACTCCCAGTAATTTAATTTGACATTTAAGCCGGCAATAAAGGAGGCCTTCCAGTAGAAAGGCTGGTGTCTTCATGCTGAAGTGAGTTTAAAAGACAAGTGAACTTCTCTGGGCTCCTTTTAGAGCAGGTTTGTTCTCCATGATGGAACAGAGCAGCATGAAGGCAGAGGAGCCAGGCTACTGAAGGACCAGTCTGGAGATTCTACCATAGATATTGCCTTCACACACGGGGGCTCTGCAAGCACCAAACTTCAAAATGAACTCTCTGTCCCTGAGGGCTTAGAACCCTAATCTGAGACCAAACACCAGAATGAACAGGACCCCAAATCAAATGCACACTAGGTGAGCAGAGCGACACTGGAGGCATGAAGAGAAATCCACTTCAAGGGGTGAGGTAGGGGCTAGATTTAGAGGAGTGTGATGGCACAGACTTGCAAGTTTGGTCCTGGCAATGAGGAAAAGAAGATAACAGGGAATAACAGGAAAAAAGAGGCATCTGCTGCAGGCACTACTTGGTAAATGTCCACTCGCCATTAACTTCTCCATCCTGGAGTCTATCCCCAAGGTTAGGAAGGAACGGAAGTCATTCCAAAGACTGAAAGCGTTTTGCCAATGTTATTCCAGGGCTTAAGGTTTCCCAGAAGCATCATAGTTCAAAATCAAGTGTGGAATGCATCCAAAGAATGACTGGGGTCTCAAACAGAGAATGTTGTTGTCAACTCTCTCCTTGTTTTTCCTACCCTTTGCCTTTCTATGACCTTCTCTAGTTCTTTCTGCCCCTCTTCACCATCTTCCTATTTCTTCCCCTTCCAACTAATTTTTCTTACTCTTCCAAGTGTGTGGTTTACTGGAAATAGAAACATCCTAGTTGGCTTCTGCAACTGTACGATTTGGAGCAGGTCGCTTCCCCTCTTTTAGCCATGTTTTGTCATCTGCTCAGTAAGGGCACTGGACAAAAATTTCTAAGTTGTGATGGTCCATGGATGGCTAGGGCTTACCCTCCCGTTCTCCCTATTCATTTCTCTTATCCCAATTTCTGGAGAGGGCATCCCTCAGGGCTAAAATCTTTTTTATGAGTATTAGGCCATAACATTAATAATAATGATAGCTGTGGTAGATTGTATTTTCCGAAGATGGCCACCACCATATACTCCACCCCACATGTTCTTATTACACCATGAAATTGACATCCTCCCATTAGGTTGTGATGTCTGTGTCCCTTGCTTTTGAATTTGGGAAGAACTTGTGACTGCTTTGACCAGGAGAAGACAGAGGAAGTGATGCTGTGCTAATTTCTGGGCCAAGATCTTTGGAAACTCTCAACTTCCAATTCCTGCCTTTTGGGATACTGAGTCATGAAAGCCAGCCACCATGCGAGAGAAACCAAGTACCCACACGGAGAGGCCCTGTATGGGTGTTTGGACCAACAGCCTCTGCTGAGTTCCCAGCCAACAGCCAACATCAACTGCCAAGCCTGTGAGTGTAGAAGCCTTCAGATGATTCCAGCCTCCAGCTATAGAGTCGCCCCCTCACTTCCCAGCTGAGGTTTCAGACTTTGTAGAGCAGAGGTAAGCTGTCCACACAATGCATTTTCCAAGTCCCTGATCCACAGAGTCCAGAAGCATAATAAAATGGTTGTTGCTTTATGTCATTAAGTGTGGGTGGTTTGCTAACACAGCAGTGAATAACCAGGACAGTAGCTAACCTTCACTGAATGCTTGATGTGTGCTTAACACTCTTCTAAATGCTTCACTTGTAATAGCTCATTTAATGCTCAGAGCACTCTTGTGAGGTGGGTACTGCTATTCTCATCCTTTACTGAAGGGAAATTGCGGCCTAGAGAAATTGAATAACTTGTCCCTATTTACCCATCTGGTAATCCAACGGAGGTGGTCCAGCCCTGGGGCCGTACACTTTTAACCGTTATGCCATTATGCCACTCAAAAACAGGATTTTTGAGAAGATACAGATGTATTTCAACCATGGTTTATATCTGGAGGAAATCACGGGATCAGATGCCTGGTATCTTGATGATCAGCTAAATAAATTTAGGGAAAGGGCTTCACAGGTGTTAACTCATTTAAATATCAAAGGAACCCTGACAGAGAGGTATTGTCATCTTCCTTTTCTTATAGATGAAGAAGGGAGACCCAAATATAGGTTATATATAACCTGTTGCTTATATACATACAACTGGTTGGGGGAAGATTGGATTTGAACCCAGGCCTGTCAAAGTCTAAAAGCTGCTTTATCCTGTTAAACTATCTACCCTCCCACTAGGTCATGTGGGCAATAAGGACTGGAGAGATGAAGAAATAAGAGAATAACATGAAGAATACATTTTTTCTTATTATAAAAAAGTCCTAATTACTATAATAAAAATATAATATCGGGCAACTAAGCTCCCTGTGGGGTGACATTGTGCCTCACTTTTGATTCCATGGCAGGCACTTAATCAATGTTGGTTTAATGTATGAATATGACTATTTTGTAGTTTTTCTATGCTAATGTAGATTCCTATTATTCAGACTCATTATTTATTTATTATTCAAATTTATTAATATTCAATTATTCAATATATGTTTATCTGCTTCTTCTCAAGTAATAGTTTAACCGTGTTAGGATACAGTTTTCAACAAGAAAAATAAGGTTTCTGCTCTCATGAAACTTAAATTTTAGCTGGCAAGCAAACAAAACCGTTGTATGTGTATATACACAAATTATATATATAAAATATGACAGTGACATTTAAGTTGAAGGCTGAATGACTAGGAGATACCTCTGTAAAATCTAGAAGGCAAGCATTCTAGGCACTGGAAACAGCTCATGTAAAAGTGTGTTTAAGGGAAGTAGGAAACCTAGGGCTCTTAGAATTGGGCCCGAACCCAACATGTTTGACAAACAGTGAGAAAGCAAGTGGGCTGGAAAGAAAGGTGAGAAGAGTGGTATCAAGGGTCAGAAATGGGAGCAGGGACTTGATCATGTAGGGGCTGGATTTTATTCTGAGGATGGTGGGGAACCATGATGGTTTCAAGCCAGGAGTAGTGTGATTAGACTTACATTTTAAAAAGGTCACTAGATGCTGTGTGAAGAACGGATTGAAGGGGCCAAAGTGGAAACAGGAAGACCTGTTTGGAGGTCATTTTAGAAACCCAGACAAGAGAAATTGTGCTTTGGACTAGGGTGATGGCAGCATAAAAGAGAGATAGCAGATGTTAGATACTTTTGAGAGGCAGCGTCAATATAATCTGCTATTGTATTGGTCATGGGGGAATGAAAGAATGAAAGGAATCATGGAAGGCTTCTAGTTTTTTGTGAAGCACTTGGCGGGGGTGATGGTGCTATTTGACAAGGTAGAGAAGATGGTGTTGGTGGGGAGCAAGTTGGAGGGGAAAATAAGAGACATACGGTAGTAAAAACATGTCACAAGAGACTGAGTATGTAATGATAATGGCTGTAATTTCTCTAAACTGTGATCATGTGTACGATAATTCATAGCTCTTAGAATGCCCCCACAGGGCATTATTCAGCATCCACATTTTATAAATGACCTTACTGAGGCTAAGAGATTAAAGGAAGCATGCGAGACCACTCAGCTAAGAAGAGGACGAGCCGGGATCGGAGCCCATATAGTCCGACTGAAAGATCTTCATTAAACCACACTGCCTTCCAACACCAGCAGGTTTATCCTCTAGGTCTTCATCTTGTGTCTCAGATTTTTTTTTTTTTTTGGTGTGGGGCGGGTTGCGGGGGTGGGGGTGGGGCTGGATTTGCTGCCCCCTGCTGTTCGTTCAATGTAACCGTATGTAGTCAGGAAGGGTTATTCCGGAAGCGGCCATGTTCAATTAAGCTCAACAAAATCTACAGGGCACAAACTAATCACAAGCTTTCGTGGAAGGCTTTTGGGGAATATACACGAAGAGGAGACAGGCTCTGCCCTCAAGGCATTGTAGAAGTGACAGACGTTTCTTGAGCAAAGGAGGGAAATGCCTTAAGATGCACAAAGAGGAGAGGAGGGAGGGAAATCCTAAAGGGAGGTGAGGGAAGTAGGGATTAAGGAAGACTTCTGGGACACAGTAGCATTTGAACTGGATCCTGAAGGATGGGCAGAGGTTTTGGGAGAAATGGCACTCCAAACCAAAGAGGTCGCTTGAGCAAGGGCAGACTGGCGTCAGCAAGTCCCTGGAACACAGTGGGCAGTCGTGCTTACAGCCTGAGCAGCGCAGTGAGAAGGCCTCCACCAGGCTCTATCACCGACCTCATCGGTGACCCCAAAATTTATTTAACCTTTTTGAGCCTCAGTTTACTTTTCTGTAAAATGTTGGTAATAACAGAATCTACTTCATAGGGTTCTCATGAGATATCAATGTTGTAATGAATTTGAAGGGCTTACCACAGTCCCTGATTCATAGGAAGTGCTATAATTCACCTGTGAGTAATTGTGGGGAAAGGGAAGCCAGAAAGTCGGAATCAGATCTTGGAGAGTCTTGAGTGCCATATTAAACATTTTCAGCTTTATCTGTAGCCCACAGTAATTCATCAAAGGCTTATGAGCCGGGGGCTGACGTGAGTAGTTGGCCTTTTGTATTTGCGGGTTCCACGTCTGCAGATTCAACCGAGGGTGATGGAAAATATTTGGGGGAAAAAGTTCTGTAAAGTTCCCAAAATCAAAACTTGAATTTGCCACAAATGTTTACATAGCATTTACAGTCTATTTACAACTTTTTACATGGCATTTACATTGTGTTAGGTATTATAGGTAATCTAGAGATTATTTAAAGTATATGCGAGGATGTGCCTAAGTTATATGCAAATATGACATCATTTTATTAAGGGCGTTGAGCATCCATGGATTTTGGTATCCATGGGGGATCCCGGAACCAACCCACCACCTCTCCCTCCCCCCAGACACTGAGGGAGGACTGTAATCTTCCAGCGATAATCCTGGCCTCTATATGCGGAGAGATAGGAAGCAGGTGACCAGTTAGAAGGCTATCAAATTGCCTCACTAAGGTGTATGTAAGGTGTGAATGTGTGTGTGCCTTGTATTTTCTTTCCTTCACAAATGTTATAACTATGAATAAACATGAATCAAAGACTGATTTAACATGTTACAAAGGGACTGTGACTAGATGTGTTTACTAAGGGAAATATTTTAATTTTTCTAGAAATGATTCATCAGTGGAAATCTATGTAGTATAGAAGCTTCACAGTAAGACTGGGGCTCACTGGATAAGACAAATTTCTGTGCAAATATCTTTCCAAAGTAGAGATAAAGAAAGTGATCACTCTCTTTTTTCAGAAATGCAGACAGAAATGATATCAACAAGGGCAAATAGAAAATATCTTTCTTGGTTTCATTGAACAAGCAGATTCAGAAGTGATCCCCCAACCCACGCAAAAAATTTTCCCCCAGGCCGCCCCTAAAAGGAGTTGAAAACAGAGAAGAACAAGGTGATAAACACACTTGCTTTTGAACTTAAGAAAATTTGTCTCTTTTGCCACAGTTTTTCTCTTAACAAATTAATTTTTTAACCCAAATTAGTGAGGTTATTTGTAAATGTTTTGTGAGCAACTTCAACAATAACTCACAGGAAAATTGCTTGAGCAAAAATTGAGCAAACTGATTCACGAAAACAATACTTGCTATATGCAAAGAAATACATAAAACTGTTTGCTTTTTTTGAGCGTCATAGAGCAGAAATGAGTGTCCTGATTTCCAAAATCCATAAAAGCACCAAAGCTGAGAAAATTGTGAGCAGAGGAAAGAATTACTGCCAAGATATGTTCCTGTTTGACCTAATGACTATGATTAGATTTAATATAGCACCTGAATGAATATTTATTTTCATTATTGTAACTTGTGTTTTGTTTCAAAGCAAGCATTTACTGTCTTCTATTACAGGCATCCTCACAATATTGTCTCCTAGGCAGGAAAAAAAAAATCTGTGGCTTGATACATTCATTGGACTGTGACCTAACCTTGGGTGAAAAATGATTTTTACTACCTCATAAATCTCTAGAAATAATTTCTTGGTTTAATTTGAATTCAAAACATGCAAACTGTTCCAAGAGACCTGAATTTTAGCAATTGTACTGGGATGTGTGGTATCTGGTTTGAAAGGCTGCACCTTTGTCTACCGCTGGTTGAAATCACTGACCCTTTTATTGCCTTGATGAATATAAAGTACCAAGGTTGGTGACTTCTCTACAATCTGCTTACCTAAGCACATACCTACACTTTTTCTTTTAATGTTTTCCTGTTTATTTGTCCTGCTGTTATCACAGTCAGATAATAGCCTCTGCTTTACCCTCCATTTCTGTGTCTGTGATCATAAAAAGCCTGATGGATCAATACGAGGCTTTTAATGTACTTTTTCTGCCTTTTTCATTACGGGTTTGAAGCCAGAATACTAAAATACAGTTGAGACGTAATCTCTTTCTAGTGTTTGGTTCCCAAGAAGTGCTTCCCGGAGAGAATGAGAGTCTACACATGGTGGTTTTCAAGAAATAAAGCCGTGGAGCTCCAGTTCCAACAATTTTATGGGACTTTCTCTTTCTCAGGCGTTAGAGATTGTTGAGCAGATGTTTATGGCATCCTCCGTGTGCATTCTAAGACACTGTCTTCGTTTGAATGTTTCATTCTCTTTGTGAGCCAAGTAAATCAATAAGTGTTTATTACAGTGCACATCAGTGGTGTGCTGGCAATGAATAACAACACGTTCTGGGGGCAGGGCGGGGGACAGCCCTGATTTGTAGCATTCGCTCATTTCTAAAGTGTAAATACTACCACGAAGGCCAATTTCAAGCTACCAAATGGTATCATTGAATGTGGAGTTGGGAAAGAGATGCATAGTAGTACATCATTATGTAGTATGGTACAAATACAATGGATATAAAAAAAAAACCTCACTAGTATGGATAATAGTAAAATGTAGCAAAACAGGAAGTGATGGGGGTTGAATTTTTACTGTCTTTGTTTTTAACAATATCCATTTAGTTGTAAGTTTACATAACTTTTACTAATAACTGTTGTGGTCTGAACATGGGTTGGAAAAGAACTTCCAGACACCAAGCAGAACGTAAAGAAGATAGAATTTATTAAAGGGAAGGGTTGCTGCCAGAGCAGCAGGCCGACTTCCTGATAATCAGGGAGCGTCAACCCGGAGCAAGGGTTACTGGTCTGTTTTTATAGCCAGGGAACAAAGGCACCTGCAAGTCATCTGCTGATTGGGCAGAGTACGTATACTTTCAGTGTGCAGAGCGTGAGAAGAACGGGACAAATACCTTTCCTTATTTGGGATGGGAAAGGGACAGGGCATCCTGCTTGGGAAGGCTCTGGGACATTGTAATGGTCTCAAGGTGACAGAGTGATAGGAGTCCTGTAACTCTTTGTTCTGGCAATGTGGCTCTTTGAGTTTATCTTGTCCTTTGTCCCTGGAGCATCACAATAACTGTGTTTAACAGTAGGTTTGCAAAATTCCTTAAAACTTAACAATTGGGTCTGACAGGCTAATTCCAACAGCCTGATGCACATGATATTCTGATCAAAAAATTACGTTTTCCTATAGGTAAATGATCACTTCCACAACTCCTCTGGCCCTTAGGGGAGAAATCCCCGCAGCCATTTTCTGGAAAGCTGGTTACATTTACAGAAAGCAATCAGAAAGCAAAATCAGTTGTGGTAGCAGGCTAATGCTCGTGATTCAGAGGGCAGACCATCTGAGCCCAGTGCTGGGAAAGCTTCAGGTGGCATGGCTATAACCCAGTCAGCAGTGGTGTTCTATGAAAAAACATGGACATTTTACAATAGGGTTCAAAAATTCTGCCTTGGAATTCAACTCAAAGAAGACAGGCTGTATACTGTTAACATATTCTTTTAATGGAGGTGGGGGGATGGAATCGGACTTTAGGTCAATAATAAGTTTTTCACATTATTTGCTCTTGCTTTAAGAGTACACGTTGGCCTCATTTACTGAGGTAAAGCTAGCTGTCTTTGGTACTGTGCTCATTCATTCTTCGCATACTTATTGGCTCCCTGGGGCAAGCAAGGTGAGGCGTGAAGCACAGTATGTTTAAAGACAAGTCAACTAGTCTCTTCTGTCCTGGAAGTCACAGTCTAGGGTGGAGACAGATATGTATATAAATCACAATTTAACATATTAATATTTTATTGCAGAAATAAATAAAGTGAGCCATGGGGATGAACAACTGATGGGAACTTTTCATAAACTTCTTGCTAAAAACTTCGGGAACTAATAATTTAAAGAAATATCCCAAGAGGTACATGATGAAGAAAGGACCCACTGTTTCAGGCTAGTTTTATTTCCTGCTTCTGTTTTGGTAAAGCTGCCACATGTAGTGGCATCTGAGTTGTCTAGTCAGCACCGTTTGTAGGAAGGGCTCAGTACTCTGACCTCATTGGGACTCAGATTGGCCATAAATCATGGCACAGAGTCTAGCTAGCTAGAGATATTGGGATTATTTCAAGATACAGAGAACCACAGGTGTTTGGAGAAGCCAAGGACCTATCTCCTCCTTTAAGAGCTGGGCCATTACTCTTCTGCTTCTCTCGCCTTCTCCTCTTTCCCTGCTGAGTGATGTCCTCAGTTTACCTTACCCATGGCCCAGAAAGGCTGCCCTAACCTCCTCTGCAGCATTGTAGCTCTCCATATGTTATATCTCTGTGACCACTCTCCCTCAATGCCAAACCTTGAAGGATTAGGAGCTCACTTCCCGTCTAGAAGGCTGATACCAGGGCTGGGAAAAAACACACTGTCCAGAGCACAACTGTTTAGGACAGTCGGTGGTCCGGGCAGGGATTCCCCAGAAGGAAGTGTGGATGGATGGGCATTGCAAACTCTGGTGGGCAGGTCCCAGGAAGTGCTGGGGAAAAGCATCTGGCCAGAAGTCAGTCAGCCTGTGTCCTTGGTCTTGCTTTACCGTGTGCTACTTGCAGACTTCAAACAAACGACTTCCCTTCAACGAGTCACAGTTTTCCTCTTCAGGAAAATGGGCTTGTAGTAATACTTGCCTTACATACTTTCAAATTGGAAAAAAAATAAGTTTATTAAGTGCTAGGAAGATGACAAGTAAGCATTGAACAAGTATAAGATTGTTGTGAGAATTTATCTAGATACATATTCAGAAATAGCCACAACATGGGCAGTTGCTGCAGACCAAGGTCCCACCAGATAATATCAGCCACGTCCAAGGGTTGGAGGATCTAGGACTGTGCTGAGCTACACCATTGCCCTAGGGGTGAGGGAGTAATGCGCTGAGTCCCGGGGGAGTGATAACACTCATCTGTCATCAGCTGATAGAGATGTGTTGGAGGAGGATGAATGAGATTCAAATTGAGAAAGCATGCAACAAATGTCATTGTCTTATAGAACATCTCCGTGGAGTCCTGTGGATGCCCTCTGCCTTGCAGGTACTGGAGAAGACTAGCAGAAGTGCAGACTCTCACATGCCTCTTAAAACACAATCTTTCTCTTCTGCGTTATTCAGCAGGAACTCGTAGGGAATGTTTTCCTTTGCTTTCTAAAAAAGAAGGAGAAGTCAGAAGAAGGAAAGCCCAGCATCATAGATCTGTGAACATCAACATTTCCAAGGAAGTGACCTGCTTCAGTGTCTTCCCCATGCCTGGTCATTTTCCAAATTACATTCACAACTCACAGCTCCTGGAGTATTTGAGGCTGTATGCCAAGCACCTTGAACTTGTGAAATATATCTGTTTCCAGGTAAACTTTAGAATTTTTTTGTCATCTTGACGCTTGAGAATCTGATGAAAGTAATTGTCCCCTTTCTCCAGAATTGGACACATAAATGCATTTTTCATGCAGTTTCAGGGGATTAAGTCCACTGGTTTAGAAACACTGACTACTGGGGAATTCCCTGGCGGTCCAGTGGTTAGGATGCCATGCTTCCATTGCCAGGGCCCGGGTCCAATCCCTGGTCGTGGAACTAAGGTCCCACAAGCCACATGTGACCAAAAACTAAAACTAAAAATTAGAAACACTGACTACTGAATTAGAGGCAATATTGTGTTTATTTGCAAAAGCTTGTTGCCCATATAGTTGTCTTTTTCACATATGCATACATCAACCATATAATTTTCTCATGTGTCATTTTCCTTGCACAAACTCAGACTATTGATACAGTCCTCTTGCAGAGGGGTCTCTTTCCAGATTAAATGAATTCATGCATAGAAAATACTTAGGTCAGTGCTTATTGTAAGATAAACACCCAGTAAGCATTAGCTACTATCATCATCATCATCATCATTTTTCTAGACTCATAGAACCTTATATTTGGAAAAGCTTTGCCAGAGTTATCTCTCTTGCAATTCATTTTTTTGATGGATGGATATCTAGTTCCTGCTTGATTACTGCCCACAGCAGGTTGTTTACCGCTTCACAGAAGAGTTTGATTTAGTATTAGGTAGCATTTAATGTGGCATAAATCTCTAAAAAGACAACTTTTAAACATGTGTCCATACATTTCCCATCTCATCTGTCTGTTAATCCAGTTTTTAGATCAGTGGGTCTCAAACTTTGATATAGTAGAAATCACCTGGAGACTTTTTGTTCAATCACATTGCCGGTTCTAACTCCCTGAGATTCTGATTCAATGTGTCTGGAGGGGGCCCATGGATCCGCCCTTGACAAAGATCCCAAGTGATGCTGCTGCTGGTCTGCAAATCACATTTTGCATAATAAGGCTGTATTAATATATCATGCAAGCTTGGACCAGATGACTCTAATTTTCCAATTATGGGCATCCATAATAATAATCATAGAAAAAAACATAGTACACTGTATGAATTTGGGTATCGTCAAAATGAATTTGTAAAAGTATATATAAAATAACTTCATGTGTATACTATGGTAAATCAAATTTCTGTTAGTAACCATTGATGTTTGTGTATCATAGAAGGACCAATGGAAAAGAAGTTGAATGGGATAATATATAGATTTTAGTTTTAAAGTGGGATAACTATGCAACTGTGCAAATACAATGTAAGAGCTAATGTCAACTTTTTGTTTCTAAATCTAAACTGATATTTTCCATTTTTTTTGGTTTACAAAAAGATTGAGAAGTTCGAAGGTCTGTATTTCCACAGCAAGGCATATGCAAGTCAGGAGGGATTTATGGGGAAGAAAAATCCTTGTGATCGGCAGTGACTTGGCCGTGGAGTTCAGCCACACAGCAAAGCTGGTTTGTTTTCATATAGTTGTGTGTTATTGACAGGGGATTCTTCACCTGCCTGTGCAGATGCACAAACCTAGGAGAGCTAAGATTCAAGGCTTTTAAAAATGGTTTTCCACTAAAAACACACATCTATACATGAGAGGCAGGAGAGGTTTGAGCATGTTGGCTGGGCCAAATGGTGTTCAATAATCATGAACAGGGCTTCCCTGGTGGCGCAGTGGTTGAGAGTCCGCCTACCGATGCAGGGGACGCGGGTTCGTGCCCCGGTATGGGAAGATCCCACATGCCGCGGAGCGGCTGGGCCCATGAGCCATGGCCGCTGAGCCTGTGCGTCCGGAGCCTGTGCTCCGCAACGGGAGAGGCCACAACAGTGAGAGGCCTGCGTACCGCAAAAAAAAAAAAATAATAATAATAATCATGAACAGAAATAGTCAGCCCTTTTGCTCTTTGTCAAGATCCCTACTACTTAACACGTTTATATTAGGGGAGACTACATGCTCATTAGAAAGAATGAAGCACAATTACATGTGCAGATATCAGAAGATACTCATTAAAAACTCAAATTGTAGGATCATGTGCATTTGTGATAGCATTTTTAGGAAAAAAACCTTAATACCCATGGTTGCACATGTATATACAACTCCAGGAAGTTGCAAAAAACTGTTAACAGTGACTTCCTCTGGGGATAAGGAGTGTGTGTGTGTGTGTGTGTGTGTGTGTGTGTGTGTGTGTAAAATAATAGTGAAGCAAAATAGACAGCAACATGGATAATAAATTCAGCCCATCACTTTGCTATCCTGACTGGCATGGTTTAGAAATACCCCTACCACCTGCAAAGAAGAGTTGAGTGGGGATGAAGGAGGATTTAGAATGATCTAGATAGATGACTTAAATATTTCAAGTTTTCCAAATAGGTATTTAACATGCCACTCACTTTGAGGTCTGTGAACAATTTTTACACATGTGTAGTTGTGCCCATTTAGTATGGTTAACATGGTGCAAATAGATCAGTTGTCGGAAATGTGTTAAGTAATGGCACAATTATTGAGTTGTACACTGAGGGGAGCTAACACACCGAGGTAACTCATCTGAAGCAAGGGTCAGTTTTGTCGATGTACAAGCTCGCCCTCTGCTGCCCATTCTTGAAAAATAACAGCTATTCTAAAGCGACTGTGTCTTCTCTATGGTCCAGATCATTCATTCATTCTGAGTTTTGATCACGTACCATGTGCCATGAATCAACATACATGATACTTGAATGTCTGTTGTATGATTCTATTTACTTTTTTATATGTTTAAATGTTCTTATTAAAAAACTATCCAATGTTAAGAGGAAAAAGGGTCAGAAAAATATATGATAAACAAAATTTCATACCTTAAGTTGAGATGGTAGTTCTTTGGACCAATTAAATGAGGTAAAGTCATGCAATATATAAAATACCATAATATTTTAGAACTGTGTATGGCTTAAGAAATTATTTAGTTCAACTCTTTTTATTTTAGAGACAAGAAAACTGAGGTTCATGGGCATTAACAGCTAGTGTAGAGACAGGCAGAAAATTAGAAAGAAAAAAAAAAGCCAGTACTAAAATTTAGATCGCCTTGTTAGTGGATCTGCCACATTTTCAACCTAAGATAAAAGAAATAATCAAGTTGTGTGTGTGTTTGTATTTTTTGTGTTTAAACAAAACCACTGGTTTGACAAAAAAAAAAAAAAAAACGAATAAAGACTAGTTCAAACTGTTTGCATAGAGATGTATATTAAAGATTAATCCACACAGAAGTAAATAGCTGACATCAGAGAATGGATGAGGACTCCAGGGGGTGAATTGAGAAGAAAAAAAGAGGAAAGCTAATCCCAGACCTTTGCAAGATGTAAGATTTAGGAGATCCAGCTGAGAAAGTGCTCATATTAATCCAGGGCTAGAGACTGGCAGAGTTCAGGACACCCAGGGGGTGAAAGGACCCAGGCGCTGCTTGGGAATTTGATATGTAAAAGATGAAAGCACTTGATCTTGAGAAGTCTATAGATCAGGAGGAAACATATAGTTACACCATCCAAATATTGAAAAGTCTTGGTTTCCTAAGTCTTTTTTAAAAACAGGAACAAATGTCTGGTTTTGGTATCAGGGTGATGGTGGCCTCATAGAATGAGTTTGGGAGTATTCCTTCCTCTGCAATTATTTGGAATAGTTTCAAAAGGATAGGTGTTAACTCTTTTCTAAATGTCTGATAGAATTAGCCTCTGATACCATCTGGTCCTGGACTTCTGTTTGTTGTGAGTTTTTAAATCACAGTTTCAATTTCAGTACTTATGATTGGTCTGTTCATATTTTCTATTTCTTCCTGGTTCAGTCTTGGGAGATTGTATCTTTCTAAGAATTTGTCCATTTCTTCTAGGCTGTCCATTTTATTGGCATATAGGGCTAGTAGTAGTCTCTTATGATCCTTTGTATTTCTGTGGTGTCCATTGTAACTTCTCCTTTTCATTTCTAATTTTATTGCTTTGAGCCCTCTCCCTTTTTGTCTTGATGTATCTGCTAAAGGTTTATCAATTTTGTTTATCTTTTCAAAGAATCAGCTTTTAGTTTCATTGATCTTTTCTATTATTTTCTGCATCTCTATTTCATTTATTTTTACTCTGATCTTTATGATTTCTTTCCTCCAACAAACTATGGGTTTTGTTTGTTCTTCTTTCTCTAGTTGCTTTAGGTGCAAGGTTAAGTTGTTTATTTGAGATTTTTCTTCTTTCCTGAGGTAAAAGTGTATTGCTAGAAACTTCCCTCTTAGAAATGCTTTTGCTGTGTCCCATAGGTTTTAGATCATTTCCATTGGTCTCTAGGTATTTGTTTGATTTCTTCAGTGATCCATTGGTTGTTTAGTAGCATATTGTTTAGCCTCCATGTGTTTGTGTTTTTCACAGTTTTTTTTTCTTGTAGTTGATTTCTAATCTCATGGCATTGTGGTTAGCAAAGATGCTTGATATGATTTCAATTTTCTTAAATTTACTGAGGTTTGTTTTGTGGCTCAGCATGTGAGCAATCCTGGAGAATGTTCCATGTGCACTTGAGAAGAATGTATTCTGTTGTTTTGGATGGAATGCTCTATAAACATCAATTAAGTCCATCTGGTCTAATGTGTCATTTAAGGCCTGTGTTTCCTTGTTGATTTTCTCTCTGGATGATCTGTCAGCTGGTGAAAGTGGGGTGTTAAAATCCCCCACTATTATTATATTACTGTTGATTTCTCCTTTTATGGCTGTTAATATTTCCCTTATGTATTGAGATGCTTCTATGTTTGGTGTATATATATTCACAATTGTTTCATCTTCTTCTTGGGTTGATCCTTGGTCATTATGTAATGTCCTTCTTTGTCTCTTGTAGCGGTCTTTATTTTAAAGTCTATTTTGTCTGATATGGGTATTGTTACTCCAGCTTCCCTTTGATTCCCATTTCCATGGAATACCTTTTTCTATCCCTGTACTTTCAGTCTGTATGTGTTCCTAGATTTGAAGTGGGTCTCTGGTAGACAGCCTATATACAGGTCTTCTTTTTGTAAACATTCAGCCAGTCTGTGTCTTTTGGTTGGGTCATTTAATCCATTTATGTTTAAGGTAATTATCAATATGTATGTTCTTATTGCCATTTTGTTAATTGTTTTGGATTTGTTTTTATATTTTATTTTATTTCTTTATTTTTTAACATGCTTATTGGAGTATAATTGCTTTACAATGGTGTGCTAGTTTCTGCTTTATAACAAAATGAATCGGCTATACATATACATATATCCCCATATCTCTTCCCTCTTGCGTTTCCCTCTCCACCTCCCTATCCCACCCCTCTAGGTGGTCAAAAAGCACTGAACTGATCTCCCTGTTCTATGTGGCTGCTTCCCACTAGATATCTATTTTACATTTGGTAGTATATATAAGTCCATGCGCCACTCTCTCACTTCATCCCAGCTTACCCTTCCCCCTCCCCGTGTCCTCAAGTCCATTCTCTATGTCTGCGTCTTTATTCCTGTCCTGCCCCTAGGTTCTTCAGAAGCTTTTTTTTTAGATTCCGTATATATGTGTTAGCATACGGTATTTGTTTTTCTCTTTCTGACTTACTTCACTGTGTATGACAGACTCTATGAGCAAATTGATCAATGTGATACACCATATTAACAACTTGAAGGAGAAAAACCATATGATCATCTCAATAGATGCAGAAAAACTTTTGACAATGTTCAACACCCATTTATTATAAAAACTCTCCAGAAAGTAGGCATAGAAGGAACTTACCTCAACATAATAAAGGCCATATATGACAAAGCCACAACCAATATAATCCTCAAGGTGAAAAACTGAAGCTATTTCCTCTAAGATCAGGAACAAGACAGGGTTTTCCACTCTCACCACTATTATTCAACCTAGTTTTGGAAGTTTTAGCCACAGCAATCAGAGAAGAAAAAGAAATAAAAGGAATCCAAATCAGAAAAAAAGAAGTAAAACTGTCACTGTTTGCACATCACATGATACTATATATAGAGAATCCTAAAGATGCTACCAGAAAACTACTAGAACTAATCAATGAATTTGGTAAAGTAGCAGGATACAAAATTAATGCACAGAAATCTCTTGCATTCCTATACACTAATGATGAAAAATCTGAAGGAGAAATTAAGGAAACACTCCCATTTACCACTGCAACAAAAAGAATAAAATATCTAGGAATAAACCTACCTAAGGAGACAAAAAGACCTGTATGCAGAAAACAATAAGACACTGATGAAAGAAATTAAAGGTGATACCAACAGATGGAAAGATATACCATGTTCTTGGATTGGAAGAATCAACATTGTGAAAATGACTCTACTACCCAAAGCAACCTACAGATTCAGTGCAATCCCTATCAAGCTACCAACGGCATTTTTCACAGAACTAGAACAAAAAATTTCACAATTTGTATGGAGACACAAAAGACTCCGAATAGCCAAAGCAATCTTGAGAAAGAAAAACAGAGCTGGAGGAATCAGGCTCCCTGACTTCAGACTATACTGCAAAGCTACAGTAATCAAGACAGTATGGTACTGGCACAAAAACAGAAATTTAGATCAATAGAACAGGATAGAAAGCCCAGAGATAAACCCATGCACATATGGTCACCTTATTTTTGGATTTGTTTCTGTAGGTATTTTTTCTTCCTTTCCTCTCTTGTTCTCTTCTATTGTGATTTGATGACTAACTTTAGTGTTGTGTTTAGATTCCTTTTTCTTTTTTGTGTGTATCTATTGTAGATATTTTGGTTTGTCATTACCATGAAGTTTTGATATACTAATCTATAGATAAAGAAGATCGTTTTAAGTTGCTTGTCTTTTGGTTTCAAATGCATTTCCAATATCCTGCATTTGTGCTCTCCTCCTCTCACAATTGCTGGTTTTGATATCATATTTGTGTGCAGATTATTTCCTACCTTTGCTGTATGTTTGCCTTTACCAGTGAGTTTTTCCATTCATAACTCTCTTGTTTCTAGTTGTGGCCTTTTCTTTTCCACCTAAAGAAGTTCCTTTAAAATTTGTTGCAAAGTTGGTCTAGTGGTTCTGAATTCTCTTAGCGTCTGCTTGTCTGTAAAGATTTTGATTTCTTCATCAAATCTGAATGAGACCCTTGCTACCCTCTACCCTTGTAGAGTATTCTTGGTTGTAGCTTCTTCCCTTTCATCACTTTAAATATATCATACCACTCTGTTCTGGCCTGCAGAGTATCTGCTGATAACCTTATGAGAGTTCCTTTTTATGTTAGTTGTCATTTTTCCCTTGTTGCTTTTAATGTTTTTCCTTTGTCTTTAATTTTTGTCAATTTGATTACTATGTGTCTCAGCACATTTCTCCTTGGGTTTATCCTGCCTAGGACTCTCTGTGCTTCCTGGACTTGGGTGACTGTTTCCTTTCCTATGTTAGGGAAGTTTTCAGCTATTATCTCTTCAGATATTTTCTCAGGTACTTTTTCTCTCTCTTCTCCTTCTGGGACACTTATAATGTGAATGTTGGTGCATTTAGTGTTGTCCCGGAGATCTCTTAGACTGTCCTCATTTCTTTTCATTCTTTTTTCTTTATTCTGTTCTGCAGCAGTGATTTCCACCATTCTGTCTTCCAGCTCACTTATCCATTCTTCTGCCTCAGTTATTCTGTTATTGATTCATTCTAGTGTATTTTCCATTTCATTTATTGTATTGTTCATCTGTTTGTTTGTTCTTTAGTTCTTCAACGTCTTTGTTAAACATTTCTTGTATCTTCTCATTTGTGCCTTCATTCTTTTTCCAAGATCTTGGATTATCTTTACAGTATGTTCCCTACATATGAACGAGTTTCATTCTAAGAGCACATTTGTAAGTCCAATTTGTTCGTAAGTCCAACAATGTTAGCCTAGGTACCCAACTAACACAATTGGCTATATAGTACTATACTGTAATAGGTTTATAATACTTTTCACACAAATAATCCATAAAAAAACAAACACAAAAAATAAAGAAAACATTTTTAATCTTACAGTACAGTACCTTGAAAAGTACAGTAGTACAGTACAACAGCTGGCATACAGAGGCTGGCATCGAGTGAACTGGCAAGAAAAGTTACTGACTGGAGGAGGGAGAGGAGGTGGGAAGTGGTAGAGCTGAAGGATCATCAGCAATAGGAGATGGAGGGCAAGCTGAAATTTCAATCATGCCTGACATTGATTGCACAGGTTCTGGTTCCTTCCTGGATTCAATTCTATCTAACTTCTTGTAAAAACCAGCCAGTGATGTCTGAGTAGTAGCTCTTTTTTTCTCATCATAGATGACACGGTAGCACTGGATTGCATTCTAAACGGCTGCTGCAACCTTCATGTACCATTCTATATTTGGGTCCTGTGCCTCAAAAACTAACAGTGCCTCCTCAAATAAATTCCCTTGCCATTTCCTGTGCTGTGAATCTCTTCAGTTCTTCAGTTACTTCTTCCTTCTGTCTCTCTTCATCCTTTCTCTGGGCCTCTAAATCCGTCAGGTCTTCATTAGTAAGCTACACAAAGTAAGGACACAAAAGCACAACCACTTGTAGAGGAGGCACACATGTGACAATGTACACCAGACACATGAGCTAACATATGTGATTAGACATGAGAAAGGATGTTCTCATTTTTGAAAGTTCGCAACTTGAAGGTTCATATGTAGGGGACTTACTGTACTATCATGACTCTGAATTCATTTTCGGGTAGATCACCTATCTCCACTTTACTTAGTTGTTCTTCTGGGGTTTTATCTTGTTCTTTCACCTGGGACATATTTCTCTGCCATCTCATTATGTCTAACTTTCTGTGATTGCAGTCTCCACTCCACAGGCTGCAGGGTTGCAGTTCTTCTTGCTTCTGCTGTCCGCCCCCTGGTGGATGAGGCCATCTAAGAGGCTTGTGCAGGCTTCCTGGAGGGAGGGACTGGTTCCTGCGCACTGGTGTGTGAAGCTGGGTCTTGTCCCTCTGGTGGGAAGGTCTGTGTTAGAGGATGTGTTTATTGGGCAGCTGTGTGTTCAGGAAGACTTTAGGCAGCCTGTCTGCTGATGGGTGGAGCTATGTCCCCACCCTGTTGGCTGTTTGGCCTGAGGCATCTCAGCATTGGAGCCTACAGGCTGTTGGATGGGACCAGGTCTTGGTGAGAAAATGGCGGCCTCCAAGAGGGCTCACGCTAATGAGTACTCTCCAGAACTACCTCTGCCAGTGTCCTTGTCCCCATGGTGAGTCACAGCTGCCCCTCACCTCTGCAGGAGACCCTGCAATACTAGCAGGTAACTCTGGCCCAGTCTCTTATGAGGTCATCACTTTGCTCCCTGGGTCTTGGTGCACACAAGACCCTGTGTGTGTCCTCCAGGATTGAAGTTTCTGTTTCCACCAATCCTGTGGAATTCCTGTGGTCAAACCCTGCTGGACTTCAAAGCCAGATTCTCTGGGGCTCCTCCTCCTGTTGCCAGAGCCCCAGGCTCAGAACCCTGATGTGGGGCTCAGGACTTTCACTCCTGTGGGAGAACTTCTGTGGTATAATTATTTTCCAGCTTGTGGGTTGTCTACCGGAATGTATGGAATTTGATTTTATCATGATTGCATCCCTCCTATCATCTCATGGCTTCCTCTTTGTCTTTGGATGTAGGGTATCTTTCTTGGTAGGTTCCAGCATTTTTTGGGCAATGGTTGTTCAGCAGTTAGTTGTGATTTTGGTGTTTCTGTAAGAAGAGGTAAGCTCACATCCTTCTACTCTGCCATCTTGTGTCCCAGGCAAAGAATAAATTAAATTCAAGATACAACCATGTAAAGTACAGTTTAAATCCTTAGAAAAGATATTAATGTTACCCATTAGGGTGCAATTATTTTGTCTCAGCTGATGTGATTATAAGAACTGGAAAGGCCAAACAGACTTCTATGCATTATGACCTGTACACTTCACTAGTGAGATGGAATTCAAGATAATCCCTCAGAAGATATTGATTCTTATTTTACAGATAATTCTAACCATGAGTTGTCTTGTTTGTCAGGTCAAAGCTACAAGAGAGAAGGGAAATACTGCTGGCTACAGATGCAGTGACAAGAGGCATAATAATGAATAACATAGGGAGGAGACATTAAAAATGTGTTACAGTACTTGAGCAGTAATTAAGTTGCTTATAATGAGAATGAGCAATAAGAGAAGGTTATGTCATTATGCATTGTTTAAGAAATAAGATGAATATAATAAATTTTAGAAATATTTTCATCAAAACACAAAGTAAAAAGTAAAAGAAGGATTTCTTCACCTGTGTAAATTTCAGTTCCTCAAAATTCTGATTATATGAAAGTGCCTGGGAAATGAAGCTTTGCTGTATATACACGATCACCACCACTGTGTGAAATTCCGCTAAAGCTCTCAGCACCTGGCAAGAGCTGTGTGCCAGAGCTGAGGCATCACAGCACAGAGAGAATGAAGAGTAGATCATTGTGATAAAGGCTTGATCAGAGTTGAGAGTCAGAATCAAGTTAAGAATGGGACCCTCACATTGCAGTGTTTATCTACACCTCTGTCTTGCACTAGTGTAGGGGTGGAAAGCCAGACAAAGCCCTTTGCACTGGAGGACCAGAATTTTGTTTTCCTGGCTTTTTACTGGCTTCTTAGTATGAGAATGACCTTATAAAGGAAGAATAAAAGAAGAGGAAAAGGATAACCCTGGAGTCTTAACCTTTTCTAAAGAATATTTTCATCTCATTTATAGAAACAGAGGGGAGAAAAAGAGTAGCCAATAAAATTTTCTGGAATGAATAAGCGGTTAAGTGAATGAATAAATGAAGTGAGACAAAGGTTAATATGAATCACCTTCCCTGTTTTGACAGATTTATAAACTCTCAAGTGAACATTCATGGCAAGCTTTCCAATCACATCGTTTCTGGAAGAATACTGGTCAAATCCAGTGTGAAAGACTTCATGGAAATAGTCAACACTTTGAAGATGGTAGCACTGTGTAGAACATTGACGTGGTCATTTTTGCCACAGGATATACCTTCTCATTTCTTTTCTTCAATGATATGTGAATATCACTGATGACCAAGTATCTTTGTATCTTTGTGTATTTCCACTTCATTTGGAAAAGTTAACTTTGGCTTTCATTGGTTTAATCCAGCCAGTGGTAACACCAACAATGGAACCCCACAGTCACTGGGCCGGATGTGTATTTAAAGGTAAGAGAATGTTGCTGAATGAGTTCCCATTGTTTCTCTGCTAGTGCTAGGTACACTGAACCAGAGGAGTATTAAAATCAAGCCAGTTTAAATTAAAGGACTGGACAATTACAACCAACATTACTATTCACTCATTTCTTTCTTTTAAAATAAATCCATCTTCCAGTCAGATTTTATTTAGCTTAAAGGTCATAACAAGGCCAGATTTTTTGTTGTGTTGGCTTCTGCTGTATAACAAAGTGAATCAGTTATACATATATCCCCATATCTCTTCCCTCTTGCATCTCCCTCCCTCCCACCCTCCCTATCCCACCCCTCCAGGTGGTCACAAAGCACCAAGCTGATCTCCCTGTGCTATGCAGCTGCTTCCCACTAGATATCTATTTTACATTTGGTAGTGTATATATGTCCATGCTACTCTCACTTCGTTTTGGAGAATTTAGAAATGTCTGAAAAAGAAAAGTAGGAGAAATCCATTTATAACAGTTTTATAAATGTGGAAGACTTTCCCATCTTTTTCTTTTTTAAGTGATTCTGCTTCGCAATATAGGAATAAAAACTCCCATCTCTGTTGCTAACAGGTAAAAGTCAGGTATGTATTTTCATTATAGGGGTTCTCTCTGAGATCCTTTTAATCAGCTTTGGAGAAGCTCAGCACCAGAATCCCACTTTTTTAATTTCCTGGAACCATACTCTGTCTTTCCCTGGACCCTTCTTTATACTATATTTCCTTTCATAGGACTGAACAGGTTGCCCTTTTCTGAGGACATGATGGTTGATATTGTCTGGAGAAGACATTATCTTCTTTGTGGGAAAAGGTGGGGGCCTCCACCAGCGGGCAATTACTGAAAGCAGGGTCTATGGGCTTAAGGGAGTGGGGTCTAAAAAGGCAAAATCGATGAGTCAGATTTTAGACATAACTTCTAAAACCAGGGAGGCAGCTTCCAGGAATATTCAGAGAAAAGATTGAAAGCTCCTTAAGTAGGCACTTATTCTGTCCTTGGCTTTAATATTCAGGTACAATTTGATTATCCTACAGGCTAAGAGAAAATATTTCATAATGTAGAAATGATAGAAGCAAAGCAGAAATTCACTGATGAAAAATGTCAGAGTGCTTACTATGTGCCAGAAACTTTGCTAGTCAGATGCTAGTCAGGTATCAATAACATCATACCCAACAACAAAGAGCTCCCACCTGATGGTAATTAAATGCTTCCCAACTGAGAGAATGAATCTTCACATAAGCTAGGACCACATATGTGTCCTAAGAGACAGTCTGAAGGTGGGAGGAATAATGTTAATGCTCTGATCAGGAAAAGACCTAAGGCAACTAGAATAGTTTCTAGACTCCTTTTTGCCATCTTTTAGGAGACTTTCACATAGGTCCATTTTTAGGTTTAGTAACGAAGTATAATGACCTTAACACTTAGAACAGGAGAAGAATAAAGCCAAATTCAACCTTTTGTAGCCAGATTCTCCAAACGTATCCTTAGATAATTGCAGTGAATTGTTAAGTAAATGTCTACTCCATACCTAAATATTTGCTGAGACCTCTGTAGACTGTAAAAAAGACTATAAGATCTGATCACTGCCCACAGACAGCTTACAGCACAAGACTCCAGGTGCACAGACCACACCCAGACAGTATACAAAGTAGAGACAAGCAATGGTAAGAGCAATTAGTTAGGGCAAGGGTGGCTGGCTGGGGAGAATTCGAGTGGTCAGAAGGGGAGGACTTGAGCTTTGCTTTGAAAATAACAGTTGTTTATGCAAAAGGGAAGGAAAGAGGCTGAGCCTCCCAAGATGAAGTGTGACCCCAGAAACTGCAAAGTCAGTAATGGTTTCTCTTCCCTCTGCACAGCCAATGAGAGCCATGTGGTTTGTTTATAGGTATACTCAGAATCTTTAGCAGAGGCTTCAGGACGATTATAACAACTCCATGGACAGAGTTGCTCCTCTGGCAGGAATGAAACCCAGTTTGCTATCTCTCTTAGCCACTGATCCCAAACTAGCAGTGGACGGTGTCTTTGGACTATGTACCCCATACCAGTACCACCAGCAGGGACTGGGGAAATGGGATGGAGTGCAAAGAACCATTCTGATACAGAGTGAGTGGATTCTCAAACCCATAAGGACCCTCGGAGGTACGTGAAGACATCTGCCAATCTCATAAACCAACCTGGTTCCAGTTGCTCTGTGCCAGCCTGGCCATCTCAGTGTTCATGATCACCTATTAACATGACAGAATAAAGCAAAGGCTACAGGGGCCCAAGTCCATCCACTTCCTAAGGCAATCCCTGCTGCCTTTGGATGGCTTAGTTCCCCTGGCCTGGCTTGCTCCCAGAAAGGCATTTATTATTATTAATAATATAAATAAATAAATATAATAATATATTATATTTAAATATAATAAAATAAATAAATAATAATATTAATATTATTAATAAAGATTATTCTTTATTTTGTCATCCTTTGAAATTATGACACCAATTGGTTCAAAGGATAATGTCCATAGATCACTGAGACAGAAGGTTTGCCTGGTTGTCATTGTCTTTCTCTATCATTGTCTATTAAGTGCTCACGTGTGCACATGGCACTGTAACCAGCAACGGTAAGATCCCACACTGGTTGAGCATCAGTTAAACGACAAGCCCATTGTGGAATGTTATTTGAATTGTATCTCCATTCAGTAAGAACATTTAGATAATGGTGCCTTGATCGTATGATCTCTATGTATTTATTCGTAACAGAGTGGAATTTAAAAGATGCCCACTGCCCTTAGTGTATGGCAGGAGTCTTGTGTAATTTCAGTTGCCCAAGATTCAATGATATAAATATAAATAAATGAACATTTATTTTTCTACCATGTGCTAGCCACAGTTCTAGGTGCTTTACATGTGTTATCTGATAAACTTCATAACAGTATATACAAGGGAAGAATTTTAAATTCCTCTTGTGGAAGGTGTTAGCTAAGATTGCCCAAGATGATATATTATAATAAATGGTGGTTCAGCGTTTGAACCTGATACCAAAGACAGTGTTCTTTACTGTATATCACACTCCCTCTCATTCATTTTAAACTGCTACATAGTTTACATACTAGAATATTTAAAACCCTGCTAGTGTGATATGTATTCTCTTTATTGCCGATTGCCTGCTGAAGTAAGCAAATTGTTACATTGTACATGGGCAAAAGATGTATTTTTCTAACAACACATAAATATTTATAACAGAATGCCTTGCTGAAGTTTCTTTCTTCCATATAATTTACAAATTGCATATTACCATGATGTGAAGCCAAAAATATTTTCAAACTATATTTCCTAACATGAAAATGTTTGTCATCTCAGTCCATTTTAAATGTTTGAATAAAAGAATGTACATTTTTTTTACATCTTTACTAGAGTATAATTGCTTTATAATGTTGTGCTAGTTTCTGGTGTATAACAAAGTGAATCAGCTATACGTATACATATATCCCCATATCCCCTCCCTCTTGTATCTCCCTCCCACCCTCCCTATCCCACCCCTCCAGGCGGTCACAAAGCGCAGAGCTGATCTCCCTGTGCTATTCAGCTGCTTCCCACTAGCTATCTGTTTTACATTTGGTAGTGTACATATATCCATGCCACTCTCTCACTTCATCCCAGTTTACCCTTCCCCCTCCCCACATCCTCAAGTCCATTCTCTACGTCTATGCCTTTTTTCCTGTCCTGCCCCTAGGTTCATCAGAACTTTTTTTAAAATTCCATATATATGTGTTAGCATACGGTATTTGATTTTCTGTTTCTGACTTACTTCACTCTGTATGACAGACTCCAGGTCCATCCACCTCACTACAAATAACTCAATCTCATTTCTTTTTACGGCTGAGTAATATTCCGTTGTAAATATGTGCCACATCTTCTTTATCCAAGGAATGTGCATTTTAAAGAATCTCCAGTTAAAAAGCCTTTCTTTGAATGATTAATATGGTATATATCATCAGCTCCCAATTTCTGGCTCACAAGTGAAATCTGAGGTAATGATAGTGTAAAATGTGTATTAACGTTTATTTTCACATTATAAAATATTTGAAAAGGCGTCTATAAATCCACCAATCTCATTGTGAGATTCGTTAGTGTTGTTCATCAAATATTTCTCATTCTCTCTCTCTGATCACATGGTAGGAATTAGCTTTCTTGCCCCCTTTGAAGTTTGGTATGATGATGTGATGTGCTTTGGCCAAATAAATGTAAGTAGATGTGAAATATTTCACTCCTGTGTAGAATCTTTAAGATATAGTGGCAACCACATCTTTCCTCTGCTGAGGTTGAAATAATTGAGGAAGCAGGTATACAGATGGAACCTTCCTCGGTCTGGGTCCCTGAGTGGTTACAGGGAGCAAAGTCTGATTTCATAGAATGAGGTTTGTTGAGTGACTGATAGGGAATGCATAATCTGTCTTATCCTGACTGATACATTGTTACATCAAGGGTTTCTAGTTCTTCATGTTCCCATCACACTTTATCTACATAAATATACAGTTTTTACATGGACATAATCCATGATTATGGACATAATCATATCTTCTTTGTCACTTTTCAAAATATTATATTGTAAACATTTTTCTCAGTTTTTTCATGAACATTGTATTTATCATTTTAATAGTTGACTAGGGACTTCCCTGATGGTGCAGTGGATAAGAATCTGCCCACCAACGCAGGAGACACAGGTTCCATCCCTGGTTCGGGAAGATCCACATGCTGCGGAGCAACTAAGCCTGTGCGCCACTACTACTGAGGCCGCATGCTTCGTGCCTAGAACCAGTGCTCCACAACAAGAGAAGCCACCACAAGGAGAAGCCCTCACACCGCAATGAAGAGTAGCTCCGCTCGCCGCTACAAGAGAAAGCCTGCACACAGAAGACCTAACACAGCCAAAAATAAATAAAATTAAATCTTAAAAAAAGAAATGGTTACATAATAGCCTACCATAGCAACATGCAATTATTTATTAACTATTTGTCTATTATTTAAGTTGTCTCTGTTATTTTATCTCTATCATGAATAATGCAACTAAAATTATCTTTGGACATGTAGCTTTTTTTTCTTCAAAATTATTTTCTTGGGATAAAGGAAAGAAATAATTGTTTTTCTTTCAAGTTTATGGTACGGTATTTTATAGTCAAGCTTACAGTACCATTATCTTAAAATTGGCATAAGAATTTTGGTAATAGTAACATTGAGAAAAGATTATTCTTTATTTTGTCATCCTTTGAAATTATGACACCAATTGGTTCAAAGGATAATGTCCAGAATATTAAAAAGCTGTCTGAAAAGATATTCTGCTGAGATAAGATCAGGGCACCCTCTAAATCTGACATCCTGATAAAGTAAACAACTTGATCATAGAATTTTTTACTTACTGTAAATGACTTAAACTTATATGAGCATGTGTCCTAAAGACAGCTAAATTGTTTCTGTTGAGACTAAATTAGCAATCTTTCACCCTCATGCTGAACGAAAGCAATATTTCTATAGACTTTTTTTTATTGCTGGTAAACATCTTTACACTACATTAATCCTTAGGAAAACCAGACTGGTTACCCTGCTGAGAAGCAAAAAACTCTGCTTTCTTCACTTTATACTGGTCATTTTGATGAATAAAGCAATTTTATTTCTTCTAATTCAGAGAATATATCTCTGAGATTGTCTTCCACTTTTATATGCCCACTATTTTACATTTGTCTAATACTATTTTCCAAGGCACTCAAAATGCTTCTTAGATATTATCCCATAAATGCTTAGTAAAATGATGAAGTCAGCACTTTACAGAAATATTTTCACCATCTAGAGCCACCATTTGTGAAATTTTTAACTACTGCTAAAGTTATCTCTTCTTTCCTTCTCCTCTTCCCTCGTTCTCACCTTATGCATTATTTTGGTTTTCTCTTAATTTTCAGTGACTAAGAGATTAAAATCACCGCATCTAACACCCTGACAGTAAAGATGAGTGCTGCACAGAGAGACGTCGGGGGGCCCTTATTTCCCTAGTGCCCACTGATTTATGAGTACCAGTTATAAGCCAGGCATCTACTGACACTACCTAATCAGCGCTTGCATACTGACTCCCCATGTGGGCACTCTCTCCAGACTGAGTGTCTAAGAGGTGCTCCTGGGCAATTCTGTGAGACCGTGGTTGGTCACATGGTCTTTTTAGCATTCGATTCTTACCTCTCAAATGGAACTAGTCACCCCTATTTTGCCATTCTAAAAGAGTGGCTGAGAAAATCAGATGAATAAAACATGCAAGAGTGCTTTGAAATTGTCTAGGTACATACATAACCACATTAATCTAATAAAATATAACTGATGCTATTATAAAACACTCTATCACTAAGGGAGAAACAAAAAGATTTTTAAAAAGTTTTTTAAAGCTGATTTCTCCAGAGGAAAAATCTTATGATATGTTATACCCTATTGTGGGAAAAGAGAATGTGGCAGAAAAAAAACATTGTTTTGAGAAATAGACATTTTACACTGATAGGCATTTTGCATTTATAAACACTGAGTTCTTTAGAGACCCAGTTCTAAATTAGTTTTCTGCCACCACCCCAGTTATTCTCACCAGCTGCCAGCAAACCTGAATTAAAATCTTGGGTTACTCCTTTCGTGACTTTGAGAATAATCACCCCATCACTCACAGACAATGGAGTCGGCTTCATTGTTAATGGGAGAATACTGAAAACACATTCCCAAAGATCAAAGGTGAAAGTTTACATTGAAAACATTTTTATAAATTAAAAAGAAACCAACACCTGACAGCATCTATCTCCATAAACTAAAAACAACATTTTAAAAGGATACCATTAGCGAATCCAGGTACCATTTCTAAATCAGAAAGAACTTGATCATCATCAAATGTTAGTAGAAAAAAAGAAAAAGATGAGGTCATCATCACTGGTAGAAATGTAGAGATCAAGTCCTCTTTCACTGTACAGATGAGGATTCTGGGAAGGAGGGGGGGCTTGCCCTGTGCTCCTGTGTATCCTGACCAGGCTGTGGCTTAACAGCGCCCTGATCAGGGTTTCTCCTCTTCTCTGCCCAGCCTTGCTCTGAGCCAACTTCCCACATTATCCTTCCCACTTCCTGCCCACCAAGCCACACACACCTGAGCCTACCCCTCTTCTCCCTGAACCTCAGCTCTAAAATCACCAGTGAACTTCCAATTGCCACAGTGGATAGACATTTCAATCCTTCCTGTCTTTAGTCTCTCTTTGGCATTTGTCATATAATTGTTCCCTCATTCTTTAAACTCTCTTTCCCTTAGATTTTGGTGTTCTCACAGCTGCCTGCTTTCCTCTCACTTTCTTATCATACCTAGTTTACTTATTTTTTTAGAGCTATTTTCCTCTGTCCACCATCAAATATTAGTGTTTATATATTAATTTTCACACTTGCATAGACTTCTTGCCACGCACTGCCCTAAGGGCTTGACAAATATTCATTCATTTAAATGTCATGACATACAGAGTGAAGTAAGTCAGAAGGAGAAGAACAAATACTGTATGCTAACACATATATATGGAATCTAAAAAAAAAAAATGGTTTTGAAGAACCTAGGGGCAGGACAGTAATAAAGACACAGACATAGAGAATGGACTTGAGGACATGGGGAGGGGGAAGGGTAAGCTGGGACGAAGGGAGAGAGTAGCACTGACATGTATATACTACCAAATGTAAAATAGATAGCTAGTGGGAAGCAGCCGCATAGCACAAGGAGATCAGCTCAGTGCTGTGTGACCACCTAAAGGGGTGCGAGGGAGATGCAAGAGGGAGGAGATGTGAGGATATATGTATACGTATAGCGGATTCACTTTGTTATAAAGCAGAAACTAACACACCATTGTAAAGCAATTATACTCCAATGAAGATGATAAATAAATAAATGTCATGACAACCCTATAATGTAGGTACACATATAGTTGGGGGAGAGTGAGGTGTAGGAAGAATAAGTAACTTGCTGTGCTGCTTCCTACTATTCTATGCTAGCTCTGAGGTTATCAGAGCTCTCCCCTTGGTCCTCCTGGCTCCTGACTTCATCTACTCTCATGAGGTAGTAGTAACATTTCCTGCCCTGGTCTTCATAAGATCTGCATCCCAAACCTATATGTTTAGACTCGACCCCTCTCCTGAGCTCTATGTTCCAACAGCACATTGGATATCAGGAACTGGATTTACCATGGGCAAAACAAATGTAATACAATCCAAACTGAATGCATTGTCTCTCCTCCCCAAACTTTCCCACCACCCACTCTTCCTGTCTTTTTACCTCTCTGGGACTTGGTTTCCTCATCTGTATAATTAATGTGTTGAAGGAAATAACCTCCACAAACATCCTTACCTTAACATTGTTTAATTCTCTAAACCTCTGTCCCTGCACTGCCTCCAGGTTTTATTTTCTCTCTTCCCTTTAAGTTTTCTTTATTCATTTACCAATTCTATAAGCAGTAATTGAGCATATTCTGTGAACCAAATACCAGGCAAGCACTGGTTGAATAAGAGAAGAAACATGCACTGGAGAGAGGGATGTAAGTGAAGAAAGGCAGCTCATAGACTTCAACAGGGTGGACCGTTGTCCCATGTGTCCAAACAGAAGCCAAGAGGTGGGAGCATCACCACAGAGCCAGTTGCCAAACCAGAGGCCCACCAGTCAGCTTGATGCCTCTTTCTCCCTCACCAATCACTCCATCGGTCACTGAGTTCCGTATCTTGACCTCCTAAATGTCTGTCTTATCTGTAACCTCTGCCTATGCAGGTCCTTGTTTCACGATGGCTCACCTCCTTCAGTTCTGGCTAATCAGTTTTCCTTCCTTAATATTTTCTCCACTATTTACAGAGTAATCCTTCCAAAACCCAAGTCTGACCGTGGCACTGTCTTGTTTGAAATCCTTCAGTGATGTAGGGAAAGTCTTGTGAGTAGCAGACTCCTTCCCCATCAGGCCATGGAATCTGCCCCATCTTCTTTCAACCCCTTTGCTCTGCCCTCCAGGAAAGCCTTCAACACTTGTAGTTGCCTGCCTGCCTGGACTGCCGCTCCCTTCTGTGTCTGTGTACACACAGATTCTTGAGTCATTCTGCCTCTTATCTGGGTGATCAATTTCTATTTCTTCTTAGAAACTCAGCTCAGATAATACCCCTTTTGAGAAAACTTCTCTGTCCCCACCTCCCTTGGAGTCATAAATTTCTTCTTCTTGTGCCACTTCTATAAGTGTCCTTCTGTTACTGCCTGCAACATTGCACACATTGTAACATACACATTGTAGCTATTGCTTATTTGTTTCCCAGCGACAGCAGGGCATTCTCCAGGATGTGTACTGGGCTAGGTTAATCTCTGAGCAGCCAGAGATGCCTGGATGGCAACACATCATCAGCCTGAGATAAAGGTTTGCTGACTGGATGACGGAGAGGCACCATTTGGAAAAGTTGCAAAGGCAAGGACTGGAGTACGCTAGGACATCCGGACAAGAGTCCAAAATCTAAAGTCACAAAATGCAGTCAGTTTGGGCTACATCATGGGCATCAGGAGAAGGGAAAGCAGAAACCAGCTCCAGGATGTGAATGAGATGACAGCCACTCTCACATTCCAGAGCCCTTCTGCACTTCATGTCTCAACTCATCTCTGGGACAGAGGTGTGGGTTTGCCTCAAGAGACAGATCGGGTCCAGACGGACTCTGCACTCTTTGGACACATGTGCAGAGCAATGTGAACTGCCTTACCCCAATATTCCACTGCCATTTAGGGCCAGGGTTGGGAAATGAAATTCTGTTTATGCAGTGAGATAGTTCTGTGGAGGCAGAAGTTTGACTGACTCAGGTCCTTAAATATATAATTAGAGAAATAAACTTTCTGCAAATTGAGGGTGGTGCAAAGGCTTTGTATGTGTCAGAAGGGATAAGCAAAGTCTTAATTTGTTGTTCTGCAATTCTCATGCCGTCCCCAGGCCTCAGCCTAGAAAGGCGCACACAGGCTCATGTAGGCTCCTGGCAAATGCCCCAAATGCCTTGCACGCTATGGGCAATCAAAAGATGACCCTTGGGTGAACGAGGTAGAGAGTACTTTAGCCCACAATTATTTTGTTTGTTCACTTGTATGGGCATCAAGCCAGGAAGACAGGCTGACTCCACATGGAATGAAAGCCTTTTTTGAGAATGCAGCCTTATCTCCTCTGTATTTTTGTGGCAGAGATAGGATGAGCCTTTGCCATGACACCAGTAGTGCAGCTGCTAAACCAGTGCTCAGATATTAGAAAACTGCTAAGCTCAATAGCCTTCTCAGAGGGTCAGCTTCTAGATTTCCTGTGCATTATGCAGCCACTCAAGTGATGAGTAAAACCCCAGCTCTATCCTCTGCCACCCTCCTTCCCATCTCCCACCTGTACCCAACACACACTCAAGGCTCTGGCCTCTATAGTGGTCACCCTGTTGAAGTGTATGAGCTGCTTTTCTTCACTTACGTTTCTCTCCCCCGTGCATGTTCTGAGGGCAGGGAACTTACCTTATTTAACCACATATTCCCAGTGCTCAGCCCAGGGTTTGACCCACAGAATATGCTTAATCATTGCTTGTAGAATTAACGAATGAATGAAAAAAGTTTAAAAAGGAGAGAGATCAAGAGTAAAACCTGGAGACAGCGCGGGGACAGAGGTTTAGAGAATTAAAGAATGTTAAAGTAAGAATGTTTATGGAAATTATTTAGTTCAACTTAATTGTACACATGAGGGCCATGGTGAGGAGCCTCACTTATTTTGGTGAAATGAAATGAAAATACACCTGTTGTAACAGGAATACTATCAGGCTACTAGGTAGGTGGTTTTCGAACAGGGGATTTTTACCCTCCAGGGAACATCTAATAATGTCTCTTTTTGGTTTTCATGACTGGTGGTGGGTGGTGCTACTGGCATCAAGTGGGTAGAAGACAGAAATGCTGCTAAACATCCTGCAGTGCACAGGACAGCTCCCTCCCCACCCCATCAACAAAGAATCATTCAGTGCAATATGCCAATAGTGCCGAGGTTGGGAAACCCATACTGGGTCAACAAGATGAGCCTACTGGTGTTGGCTTCAGTCAAGTGTGATTGTCTTACCTTGTGCCTTTCTCTCCTTGCAACTCTTTCACGATCATCTACGATCTAGGGTCTGCAGTACATAGCCTACAGTGAACTCAGAGGCTGCTGCTCCCATGGTGATATAATAAATTGTGATTTTTGGACTCCATTATTAACTTAATTCATTTGGATTAATTTTATAGTCTATACAGAACCAGAGGGCTTTCATATAACATGATTGTTGGTTCCTAGTTTAGTGGTTAGTCCAATTACATGATATAGTTGCTTCTTCCTCTGCTGTCAAACAAGAAGCAAATGATGAAATGCTGGGACTTGTAGCTTCCATTTTCAAGGTTAGAGGAAATTATCAACAGACATGGGAAATATGTCCTCAGGACCATCTCACTGGGTGCAAAGATTGGGTTGTCATGAGATTCAAGAAATGTAGAATGGCAGATGCCAAGCTTTTACAAGTATTTTTGTGTATGCCAAGTTTTTGTAATAGGCTTGTATATTTCAGTGCTTTTTGCCACTGTCCTATTTGCTTTGCTACTTTTAGTCCTATATGTGCTAATTAGCTGTTTATGTGTTTGCCTCTTCCCCAGATCTCGGGTTCCTTGATGGCATGAGTTCCACATCTTATTCCCCCCGCTTGGCATGATGCCTGTGAAATACAGGCTCCTTGTGCTAAATAGTTATGATAAGAATAATCTGGATTCAGGCCCAGATTTAGAGTCCAAATTAAACTACTAATTAAAGGAAGAATAAGGATACAGCGTTTCAATTGTCAAGCTGAGGTCAGTTGGGATACAAGGAATGATGTCAAGAGTTAGTTTTGCTAAACCAACGTCAGGCACACTCAAAGTCAGAGTTGGAAGCTGTTGAATAAGCACTCTAACTTAGGGTCACAGAGAAGTTGAGAGCAGTACCTTTATCAGAAAGGGGTTAGGAGCTTTAAACACCTGGCCACAAATGATAACATCTTCTATTCTTATTCACCCAGTTGCAAAGATTGACACCTGGTGCTCAATTTGCTTGCTTCTCCAGAGGGTTCTGACACTTTCAGTAAATCATCAAATACTATTGTATACCTGCTATGTCAGGCACCAATGATATAGTAATGAACAAAAGAGAGACCCTGCTCTCAAAAGAAGTTTACTCACACCGGACTTATATACCATATTTACAAATGTTATACTTGCTGAGGAAGCCCAGCTTGAGGGTGGAGATTAAGAAATGGGTAAAGTCTCCGAAGTCCTTTGCCCCTTTGTCACTGACTTTGCTTTCTAACTTGAAGGCTGATCTGAAAGTGGAACTTTGATTCTTCAATATTGTCTTTTCTATTCTCTGGAACTTTTAAAAAATAAGCACTATTATTAAATCTAATTGAAACTTTTGTTGCAAATATAGAATTATTGCTTGGAACATGTTAAAAATATTTATTGGTACTTTGTTTAGTTAAGTTTTGTTTTGTTTTAGTGGATGCTATAGGGATGTAAAATATATTTTTAACTTACTGCGCTCTCAACTAATGTTTATGGTACAGCCCAGTATACTTATTTTCTCCCTCTGTCCTTTGTGCTATTCTTATATTTTATTTCTACATATATACTTTAATCTTTACAATATGCTGCTATTAATTGTACCCTCAGACATCTGTTATCTTTTTTTTTGGTTGTCCATGGTCATATGATTATTTTTAATTGGAGTACAGTTGCTTTACACTGCTGTGCCAGTTTCTGCTGTACAGCAAAGTGAATGAGCCATACGTATACACCCAGGAATCTGCCGTCAATCTTATCTTTTTACCTTGAACACAATATGTCATTTTTCTCTGGTTACTTTTAAGATTTTTAATTTATTCCTTATTTTTCAGCAGTTTGATTATGATGTATCTAAGTGTGGTCTGATTTAAGTTTCTTCCAACTCGGGGTTTTTTGAGCTACTTGGATCTATTGGCTTACAATTGTTATGAAATTTGGAAAATTTCTGATCATTAATTCTTTACCTACTTTTTCTGTCGCTCTCTCTCTCTTCTCATTCTGGGACTCCAATTACATATTTAGATTGCTTGATGTTTCCTCACAAGTCACTAATGCTCTGCTCATTTTTCCCTGCACTTTTTCCCCTCCCTGCCTCATTTAGGTAGTAGCTACTACTGTGTCTTCAAGAAATTCACAGATCTCTTTTTCTGCAGTATTTATTCTGTTATTAACTTCAAGCATGTATTTTTCATTTCACACATTGTATTTTGCACCTCTAGAAATACCATTTGTGTCTTTTTTAGGTCTTCTATTTCTCATATCTATGTTTTCCTCTACAGTTTTTGAGCATACATAACTTTGCTATGATAGCTGTTTTAATTTTTCTTTATATCATCTCTTTCATTTTTGGTAAAAAAAAAATAATTTTTATTTTTCTCCTGGTGTAGGTCTTATTTTCCTGCTTCTTAGTTTTTCTGATAATTTTTTTTTGCATACTGGACATTTTAGGCTTTAGGATATTGGATTTTAATGCTTTTCTTTAACTAATTTTTAACTTTTGCTCTGATATGCAGTTAAGATACTTTGAATCAATTTAATTCTTTTGAAGTTTGCTTTTAAGTTTGGTTATCATTAATCTAGATCTGGTTTTAGCTTAGTACTAATTTAACCCCACTGCTAAGGTAACACCATGGGGGGAATAGAGAAAGATATATCTAAGCAGTTATACAGGTTGTTCAATGGTTCCAGTTATTATCACCATGTAGCAAGTTACCCCCAAACTTAGAAGCTTCAAATAACCATTTTTTATAATGCTCACAGGTTCTGTGCATCCAGAACTCAGAAAAATGGTATAGTAAAAATGACAGTCTCTTCTTCACTATGTCTGGTCCTCAGATGGGAAGACTTGGCGATTGGGGGCTAGCAATCTGGAAGCATCTTCATTCTCAAGTCTGGTGGTGGACACAGTTGTCAGTTGGGATCTTTCCAAGTGTCCTGAGCCTCTTCATAATATATGGTGGCTTTAAGATAGCTGGACTTCTCACATGGAAGCTCAGGCCTCCAAAATGGGTGTCCCAGTGAATAAGACAAGCTGAATCACTTTCTATGATCTGGCTTGAGAAATCATGTGTTCACTTTCATTGCACTCTATGTGTTATAAGTGAGTTAAAAACACGCGCAGATTCAAGGGTAGGAAGCACAGTCTCCACCTCTCAATAGGAGAAATATCAAAGAATTTGAGGCCATTTATTTGAAACCACCACAACAATCATTAAAGGAGCTGATAAATCAGAGTGATGAAGAAAGAACTTGAATTTGGATAATCAAGGGTTTCCATTCTATTTCTACCATTTACTAGACAATTAATCTCCCTTGAGTCTCTTTCCTTGTCTATGAAAGGAAATAATAAATTTTGTAATTGAGTCGTTGTGGGGATTAAATGAGACTATGCTTACAAAGTGCTTATCAACTTAGAACGTAGTTAATGCTCAATAAATAATAGCTCTCTCCAAACTAAATTAAATCAAAACACTTAACTACAGTAATAACCTATGCTACAGAAATATTCCAAGGTATAATTTTGAAGTCAGATTTTAAGAAAAATAAGAATTTTTGGAAATATCTTGAAAAAAATAGCAAAAATTACTAAGAGGTATAAAATATGCTTTATATATTGAAGACAGGAGAAAAACAAAGACTAAAGAAGATGTTAACACCACTGTCAAAGAAACACTTCCCATCCAGAGTCCTGGGCAAAAGAACAGCAAGAAAAGAGCTCCCTCTCTGGCCTAGTGTACATCTCAGGGACATTAGGGGAAAGGGTCCCCAGTGTCTCTTTTGCCAGACTTTCAGACACCACTATGTGAAATGTCACCCTAAGTTAAGAGCAGACCAGGGTCTCATCCCACATTGGCAGAACATTCCAACTTCTGACAGAAATGCTTTTTAAAGTATTAAATGTGGTATACATGGGGAAAAAAAATCTAAGCTCAAATGAGGCTAAAGACCCAGTGGAAGAAGAATAAGCTGTGAACGATTTATTGTGCTCTCAAATTTTGGTCGATGTGCAAAAATAAGTGTTGTCAAACTAAGTGCCTATACTGTTAGGACAGTGAATATTAGATGGACATCGAGAATATTAATGTATCTAAGAAATGATAAGACAGAGGGAACCAGCCCAGGAGCAGTATCAGACTAAGGGTGTTGTCTTCCCACCCAAGCCTGTTGTTTCAGGTGATTTCAAGATAGGCACCACTGAACTCAGTGAAAGAGAGATGGGTAAGGCACAAAGACCAATGAATAAGAGGAGGGTCAACAGGCTTAAGAATGTTGTCTATGGAAGCACTTTGATTATTGTTATTTATATTTTTCTGGACATAAAACAAGCCAGGAGCTAATAACCTAAAATCCTATAAAGTCTTTGAAGAGATTATAATACTGAAGGAAACACAAACATTGTTTTCAAAGGCTTGTGACTATTCAACTCTAAAGCATCACTTGGGCTCCCAAACCTGTACCATCAGAAAGTGAGTTGTGAAATCTGAGAAGCCCCTACAGAAGGCATATTCTTCCATGTCTACCCCAGATGTAGCTGTGGATAGTAAAGAAGAGAGCTCCACAGATTGTAGAAGCATGGTCTAAGCAAGACCCCTTTTCCAAAGCTCCATCTAACTCATTGTAGCAAAGAAGGTCTACTCCAGGTGTAAAAAACCCAGGACCCTGGAGCTCTGATTGTTCCTATTCCCAGCTCCTGCTTGTAGGGCAGAGATTTCATGCCACAAGGGGAAATACTGAAAAATAGGGCTGCCACCCTCTTACATCTCCAGTTGGTAGGGTGTGGTATTACTCTACAAAAGGTAGGCCACCCTGTTACCCTTGTCTCCACCTCCAGTGGAATATCACAGCATGTGCCCAAGAGCTGGCATGCTGCAACTAAAAGATCCCGCACGTGGCAATGAAGATCCTGAGTGCCACAAATAAGACTTGGTGCAGCCAAATAAATAAATAAATATTTTAAAATGTATACATAAAAGAAGGGAAAAAAATCTGAGCAGTGACATCAGAGGTCACACACCGCAGGGAAAATATACTTCACAGAATTTGTCCACGCAAGCCACCAAGCAAATAAACTAACAACCCCCCCCCCCAGCAATATTAATAAGCCCCGGAATGGGAGAGGGGAACTAATCAGAATCCAGACTCACTACAATAACTTAAATGTCAAGTTTTCAACAAGAAATCATAAGACATTTGGAGAAACAAGATAGTGTGATCTTTGTATGGGAAAAAAAAAAATAGGCAGGGCTTCCCTCGTGGCGCAGTGGTTGAGAGTCCGCCTGCCGATGCAGGGGACACGGGTTCGTGCCCCGGTCCGGGAGGATCCCACGTGCCGCAGAGCGGCTGGGCCCGTGAGCCATGGCCGCTGAGCCTGCACGTCCGGAGCCTGTGCTCCGCAACGGGAGAGGCCACAAGAGTGAGAGGCCCGCGTACCGCAAAACAAACAAACAAACAGAAAAAACAAAACAATCTCCTTCGTATTTAAAAATAAGAAAGCCCACGTGAGCTAGGATTTTCTGTCACTCGATGTGCCTTTGAAAGGCATAACAGCTTTGAGTAGGATATTCCTTAAATGCACTAACTAGCAATTTTAGAAAAAAAACTAATCTTGCATGATAGAAAAAAATTACATGGCAATAAAAATCTGATTTTATACTAATATGTTTCCAGATACAAGACACAATGCCAGGAGAAAGAATTGCGGTGATTGGTGCTGGGGTCAGTGGATTAAGCGCCATTTAGGTCTGTCTGGAGGAAGGACTGGAGCCCATCTGTTTTGAAGGAAGCAGTGACATTGGAGGGCTGTGGAGATATAAGTTTAAATAGACTTATGCTTCTATATGTGTAATGACAATTTTTCTTATCTGGGAAATAGGAATGCAAGGATTACAGCACTGATTTATCCTTCAACTACCAGCATAATAGTTGCTATCTTTATCAGTACCTGACACATGTGCTTTGAATCCCACTCCTTCCTTCCTCCCAAGGATGATGTTCAATCAATCTTTCTTCGTTTCAGGGTCTAGCTCCTTGAAGGAGAACTGTGTGCTCCCTCTTCCTTCATCTCCACCATCACTACAAGACGGTTATCCCAGCACTTCCCCAAAACTGCTGTCACTGCCATTACCAATAAAAGTTGACAAATTGAATGGACTTTCTGCCAAAAATTTTATTGCCGTCTCAAGGGGATCCAATGATGTTAAAAACCAGCTCCTTTTCAAAACACTTGTCACTAGCTTCTGTGATTTCACTCTGTTTTCTTTCTGATTTTCCTTCTCAATATTTTTCTACTTGGCCTCTAAATGTTGCTGATTATAGCTCTATTCTCAGTCTTCCAGTCTTCTAACTTTTTGCAGGTTCCTTAGGATACTTCCTTATCCCTCCTTGGCTTCAGTTATCAAGGTGTCCTTTATTTTCTTGGTAGGAGAAGACTGAAGGTGGCAAGCCCAGTGTCTATAAATCTGCCACCAGCAACACTTTGAAGTGATTATCCTTTCTCTGATCATTTTCCCAACTACTTGCACAATTCCAAAATCATGGAGTATCTCCGGATGTATGTCAAACCCTTTCACCATTTGAAGCACATCCGGTTTCTGGTAAGTGGGGCAGAGACCACTCAGCATACATGGAACCCTCTTGTTAGAGCCAAGAGCCAGGCCAGAGCAAAATGCACTAGAGCATTCATTCAGTCTTGGAGGTGAGCTTTACATAAATCTCCAGAGAAGTCGGCGAGAGCTTCTCTCCTCACTTTCCTCAGGAAAAAAAGTATGGTGGATTGGCTGAAATGCCAGACAGTGCGCCCGGTGTTGGCTCACCCCTAACTACATTCAGGACTGCAGTTGGGACAAACTGAGATACATCTCTACTTAAAAATGCCTTGGTAGGGAGACCAGTTGTAAATGAACTCTTTAATGAAAACCCAGAGGAGAGTAGCTGTAACCAACCTTATTCATTGAGGCAGAGTTCTTGGGCAGAAGGGCAGCTGGGAAGAGCGGTCACAAGTCTGAGTTCGTCTCATTCCCAGTCGAAGCTGTGCAACGTGAGGAAGCGCTCTGACTTCTCTTGCACAGGACAGTGAGATGTTGTCGTCCAGACCGAAGGGAAGCAGGAATCCTATTTCTTTGATGGGATTGTGGTGTGTAGTGGCCTTGAAACCGATCTCTTCATGCCACTCCGTAACTTTCCAGGTACGTCCTACCGAATGCTAAGACACTGGTGTTATGGGGTTTTATCATAGTGGCTATTGTTATTTTGGGAGAAAGTTTATCATTCTGAAAGTCATCTTAGTTTGAAAATAAACATATTTTCTGATTATAAAGAAATGCATGTTCTTTCAAGTTCCATTCAAATAATACATATTATAAAATTGAAAATAAAAATTACTAATACAACCACCAGTTCTGGGTTATAAGAGGAAAGTGATACATTTTACCACAGTTGGAAGGCAAAATGTGGGAATTGTTTTGTGTTGGTAATAGTTTGGAGTAAATAGTGAGATCAGAGATACAGAAAATATATTAATATTTAGCTTTATTCCTGAATGTGTATCTATATGTATGGCATGGTGGATATAAATAGCTATGTGCTAGTGTCACTATACATCTTGGAAAAGACTGCAGTGCTATTGTTTACTATTTGGAAGCTTAAGCACCCTGAATATAAGGAATGGTACAGGAATGATTTACCTGCACAAGATCTCCTTCTTTATCTCTAGGAGCAGGATATATACTTGGTCTTTTCAAAGAGGGATGAACCTGAGACTCCGTTGGGGTCTAAGGAGATGCTAGACTCCCTCCACTTCCATTGCTTTGAGTGTCTGTTTCCCAGTGCATGAGATGATAAAGTTAAGATTGGTCAAAAGAGGTCTATTAGTTAATTAGTTATTAGCTTATTAGATGTGTAAGTATTCCTGTATTCATTCATTCAGCATTCATTCAAGAAATATCTACAGAGCACCAACTACGTACCAGAGACTTAGCAGAGAATAAAGCAGACAAAATCTCTGTCCCCAAGGAGTGTACATAGCAGTAGATGGAGAGAGACACAAAAAGAAATAAATATGTGGAAGGTGATGACTGTGAAGAGAAACAATTGCCAGGGGAGGGGGAAGGGATGGGTGGTTGGGGAGAAGGGCTTGTGATGCAAGATTAGATAAGATGGCCAGATAAGACTTCAGTGAGAAAAGGGCATTTGAACAAATACCCCCAAGGAGTTGAGGAAGTGATGCAGATATATGAGGGTAACAGATCGTACAGAAGGAAGAAAAAAGTGCAAAGGACTTGAGGTGGGTATGTACCTGACAGGTCCAGTGTGGTGGAAGTAGAAGAAAGAATAGAAGGAGATGATGTTAGAGAGTGAATGTTACACCAGATCAAGAAGGACCTTAGGGCTTCCCTGGTGGCGCAGTTGTTGAGAGTCCGCCTGCCGATGCAGGGGACACAGGAGACAGAGGAAGAATAGATGAAAACATAGTAACTTTTAGGTGTTGAGGAACGCACCTCAGATTTTTATTGTTTCATAACAAAGGAGAAGAAAAGGTTATCTTCAGAGAGTGAGAGGAATTTCAGTAGGGCCAAGGGGAGGGGAAATAATTGAAAGAGCTGCAGTCAGAAATTGAATGGAAGGGCTTCCCTGGTGGTGCAGTAGTTGAGAATCTGCCTGCTAATGCAGGGAACACGGGTTCGAGCCCTGGTCTGGGAGGATCCCACATGCCGCGGAGCAACTAGGCCCGTGAGCCACAACTACTGAGCCTGCGCGTCTGGAGCCTGTGCTCCGCAACAAGAGAGGCCGCGATAGTGAGAGGCCCGCGCACCACGATGAAGAGTGGCCCCCGCTTGCCACAACTAGAGAAAGCCCTCGTACAGAAACGAAGACGCAACATAGCAAAAATAAATAAATGAATTAATAAACTCCTACCCCCAACATCTTCTAAAAAAAAGAGAAATTGAATGGAAAATTGAACTTAGCAATGATTGAGTTCAGAAACATTTAGATTTGTGCCAGGAGTTCACTAGGTGATCAAAGAACTGCTTCCAGGGGAAAGCTGAAGTTTGGGAGCATATTCTCTAGGGAAAAAGGAACAGGGCAAGGAATGAACCACAATTAGGATGGAGTAGGGCTGTTCAGTGTCACAGGAGGAGAATGAAGGCCACATGTGCATATGCCCCAATATTGTTTAAAAGATGAAAGGCTACAAAATCAACCAGCTATTATGGCTTTACCATATGAGCATATTTTTAAACAAAAATAATACGTTCTTATGTCCTCTCAGCTTCAGGGTCAAGTGAGCACTTGTCCCTAGTAGGAGAGCAGAGTGAATACTGCTAGTGTTAGCAGGAAGGGTGTACTGGGCCTAGAAAGAGATGGAAACAAGCTAGACAGGGATGAAGCATAGGCTGGGAAAGCAAGACAGGGAATTGGTTCAGAGCCATATTTGTAAATAACAAAGATGATGGATAAAGAAGATATATTACTTAAGGAGGAGCCAAGCTCTTTGAAGGCTTGGCAGGGTATAGACAAGTAAAAAGGAGGCAGAAATAAAATATCTGAGTTTCTAGTAAACCTGAGATCATAAAATTTTGGTCCAGACCAAAACTGTAGGAGAATTAATTCTGTCTGATAATGTTCGGCAAGCACAGTTCACAGACCAGGAACAGTAGACCAGAAAATGAGAGGTTTAAATAGCATAGCATTTGAATTTAGCAATAAGCTTTAGAATAGGCCAGCAGTTAAAAAATAAAATAAAATAATGGTCAATACTTGAGCAATTCTATTCTTGCCCACAGGAGTCACAAGTTTCAAAGGTCAGTGTGTCCACAGTTGGGAATACAAGAGTCCAGAGAAATTTCACGGCAAGAAAATCATTGTGATCGGCATTGGAAATGCTGGAGGTGATTTGGCGACTGAGCTCAGTCATGTAGCTGCACAGGTTTGGCGCCTAAATTCTCTTTCCTGAGATGCAACCTGCCTACTACCTGCTGAGATGTGATCATTGCACGAAATATGTGTAGTGTGTATTCATACACTGCTTCAATACTGATTAATTACCTTCTCTCACCAGTTTCCTCAATAGACATCTTGTTAATCCATTCCAAAAAAAATAGAGAATGGAATACAAATAAATATTTCAAACTTTAGTGACTTCCATAATGTTTATTTTTAACAGAGTGTGGAGGCTTTACCAGCTCAGCTAAGAGTTACAAAAATGAACTTACCAGAAAACCAGTTTTAAAATCCCTTAATAGTTTTCATTGACATGACACTTGACACCGTCTTCCAACTCCAATTCCTTCAATAGGGATACAGATTAACTAAGTGTTCTAGATACTGCAATACAGTAATTAACAGATGGATGGGATCTTTTGTGTCAATTTGTGGATCTCTAGTCTTTTTGCATCATTGTGTTTTTCCAGAATTTGGAATTTAAGAGATTACAGGCATCAAAGATTGCCTTGGAGAAGGTTCAAAAGGGATAGTGGGTGAGGTCCAGAGGAAAGCTTGAGGAGATCTCCGGAGCTATAAGCAACAAGTCAGATGTTTCTGTATGTGGGAATGTGTGTGGCTATCTATTGGCCTTCCTGTCTTGAGAAAGAAGAACTCTTCAAACTAAAAAGACAAGAGAGTTCTTATCCATTTCTTCTCATGAGCCAAATGAGAGATATCTGAAGAAGTGAGAAAATGATCCTATGAAAGTAAACTGTTATATTGGGAAGCATCTATTGTGCATTTATTTGCATTCTCTCCTAGGTATTTCTCAGCACAAGGCGTGGTGCATGGATTTGGAACTGGGTCTGGGATTATGGGATGCCCATGGACATTGTTCTCTTTACTCATTTTAGCTCTGTTGTCAACCAAGTTTACCCTACATTCTTAATCAACAGATGGGCAGAGAATAAATTAAATGCTTGCTTTAACCATGACGTTTATGGTTTGCTGCCTCAACACAGGTATGTTCTAAGATTTTTTAAAAATAATTTTGCTCCTGCCTTTTGGAGTCAGCAGGTCAGACTTGGAACATAAGGAAGATTTAGAGTTCAGTTTTGCCACCTTGAAAATAGACTTCACCTATCTTAGGAGAATGTTAATCATCATTTCTTTTCTCATGTTTCTTTGGACCTTTCTATTTACTAACCTTAGAAGAAAGAAATTGAATTTCAGGACATAAGAGCAGCTTCATCTGTCCCCACCCTTCATGGTTTCAGGCTAACATGCAGGTATTTAGGCTCTGAGACCTTAGATGGTGGACAAGCAAATGGTATATTATGTCATAAAACTTAACTCCATTTTTCCAAGTCAAGAGAAAGAATCAGGAATCTGGTAAGATTCCAGCAATAAGATGGGAGATTTGGGGGAGAGTCCTTTGAAATTCAACACATTCTTTCTTTGTCTTGAATAGAACTCTGAATCCAGACAGCTGTGGTTTGGATCCTGGCTTCACCACTTTTCAGCTGTGTGATATCAGATTTACTTAACTATTTGTGCCTCACCTTCCTTATGTATAAAATGGCAATAACATTAGCACCAATTCAGAGGGTTGTTCTGCACATTAAAGAGGAAAATACATGTATAATTTAGAATAGTCTCCAACACATAGTAAATGCTCAACAATTTTCTGTTGTTTTATTATGTTATTAACTTTCTAACTAGATTAAAATTATACTCATGGGATTTTAGTTTTTGGAGGTGATTGAGCGACAACACAGAGAGGTCAATGCCATTGAAAGAAGAATGTATGACTTACATTTCCTAAGAGAAAGAGACATGCCAGGCCTCGCAGGGCCACATGGGAGCACTGGGTTTGTTCAGACAGAAAAAGGAACAAGAGAAAAGCTGAGGCCAGAGCCTTTACTGGGGTTTCTGTGGGACAAGCAAAGCAGGGCATCGCAAACAGTTTAGGATTGGCTAATTTGAATAATTCCCATGGGCTTTAATCTATAGCGATCTGCCTGGTTCCTAGCCCTGGGATGATTTAAGGCAGGAGAAATATTGTGTTGGGGTATGAGAGTTAGATAAGTAGTTGGTTGGGGCTACAGACTTGGGAGAATTGTTTGGGGCTATAGACTTGGGCTTGGCTGGTTCGCATATGAAAGACATGCTCCTGGCAGAGCTCTTTGCTATCTTTAAAACAGGTTAGCCTTCTCCCTGGCCAACAAGCTTTTTAAGATATCAAAACATCATAAAATATAGAAAATAAAAGCACAATTATAGGCTGACATCCAGTTTCTAGCTTGAATGATTGAGTAGAGAGTGTACCATCTTACAAAGGTAAATAATTCAGGAGGAAAGCAACTTTGGAAGATCTTAGGAGGCTTGCTGAGGACTTAAGGTTCAGAAAACTGTTTGGGATACTTGTGAGGTATCCCAACAGAGATACATGGCAAGCATTAGGATAGATGATTCTGAAAATCAAAGTAGAGATTAGGCTTGGAGTCATCAGCCCTGAAGATGTATATCAGAGTCTCAGTGATAGAGTATGTGATTGTCAGGGTTAGGAAGAAGGAGACTGGCAAAATTTGAACAGGTACTTCTGTTATTTTCCTTTGCGCGCACGTGCACACACACCCTTCTTCTCATGCTGCCTTAAGAAACAATAATCTGGGTTGGGTGTGGTTCTGGGGGAGAGGTTCTAGGTCAGAAGCTAAGGAATCCCAAATGTTAAAGAGAAATCTGAAGAAGAGTAGCCATTAAAAGCACTGAGAAAGAAATTACAAGTGAAGAAGTAGGAGAATCAGTACTAAGGACAGGTAATAAGAAGGGGAAAATTTCAAGAAGAGAATGGTCAGCAGTGTCAAGAGTAATGAGTCAACAAATATTTTCTGAGCTGGTCTGTGTGTTCATTATTGTATAGGTAGCAAGTATGTGAATTAAAAGAATGGACCTATCACCTCCCAGGAATAAGTCATGCTCATTCCTGCCTTGGGACTTGGTGTTTCTTCTGCCTGGAATGTTATTCTCTCAAGTTCAAAATATAAAAAGGACAAGCAGAGTCACAGAATTATGAACTGTGAATTATGAAACTTACGGCAGAGTCATAAAGTAACTGGAATAGCACTACAGCACAGTTAAAAGAGCAAGAACTTTGTAATCAAATGAACTCGGGATTAAAACCCTGTTCCTCCATGTACTGAATGCATGACCTTGACATATTAATCGACCCCACAATTCCCTCACTTATAAAAATGGGAATACTTACGTGTACTTTGCAGAGTGGTAAGAATTAACAATTAAGCACCTGACTTTCGTAGGCATTCAATAAATATTGATTGAATGAATGAAGATTAGCCATTGTGGTTGAAATTCTTTATTATTCTTCTTTATTATATCATTAATTCTAAGGCTAAGAATAAAGTGATGAAGACAAATTCAAACCTACCCTAATGAAATGACGTCAATCACGTTATAATAATTCTGCTCATTTGTTTGCTTCTCCTTTAAAACGTTTTGCATATATTCCTAGAATATTCTGTTTCCCAAAATGTAGGATGTCATCCATCAAAGAAATGAAGATATAGGAAAGTGTCTTCCATGAGTTAAGATGGAAAATTAAAGAGAAATCTCTATCGAATGAAAACAATCAGGAGATACTGAGTCACCATTAGTAGCTATAATACAATAAGTATTAGAAAACTAAGGGATAACATAACTGAACAAGTGTAACTCACTATTTAAAGGAGAGCCAGAGTGAATACTCTGGTAATGGGACTACACACACACTACCTAGTGTCTTGTCATGGGATGCAACTCCCTTCAGTCCATCCTTTTTCGTGAGCTTTGAGGTCTGCTAGTGAACTCATTAAACACACGTCTTTGCATCTGTAAGTCAATGAATGGAAGGCAGATAAAACAATGAATGGAAGGCAGATAAAACAATGAATGGAAGGCAGATAAAACAATGAATGGAGGGCATTGCAAAGCGACTCCTGAATCCATCTCCCCCACTCCTGTGTTACCTCACTCATGATGTTCTCTACCAAACTGACTCTCACAGTACCCATTTCTTCCTGAAACCATGTCTTTTCAATAAGAAAACCATGTTCACATTTGAAATTTCTTTCCTAGGACTGAACAAATTACCCTCAGTGAGTGGCATGATGGCTGACATAAGAAAGAAGAGAAAAAAATTTGAAAAAGAGTAAGAAGCTTGCTTCTTGGTGAAAATCAATTGGAAGTGTTTAGGTGGAGCTGTTTGTCTTTCAAGTATTCGTTATATTTTTCTTATGATAGACTCTGAGTCTATTTGCCTGGATGGGATCTCAAATAATCAACTTTTTAATTTCCTCTTAACCAAGCATAAATATCCCTTACGGAATACTTATGGAATGGAATGGATAGAGAATGGTCTAACCTGGAAAATTCAGAATTTTGTTTAAAGTTCATGGAACACTAAATACAACATACAATTATAAATTTATGTCTTACCATAGCCTTAGAGATGTAAAGCATGTGAATATATATGTGATGAAATGGAAGGATTGTTTCACCCTTTTAAGGTGTTGAGAAGATAAACCAATGTGAGAAATGAGATAGCAAATCATTACAGAATCCAATTAAAATTCTGATGTGAGGTCAGAAGCTTGTGGGTTGCACCAAATCTTCTTAATGGAAAATTCTTCTCAACCACTGGGGCTGGGAATGTAATTTATTTCTATTCAGCATATATCTATTGAGAATCTACAATGTGAAGGTCACAGCGTGCTCTCTATGAGCCACAGCCTTTATCCTAAGAACAGTCAGTTATCCAGTAATTTTGGTTTCAGAAACTGAGCCAAGAATTGCATTTCATTAATATTTAAAATAAATTAATGTCACACGTATCTAAATAACTTGCCTGTACAATTCACATAGCATATTCCTCACCACCGATTTACCAAAATGAGACTAGATCCTAATTGAGAATTAATTTCATGGCCAAAGTACAGGATTTAGGAAAAGACAAAAATATTCCGAAACCCACCTATTACTATCCAAGATCCCTGGAAGGATTTAATGGGGAAAAATACACTGCATGAATATTTTGTTAGAAACCACTGAGACCATAGTCAGTGAAAACAAGAAAACTCATTTTATCTCTCAGTTTTTGGAGAAATCTTCAACCAATGTTTAGAGGAAATTGTGCATGGAGAGATGGAGGTTCTGGTATTTTCCCCTTCTGGTTTCAGATTCCTGAATAATCCCTGTGATACACGCAGAGTGCGGTGTAAGGATTATGTGGATGAAATTGCCTCTGAAATAGGAGTGAAACCCAACCTGTTCTCACTTTTCCTGTGGGATCCAAAGCTGGCTCTGGAAATTTTCTTTGGGCCATGCACACCTTACCAGTACCACCTACAAGGGCCAGGGAAGTGGGCTGGGGCCCAAGGAGCCATCCTGACTCAGAGAGAGCAGATCATCAAGCCCCTGAGGACTCGCACCCTCACCTGTGAGCAGGCTCCATACTCTGTGCCATTTTGGCTTCAAAGTGTCTGTGTAGCCCTTCTCTTCTTTGTTCTCAGTTTAGTCATTATTAAAGGATAATCCTCCTACAATCATTACGATATTATAGATTAACAGTGACACACAGTAATTAAGAAACTGGGCATGTGCAAGAGTCTATCCCTCAGTTCAGACTAGATCAGTGCAGTGAATTGTCTAATAATTCCAAAATTACCCATGTATGAGTATTTGGCAAAATTGGACATTTCAGAAGTCCAAAGGGACAGAGTGACAACTTGAGCTAAAGCCGACCTGAAAATTGGAGATTTCTAACGAAATGGTTTATATGAAATCTTGCTCTGGAAAAGTATATTTAATTTCTATAGTATGACAAATGTTCTAAGTTACCAAGTTCTCCTAGCCTCCTTTTATATGAATTGGCAAATTCTTTGTTTTATATGTAAAACACAGGTTAGGAAAAAGTATCTCTTCAATGATTTAGAAAAGTTAGCAATGAACAAACGTCGTCACCAGAAACTCTTTCCACTAGGATCACATTCATAGAATCATGGATATTGAGGTAGCAGGTTATTTCAGGTATTATCGAGGGTATTTTCAGGATATGGGGTGTGCCAAGGAGAGAAAAAGAGGGACTAATGGAAGTCAGGAAAAGAAGAAACAGGGAGAAAGAGCAAATATTTACAACATTTACAAAAACTTTTACAATTAATCAAAGAGATGAAATATTTTAGTCTCTGGGTCAGTCACTTATATTACAGGCTATGTCTGAGCTTAGTCCTGATATTCTGTAAAACAGATTTCTCCCCCAGATTTCTTAAGATACGATTGATAATAAAAAATTGTATATTTTTAAAGTGTACAATGTGGTGTTTTGATATACATACACAAAGAGAAATTATTACCACAATCAAACTAATTAACATATTAATTACCTCATAGTTACCTTTGTGTGTGTGTGGTGAGAATACTTAAGATCTGTCCTCCTAGCAAATATCGAGTATACAATACAGTATTATTAATTATAGTCATCACACTGTACACTAGGTCTCCAGAAATTATTCATCTTATAACTGAATGTCTGTTCCCTTTGACCAACATCTCTCTATTTCCCCACCAGACCCCAGTAACAACTCTTTTGCTCTCAGTTAATAAGAGTTAAACCTTGCAAAATTCCACATATAAGTGAAACCATGCAGTATTTGCCTTTTCATGTTTGGCTTATTTCACTTGGCATAATGTCCTCCAGTTTCATCCATTATACTCAAATGGCAGAATATCCTTCTAAGACTGAATAAAATTCCATTGTGTATATCTATCACATTTTCTTTATCTCTTCATCCTCTGATGGACACTTAGGTTGCTTCCATAACTTGTGATTAACACTGCATTGAACATGAGAGTGTAGATATCTCTTCCAGATCCTGTTCTCATTTCCTCTGAATATATACCCAGAAGTGGGATTGCTGGACTATATGGTAGTTCTATTTTTCATTTTTTGAGGAACCACCATACTATTTCCCTAAGTGGCTGTACCAGTTTACATTTCCACCAACAGTGTACGAGTACTCCATTTTCTCCACATCTTCACCAATACTTATCTTTTGACTTTTTTTATAATAGGCATCTTAACATGTGTGAGGTGATACCTCATTTTACATTTGCATTTCCCTAATGATTAGTGTTGTTGAGCATCTTTTCACATAACTGTTGGCCATTTATGTCTTCTTTGGAAAAATGTCTAATCAAGCCCTTTGCCCATTTTTAAATTGTTTTTTTTTTCCATTGAGTTGTATGACTTCCTGATATATTTTGGACATTAATCACTAATTGAATATATGGTTTGCATATATTTCCTCCCATTCCATAGATTGCCTCTTAATTTTGTTGATTGTGTCATTTGCTGCATAGAAAATTTTTAGTTTGATATAGTCCCACCTGTTTATTTTTGCTTTTATTGCCTGTGTTTTTTGTGTCATATGCAAAAAACAATTGCCAATACCAATGTCAAGGAGCTTTTTCCCTATGTTTTCTTCTAGGACTATTATGGTTTCAGGTCTCACATTTAAGTGTCTAAGTCTTTAACTCACTTGAGTTGATTTTTGGCATAAGATAGGCATATGGCATAGGATAACAGTCCAATTTCATCCTTTCGCATGGGGATATCCAGTTTTCTCAGTATCATTTATTAAAAAGGTTATCTTTTCCCTGTTGTGTATTCTTGGTATCTTTGTCAAAGATTAGTTGACTGTATATGGTTGAGTTTATTTCTAGGCTATATATTCTGTTCCATTGGTATATGTGTTTGTTTTTATGCCAGTACCATACCATTTTGATTATGATAGCTTTGTAGTATATTTTGAAATCAGGGAGTACAATGTCTCCAGTTCTGTTCTTCTAGCTTGAGATTGCTTTATCTACTCAAGGTCTTTTGTGGTTCCATACAAATTTTAGGGTTGTTTTTCTATTTCTCTAAAAAATACCATTGGAATTTTGATAAGAATTGCATTGAATATGTAGATTGCTTTAGGTATTATGGATATTTTGGCAATATTAATTATTCCAATCCATGAACACAGGATATCTTTCCATTTATGTGTGTCTTCAATTTCTTTCATCAAAGTTTTGTGAGTTTTAGTGTACAGATATTTTACTTCCTTGGCTAAATTTATTCCTCAGTCTTTTATTCTTTTTGATGTTATTGTAAATGAGATTTGTTTTCTTAATTTCTTTTCAGATGGTTTGTTGATAATATATAGAAATGAAACTGATTTTGTGTGTTGCTTTTGAAGCTACAACTTTACTGAATTCATTTATTAGCTCTAACAGTTTTTGGTGGAGTCTTTAGGGTTTTCTGTATATAAGATCATATTATCTGCAAACAGAGACTTCTACTTTTTCCTTTCTGATTTGGATAATTTTTATTTCTTTTTCTTATCTAATTGTTCTAGCTAGGACTTTTAGTACTATGTTGAATAGAAGTGGTAAGAGTGGGTATCCTTATATTGTTCCTGAACATATGTGAACTTAATTATGTTGAGTTATAGTCCCTCTACATCCAGTTTGTTGGGAATTTTTATCATGAAAAGTTACTGAATTATGTCAGATGTTTTTCTGTGTGTATTGAGATGATCATATGATTTTTATCTGTCATTCTGTTAATACAGTGTATCACTTTGATTCATTTGTGTATATTGAACCATTCTTGCACCCAAAGGATAAATATAACTTTATCATGGTGTATGATCCTTTTAATGTGCTGTTTAATTCAGTTTTGCTAGACTCTTGTTGAAGAATTTTACATCTGTGTTCATCAAGGTTATAGGCCTGTAATTTTCTTTCCTTAGAGTGTCCTTGTCTGGCTTTGGTATCAGGTTAATGCTGGTCTTGTAAAATGAGTTTGAAAGTGTCCCATCCTCTTCAATTTTTTGGAAGAGTTTGAGAAAGATTAGTATTAATTCTTCTTTAAATGTTTGGTAGAATTCACCAGTGAAGTCATCTGGTCTGGATTTTCTTTGTTGGCATGTAATTGTTAGTAGTCTCTTGTGATCCTTTGCATTTCTGTGGTATCAGTTGTAATAAATCCTCTTTCATTTCTGATTTATTTTTTGAGTATTCTCCCTTTTTTCTTAGTCTAGAAAGGTTTGTCAATTTTGTTTATCTTTTTAAAAAACTCAGTTTTGCTGATCTTTTTTATTGTCTTTATTGTTTCTATTTCATTTATTTTTGCTCTGATCTTTGTTAATTCCTTCCTTCTGCTAACTTTGGGCTTTGATTGTTCTTCTCTTTGCTTTCTCTTCCCTTTATACCTTGAGATATAAAGTTAGGTTGTTTATTTGAGATTTTTTTCCCCTAATGTAGGCATTTATCACTTTATTATTTTTTTAACATCTTTATTAGAGCATAATTGCTTTATAATGTTGTATTAGTTTCTGCCGTATAACAAAGTGAATGAGCTATATGTATACATATATCCCCATATCCCCTCCCCACTTGCATCTCCCTCTCACCCTCCCTATCCCACCCCTCTGGATGGTCACAAGGCACTGAGCTGATCTCCCTGTGCTATGCAGCTTCTTCCCACTAGCTATCTATTTTACATTTGGTAGTGTATATATGTCAACACTATTCTCTCACTTCGTCCCAGCTTACCCTTCCTCCTCCCCGTGTCCTCAAGTTCATTCTCTACATCTGTGCCTTTATTCCTGTCCTGTTCCTAGGTTCATCAGAACCATTTTTTCTTTTTTTTTTTTTAGATTTTAAACTTCCCTCTTTGTACTGTTTGGGCCCATGGGTGGCAACAGATGCCCCAACTCTATCAGCGTCTATACACAAAACACCTCCCACAGAGCTCACATCAGTGGAATTCACAATAAATACTTATACCTGAATTATCAAGTTCCATTGAACCCAAATATGCTGGCAGGATTCAGGGCAAGTGGAAAGTAGTTTTGAAATTTGTTTCTGGCTATATACTTATCCTGGATCTTTGGTGGTGTCTTTTTCAAAGAAACAATAATTGTACGTATATTATAATTTTTGACATCAGATAATATTTTGCTGTGTAAATAAGATGGTCTATACCAATTTTTTCAGATTCCATATATATGCATGCATATGCATGATATTTGTTTTTCTCTTTCTGACTTAATTTCACTCTGTACGACAGTCTCTAGGTCCATCCATGTCTCTACAAATGATCCAATTTCATTCCTTGTTATGGCTAATATTTCATTGTGTATACGTACCACATCTTCTTTATCCATTCCTCTGTTGATGAACATTTAGGTTGTTTCCATGTCCTGCATGGAATGAACAATGGGGTGCATGTGTCTTTTTGAATTATGGTTTTCTCTGAGTATATGCCGGTTAGTGGGATTTCTGGGTCATATGGTAATTCTATTTTTAGTCTTTTAAGGAACCTCCATACTGTTCTCCATAGTGGCTGTATCAATTTATATTCCCACCAACAATGCATGAGTGTTCCCTTTTCTCCACACCCTCTCTAACATTTATTGTTTGTAGATTTTTTTAATGATGGCTATTCTGACAGGTGTGAGGTGATACCTCATTGTAGTTTTGATTTGCATTTCACTAATAATTAGTGATGTTGAGCATATTTTCATGTGCCTCTTGGCCATCTGTAAGACAGTATGAGTTTTGTTTTATTCTAAGATTAATGACTTATGAACTCCCTTTTGAAATAAGGAGAGAATTTTTACATTAAAAAGGAAAATTTCCTTTAAGACAATTAATATATAACTGTTATGAATTTGGAGGTGCTAGCAATAGACATATATATTTCTCCTTATTGGTTCTAAGTGAGTGAGAAAAAGCCATAGAAGAAAAATGTGGATTAAAATATAGCACTGCCTTCCTCACCCAAAATACAAGGTCTTCCTGTTCAACCTGGATTAGAAAATTTCACTTAACCCACAATCAGAATCAGAATCCTATTTCTTCTCCCTCAGATCTAGACTTTGGAAAATGCCTAGGACAGTGGGTTCTTCAAAGAGCTTATCTCTAGCCAGATGCATGGAGGACCACAGTCTGCTTCCCACCCTTAAAGAGCAGAAGAAACAGCCTAAGTAAGACAGGCAGGGCTCCAGGTCTTCTTCAGGTCAACCAAATGACACTCTGCCATTTCACCCATCAGAAAAGCCATTTCCCCTCCCACCAAGAGAAGTGAGTGAGGATGCAGAGGGAGGAAAAATCAGAAGTAACACCCTGAAAATGCTCCCCTCCTGGGAGATAAATCAGGGATTCCCCCATCAAGACAAGGTTGAGATACAAATGGCTTGACCTTAAGAGTATTGAGCCCATTCCTTCCTTCATGGGTCCCTATGCTGTCCTTCAGTTCTATGATGGGGACTCAAAGAGAATGGTCATGTACTATCCTCGCAACCTCACTCTCTAATTGAAGGAGGAATAAGAAGCAGATGAAATAATGGGCAGTAACAGAAAACTAGAAAATTACATGGTTATGTCTTAAACTGTGTATTACCAATTATAGGTACGGAAAAAAGGTCAAAGAGAATTAAAATAGTTAAGAAAGACTTGAACGGGGAGACAAAATCTGAGTTTTAATTACATTTTTCTCAATTAACAGAACTGAGTCTTAATGAATAGATATAACTGGGTACATATAGAAAAGAGAAGACTTTTTGGACAAAAGGAATAACAGTAATATTATATATTAAAATCAGAAGCTCACAATGTGCTGTGTAATGTAATGGTGACATGTAAGAACAAGGGCTGGTGTCAAAGCTGTAGCTTTTTTGTAGTCTTTGTTAAATAACTCAGGTAGAATTGTAAAGCTTTTCTCAGAATGTATCCTCTATTTTTCTTGGACTTTGTACTTAAATTTTCCATTTGTAAATATTTAAGATTTCTTAATGTAAATTTCCACATTGTATTTTTGTGGTTTTCTCAGACTTTGTATCCAGTATACAAGCTGATAGTTCTCTAACAGTCTGAATTGTAGAATGACAGAGCTAGGAAAGAACTAACTTGTAGCTCCCAACATAATAACTTATTTGCGTTAATGTTTTTTGGTTTTTTTTTCAGATTCTGAGACTAAGCGCACCTAGCACAGCTATAGTAAACACTGAGATAGAAATAGGTCATGAGAAACAATAGGTAAATTCAAAACTTTATGTGACAGGACCTGAGAAATGGATCAGACATTGTAGGAAAGGTGATGTGAGAAGTTAATCCCCTGCTCTTAACAATTTATAAAAAACACATCTAAGGCTCAGATAAGTAGGATAAGAAGTAAAATTATTGGGCACAACTCTCTTATAGGTTTTGCTCAGCACAAGACAAGGTGCATGGATATGGAACTAGGTTTGGGATAATGGGAATCCCCTTGATACCATACTCTTTACCCGTTGAAATAAAACAGTCCAAAAATTCTCTCCCACATTGTTGATCAACACATAGGCAGAGAATCCATTAAATGCAAGGTTTAACCTGACAATGATAGAAAGGAAAATACCTTTCTTTGGAATATTTCATAAAGGGCTTTGGTTATGAGTTCCATAAAGATATCTTTTAATTTCTTAATTTCAGGTTTTTTACATATTTTTTCTTGTGATGAGAACTTTTAAGATCTCCTTTCTTAGTGACTTTCAAATATACAATACAGTATTATTAACTAAAGTCACTTCTGCACATTACACCCCTAGGATTTATTTATTTTATAACTGGCCCTTTATACCTTTTGATCACCTTCACTTATTCCCTTCAACCCTCGCCTCTTTAAATTCCACATACAAGTGAGATTGTTCAGTATTTGTCTTTCTCTCTATGAATTTCACTTAGAATAATGTCCTTGAGGTCCATTCATACTGTTGCAGATGGCAAGAGTTCCTTCTTTTTATGGCTGAATAATATTCCTTTGTGTGTGTATACCTTTTTGATTTCTTAATTAATCTAAAAATGTAATATTTTAGTATTTAAATATATTATAGCAAAAAGCCATACAGAATATGATATATCCTAAATAGCTTTCAACTGCCCCATCTCACACCTCATTGAATAAAATTTTAGTAGCATCGTTCTTAACTCTTCTTGCACATTTAATTCTCAAAATTGTAAGCAGTGAAAGGGGTCTAGACACACACATCGTGACTGAAAGCCTCAGGTTCCAAAGTCAGACTGACTCGGGTCCAAACCCCAGCCCTAACTCCTGTTATTATACAATATGGGGCAAGTTGCCTTACCCAACCAAGTTTCTGTGTCCTCATCTGTGACATGTGGATAATAGTTTCTACCTCACAGAAGAGTCATGATGATAAAATGAGTGGTGCACCTTAGCACTGTGCCTTATAAGTATCAGATATTATTGTGATTACTCTAATTTTCTGCTGCATTTCTATCCTCCTGAGGAGTTCAGAAATGCAAGTTAGATCTTCATCTTTGACAAATGGCACACACAAGGCTATTGAGACAGCATGGACAACAGAAGCCCGCCCGCACTAATGTAATGTGCCTTAAAGTTTATCCAAGCCAAGTCCGGGAATTCCCCAAAGAAAATACTTTCAACCTCTTTAAACTCTTCATACTTCCACTTCTTAGACAAAATACAAACATATTTTTCTGAATCCAAGTGCTTCCCAATAGTTATAGTTCTTTACCACAGTGCAGATGCCTATCAATAATGTTAATTTTGATGATAAGTTGTTTTATGAAAGTTAAAAAACAAAAATTTGTTGAACTGACCCTAGACATAAAAGTTTTATTGGAAATGAGAATGTGGATCAAAATCTTCAACCACCTTTTTTTTTTTAACATCTTTATTGGAGTATAATTGCTTTACAATGATGTGTTAGTTTCTGCTTTATAACAAAGTGAATCAGTTATACATATACATATGTCCCCATATTTCTTCCCTCTTGCATCTCCCTCCCTCCCACCCTCCCTATCCCACCCCTCTAGGTGGTCACAAAGCACCTAGCTGATCTCCCTGTGCTATGCGGCTGCTTCCCACTAGCTATCTATTTTACATTCGGTAGTGTATATATGTCCATGCCACTCTCTCACTTTGTCCCAGCTTACCCTTCCCCCTCCCCATATCCTTCTCTGTTCCCAACGTACTTGGGCATGATGGCAGCAGCAATGTGAATGCAAGGACCAGATAAGGAATATTCTGCTGTCCTTGGTTCTCTAGACTTCTCAGACTCTATAGGCTGAGGAGATTACCCAAGGTATTTGAAGAGTTGGGACTAGATATGAACTCCAGAAGCTTTCCTTTCAGGGTGAATGAACTTTCAGATCTTTCAGCCATGAACAAATACACATAATCAGAAGTATGCATTGCTAAGAATGGTTCAGTCCACTTCCGAGAGACCCCTTCAGACAAATGGATCCTTCTGTAGGGCATGAAAAAGCCTCCATCCTATCTCCCTCATACCAGATAATACCCAACAAGAAACTGCATCCAGTGAAAATGCAACAAACACTTCTGACTAAATAACTCCCACTGAGCAAGCCCATTCCCAAGGGGAGTAAATGAGTAAGAAGACATGTTATAAGCTTAGTTTTGTTTTGTTTTGTTTTTTCAAAGTGTCACAGAGGTTTATTTCCTGCTCATGCAAAGCCTATTGTGGGTCCAGGTGAACTTCCAGGGCAACGGTCCTCCAACTGGCAACTCATTTTCCAGGTGGCTTGGATTTTTTTTTTTTTATTGGAGAAGCTTAGTATTTTTGACATGTAGTTTTCTCTGACTCTTTGAAGGAGTCTATTTCAAAATAATGATACTTATAAATGTGAAACAATTTGAAATATGAACTAATTACTTTACATAATGTTCTTTAGATGCCAGGAAACATTAACAGCCCTTCGTGTTTGAAATGATGAAACAGATCTGTACAGTTGGCTGACCTTAAGGCACTGCAGTGAGTAGATTAAGAACCAGGAACGCCCAAAGTAGATCCTGTGGTTTAAATCACACAGCTGGCTGTCACTGTTTCCAAAGCCTTGAAGGAAATCCTAGCCCATTAGTAAATAAGCGACTCCAGTGCTGCAGGAGGTGGAAGCAGCAGCCGCCTTGTACTGTACATCATAAGACAGCTTCACACTCCTGCAATGACACCTCGACGACAGGGAATCACAGGTCCCAGTTTTCCCAGCTTATTGGAATTCAAGTGAGTATCACAGTAGGTGGCTCATAGCTTGGTGCCCCAGCTGGTTACAATTCAAAGCATGACTAGGTCCTTATATTCTCAGAAAATCCTTCCCTTAGCTGACTTAAGCATCCTGTTTAATTAGCAGACAAAACCAGTTGAAGCATGATCCTACTCTGAACCTAAAGGAAGCACCATTGTTCTAACACTGTGCTAGCAGTATTTTCCATTTATGCAATTTCATTCATTCATATTCAGTCATCCGTACAACAAACATTTCAGAGCTCCAGACGCTGTCCTAGGCGCTAGGGATACAGCAGAAAACAAGAAAAACAAAGTCCCTTGGTAGTGTGGAGCTACATAATGTAGGGGGAGATAAATACTAAACAGGTAGATAATAAGCATAATGTCAAGGAGGGAAAAGGACCAGGAAGAAGAATAAAAATTTGTTATATAGAATATGGTCCGGGAAGGACTCTCTGGGGAAGAGCATCGCAGCAAAGACCTGAATGTAGTGAAAGAGGCAACTATTGTGAGCAACTTGGTATCTAGTCTCTCTCATTGTTTTGGATGTACATAAATATGTTTTTCTTCAAAAATTGAAACACACCTACTTTATTTTAAACTTACATAATTTATTTCAGTAACCCACCAATCGATGGAATTTAGTTTGTTTCAACATATTGGAATTTATAAAAATAATTGACTGAAAACTAATTATTAATTAATTATGAAATAGTGGGTAATGAAGACTGTAAGTAACTAGAAGACTAAAGGCTGGAAAATGTGCCGATGGTATATCCAAAGATCATTTTCATGTTGACCAGTTTGCTCTTAGCCAATTACTGCACTTCACCCAGAACACTCCTTTACTATTTCACCATCACCTTCGTAATCAATCATTACCCTGGAGAGCCTATGAGCAACTTCAACACACAAGTAATTCAAGAGCTACCATCCGTGGCATCGAGAATCAAGAAAGAACATCTGAGCAGGAAACATCATCTGGCTCCCCTCCTTAAACACACAAGTCCCTTACTGATAACAAAATACACCTGGAACCTTCCTAATGCTGTGGAAATTCTACCTCAACCTAGCCTCTGCTTTCATGTGGCTCTGCCTCACTATCCATCCACTCTCTGCCATACCCTGCACTGCTTCTCTATACCCCAGCTTTGAAAACTTGAGGAGGTGACCTAGACACATGACATAAGAAGTACTGAATTCCCACAGGATGCAATCCATTCTGTCACTTAGCACAAGGGAGGGTATGAACTGAAAGAAGAGTCATGGGAGCCTAGCCACTGTTCCTCCCTTAATAAGCCAGGTCTTTTCAAGGACCCTGGGGCCCTGCTGCACCCGTGATACAAAGCCTAAGGAAGAGGAGACTTCCTGTTCATCTCTTTAAGTGGGCCAACTCACTAGGCTGTCACCCGAACCCCTCCACCCTCATTTGTTCCCCACTTACCAGTCCTTACTACTGTACTTATTCCTTGGCCATTATTTATAGTCCCAGCCCATCTCTGTGGTTGCCTTTTATGCCCTCTCATCCGGGCAGCCTTCAAAATTCCGTTAGTTATTTTCCACCTTAGCTTTCTAGCAAAGTTTTATTTTATTCACTCCTCCCCCCATCAAAAAAAAAAAAAAAGCAAAATCTCATAAATTATAGCTATCCAGAGTCTTTTTAGACAAAGATGGACAGCCCCAAGTTCAACTAAACATACAAACCTTTTCAAAGTTGAAAACAAATGTATAAATAATATAGAGTATAAATATTTGACTTAAAGTATCTGAGAAACTATCTCTGTAGGTGTGCTAAATATGAATTGTCACATTCAAGTAATTTGGATAAAAGCCTTTTCCCTTTCTACAGAGTGGGGATGTCTGTGAATTGTGAAACTGCAGAATTTGTTCCAAATTAGAAGGAGAGTTGGAAAGAGAAAAATAGGGAGGCAGCAGGTGGGTGGTAGAAGCATTGTTGTAGCAATCTTTCTGGAAACTTGTTTCTGTTGCTAAGATGAGCACACCACTTCCACCTAGTTGGCAGGTGGAACTCACAGAGGCAGTTTTACAATATTACAAAGTGCCATTTGTAGCTGTATTTGCAAAATTAAGATTATGAAACGCACCCTATTAATGTCATCTAATTTGATCTTTCAAGACAAATCTAGGGCAGGTGAGTAACAACAAAATATATGGACAAAAATTGGAACAACAGAGTGCAGACTTAGAACTTTCTGATATGATGGAATGTTATAAACACATTCTCCAGATTATGAACTTCTGCCTTTTCCATTGTGTTCAGTTCAATGAAACGGCAGACCTCTAAGGAATCCCCAGTGGATGACCCAACACAATATCGGGACTAAAGCAATGCACCAGGCAAAGCAAATATCCCTGTGGGTATTTCCAGTAAAATCCTAGTGACAGCTGACTACGTGGACTTTATTTAAATAAATATGTTACATAATTTCCAAGGAATGCCAATTAATGCTTACCAGCTATTCTTGGTCTCATGTTTCTGTATGAACACACTGAAGTCAGGAGCTAGAGATTGACCAGATGGGACTTGGGCCAAGACCCCCTGCCAGGACTTGACTGGTTCAACATGAGTAACTTCTGGAGATCCTGCCAGGTCAAAATGGTGGTGTAGTATCAGATATTGGGTTTCCCCACCTCAAGTTGGGGGTAACGTATAGGACTTGCAGAGAGCAACAGGTCTTTGTGCAAACAGGAGCTCTGTAAAGGACAAAGTCAGAGGCACACAAGTCAGGCTGGGAGCCACGGGGGTCGGGAGGCCAAGAGCATTGATACCTCTGGTTTGCTGGTTGTCACAACCTGGTATTACTGTGATCAACAAGCAATGGTGAGGAAAGTCCTTGCTCAAGGACATATTAAAGGGCTTACATGGGCAGTGACATTATTCTCACCACACAATCCAGTAGTCAGTGCTTCTCTAAGAGATTGTATGTTATTTCTCCAAAAGAATTTACAAGTTACTCTTTTAAAAATGAATATAAGCATGTTTGGGGTCATCTGCATGACCAATGACCAAATTCGTTTATGTTCATGACTGCATTGGTGCCAAAAGGAACAAGTTTTTAATTGTCTCAAACAACTAAAGAGAATGTAATATGTAAATGATAAACAACTAAGTGAAGGCTAAGCAAGTTTTCTGTGGTAAAGAGAGAAAAGTGAAAAACAATTTTTAACATCTTTATTGGAGTATAATTGCTTTACAATGGTATGTTAGTTTCTGCTTTAAAACAAAGTGAATCAGTTATACATATACATATGTCCCCATATCTCTTCCCTCTTTCATCTCCCTCCCTCCCACCCTCCCTATCTCACCCCTCTAGGTGGTCACAAAGCACAGAGCTGATCTCCCTGTGCTATGCGGCTGCTTCCCACTAGCTATCTATCTTACGTTTGGTAGTGTATATATGTCCATGCCACTCTCTCACTTTGTCCCAGCTTACCCTTCCCCCTCCCCGTATCCTCAAGTCCATTCTCTAGTAGGTCTGTGTCTTTATTCCCATCTTACCCCTAGGTTCTTCACGACCATTTTTTTTCTTTTCTTTTCTTTTCTTTTTTTAGATTCCATATATATGTGTTAGCATACGGTATTTGTTTTTCTCTTTCTGACTTACTTCACTCTGCATGACAGTCTCTAGGTCGATCCACCTCAATACAAATAACTCAGTTTCATTCCGTTTTATGACTGAATAATATTCCATTGTATATACGTGCCACATCTTCTTTATCCATTCATCTGTTGATAGACATTTAGGTTGCTTCCATGTCCTGGCTATTGTAAATAGAGCTGCAATGAACATTGTGGTACATGACTCTTTTTGAATTATGGTTTTCTCAGGGTATATGCCCAGTAGTGGGATTGCTGGGTCGTATGGTAGTTCTATTTTTAGTTTTTTAAGGAATCTCCATACTGTTCTCCATAGTGGCTGTATCAATTTACATTCCCACCAACAGTGCAAGAGGGTTCCCTTTTCTCCACACCCTCTCCAGAATTTATCGTTGTGGATTTTTTGATGATGGCCATTCTGACCGGTGTGAGCTATCTCGTTGTAGTTTTGATTTGCATTTCTCTAATGATTAATGATGTTGAGCATTCTTTCATGTGTTTGTTGGCAATCTGTATATCTTCTTGGGAGAAATATCTATTTAGATCTTCTGCCCATTTTTGGATTGCGTTGTTTGTTTTTTGATATTGAGCTGCCTGAGTTGCTTGTATGTTTTGGAGATTAATCCTTTGTCAGTTGCTTCATTTGCAAATATTTTCTTCCATTCTGAGGGTTGTCTTTTCGTCTTATTTATGGTTTCATTTGTTGTGCAAAAGCTTTTAAGTTTCATTAGGTCCCATTTGTTTATTTTTGTTTTTATTTCCATTTCTCTAGGAGGTGGGTCAAAAAGGATCTTGCTGTGATTTATGTCATAGAGCATTCTGCCTATGTTTTCCTCTAAGAATTTGATGGTGTCTGGCCTTACATTTGGGTCTTTAATCCATTTTGAGTTTATTTTTGTGTATGGTGTTAGGGAGTGTTCTAATTTCATTCTTTTACATGTAGCTGTCCAGTTTTCCCAGCACCACTTATTGAAGAGACTGTCTTTTCTCCACTGTATATTCTTGCCTCCTTTATCAAAGATAAGGTGACCATATGTGCATGGGTTTATCTCTGGGCTTTCTATCCTGTTCCATTGATCTATATTTCTGTTTTTGTGCCAGTACCATTCTGTCTTGATTACTGTAGCTTTGTAGTATAGTCTGAAGTCAGGGAGCCTGATTCCTCCAGCTCCATTTTTCTTTGTCAAGATTGCTTTGGCTATTTAGGGTATTTTGTGTTTGCATACAAATTGTGAAATGTTTTGTTCCAGTTCTGTGAAAAATGCCAGTGATAGTTTGATAGGAATTGCATTGAATCTGTAGATTGCTTTGGGTAGTAGAGTTATTTTCACAATGTTGATTATTCCAATCTGAGAACATGGTATATCACTCCATCTATTTGTATCATCTTTAATTTCTTTCATCAGTGTCTTATAGTTTTCTGCATACACGTCTTTTGTCTCCTTAGGTAGGTTTATTCCTAGATATTTTATTCTTTTTGTTGCAATGGTAAATGAGAGTGTTTTCTTAATTTCACTTACAGATTTTTCATCATTAGTGTATAGGAATGCAGGAGATTTCTGTGCATTTTGTATCCTGCAACTTTACCAAATTCATTGATTAGCTCTAGTAGTTTTCTGGTAGCATCTTTAGGATTCTCTATGTATAGTATCATGTCATCTGCAAACAGTGACAGCTTTACTTCTTCTTTTCCGATTTGGATTCCTTTTATTTCTTTTTCTTCTCTGATTGCTGTGGCTAAGTAAAAATTTTTAAAGAGAGAGAGAGAGGAAGAACAACTCAACTTGTCACATGGCACATAGTGATGTAGCCATACCAATACCAGAAGAACTGCAGCAGGTTATACCAGGTTCATACTGAAACCCTTGGAATAAGAGCTACTATGTGGTATACTGTACAGTTAAATCAATTATGAATGCCACACATTTCAGGTGCTCTGTAGTACAAGGCTAAATTAAGCAAAAGAGAGGATACTTTGATAAATGTGTAGGACTACCCATCATAGGACAGACACACAGCCTGGCCTCAAGAAGAACCTGCTGCAGAATCTGGAAAACTGCTAAAAACTCAGACAGGATCCTCTCTCTCATGTCTCTGCTCTGACCACTGACTCCTTCTCCCCTCTCTCCACAGAGCATCTTCCTCTGCTCCCAGCCTGCAATGCAGAATATGGCTGTCCATAACTACCCAGCTTGAATCAACAGGCCCAGCAATATGAGGGGAATGTGTTTCTCAATTCCTGTTCTAAATTTCCAGCAAATAGGCTAGGTCAACTTGGGTCAAGTTCTCACACCTAAACCAAGCAACCATGGGCAGAGGGCAGAGTTATTTTATACCCACATGGCTGCTGGGAGCCGCCCCCCAACCCCGCATGCATGAATTGAGAGGGAGCAGTTAAGAAAGTCACTGAAAGCTGGAAAGATCTCTCCAAAAATGTTAACAGTAAATAATATATAAGGGTTCTGATTTTTGTGCAGTCCACAGAGACAAAAACAAAGCTTCCTCTCTGTAAAATCTTGGAAACACTACTTCTTTATAACAGGATTACTGTAAATTCTCAACCTGCTTTCATTTGCTCAAAGGTTAAGTGTGAGTCCTCTTTGACTATATTTCTCTCTTTCTCTATAGTTTTTTGCTAGATCTCTGCCATGCAGTTTCTTAGGTATAGCTTCTCTCTTCACCGGCATGCTGATGCTACCCCTAGCTCCTCTGAGATCTGTCTCCAGTACCTCTGTGTTCTCCAGAAGCCACTGTGTTCTTTCTTCTGCCCCCGGCTTCCAGGGTAGCTTCTTTCAGGGCCTGGCCTGAAAGAGAGTCCAGTACACTTCCTCTGTAACACCTACACAATGTACAGTTAATCCACTCCTCACTCGGCAACCTATGGGTACAACAGATGATGCAAATATAGGAAGTCTTGATCTCATCTTCAAATCTGCTCAACCTCTTTCATATTGGATTGAGAGTAAACCCCACAGAGAACATGATGCTGGAAGCATGTTCTTTCTATGCCATAGATTAAAGAAACTTAAAAACTAGAAAAGGGGGCAGTGTGATGTTTTATACAGACAGCAGTTTCAGAATATTTTACTAAATTTTCCAATGGGAATTGTGATAGAACTTATTGGTTCTGCCCAGGTAGCAGTGATTGACTTTATATAAGATGACTAGATGGGCGATCTCCCCCACTTAGAACAGAATAGAGGTAGTGCCCCTCAATTCTGCACTACCTTTGTATAATATTTCGCAGTGTCTTGTCAGCCTGTTTTCTGCTATCCAAAGAGAGGAGACCATGTTTTTCCTCTTTTTATCCCCACCACCTAGAAAAGTAAGCAACACATAGCAGATGCTCTATAAACATTTATTGGTTTATTCACAATACTCTATGAATGAAAAAAAAAACAACTACCAAAGGGTTTTATTAGAAGCAGGATCACAATCACTAAACAGATGAAAGTAAAGTAAACTCCACTGAGTAAAGTCATGTTTGGGACACATTTTTTAAAATGCACTCTCAGCCATGTATAATTTGTGAATTTTGAGTGCTCTCTGGCACGTAGGAAAGACCATGCAACTGCTGTGAAATAATTCAGTGATATAGATGTTTTTATAATGGGACAAGGATATTTCTTTTCACTGCTGACAACCATTTACATTTTTCCACTTGAGATTAACCTAATTTTGTACCTTGTCACTTTCTGTCTCCTGAAGAGGTAAATCCTCTGTCTATAAATGTATACAACCATAATCCTATGAGCTTCACAAAGACAGTTTGACAGTTTTGACTGGGTAACAATATTTAATAGCTCAAGGGGTAGCTGACAAAGAAGTAATTAAGAGAGAAAAGATTTTCATAAGCAGATAAAAATTCTTCCTGTAGCACAGTTTGCTAACTACAAAGGTAGGACTTAAATTCAGAGATAAATATTAGAGACAATTAGTTACTGGGTCCTTTCAAAAACAAGCTAAAAATAAATTTGAGTTTAAACCCACTGAATATAATTAATGTCAGTTACACCTCAGTAGCCTTATTTCTATGTTTTTGTAATTTTTTAAAAGTTGGCATTAAAAGATGATCAGAGATACTACAGTATGTTTATCTTTATTTTTTTATTGCAGTGTAGTTGGTTACAATGTTGTATTAGTTTCAGGTGTACAGCAAAGTGATTCAGTTTTATATATTATATATAAATAAATATATATATATTCTTTTTCAGAATATTTCCCTTATAAATTATTACAAGACATTGAGTATAGTTCCCTGTGCTATGCAATAGGTCCTTGTTGGTTATTCTATTTTATATTTAGTAGTGTGTATATGTTAATCCCAAACTCCCCGTTCATCCCTCCCCCCACTTTCCCCTTTGGTAACCATAAGTCCGCCCTCTCTGTCTGTGAGTCTATTTCTGTTTTGTAAATAAGTTTATTTGTATCATTTTTTAGATTCTATATATAAGTGATACTGTATGATATTTGGCTTTCTCTGTATGGCTTACTTCACTTAGTATGATAATCTCAAGGTCCATCCATGTTTCTGCAAATGGAGTTATTTCAATCTGTTTTATGGCTGAGTAATATTCCATTGTGTGTGTGTAGGACAGATAGATAGATAGATGATAGAGATAGATAGATAGATAGATAGATCTCACATTTTCTTTATCCATTCATTTGTTAATGGACATTTAGGTTGCTTCCATGTCTTGGCTATTGTAAATAGTGCTACAGTGAACATTGGGGTGTCTTTATTATATATGTCTTCTCAAATTATAGGTTTCTCCAAATATATGCCGAGGAGTGGGATTGCTGAATCATATGGTAACTCTATTTTTAGTTTTTTAAGGAACCTCCATACTGTTTTCCATAGTGGCTACACCAATTTACATTCCCAGCAACAGTGTAGGAGGGTTCCCCTTTCCTCCACACCCTCTCCAGCTTTATTATTTGTAACCTTTTTGATCATGGCCATTCTGACTGGTGTGAGGGGGTTCCTCATTGTAGTTTTGATTTGCATTTCTCTAATAATTAATGTTGAGCATCTTTTGTTATTGAATTTATGAGTGGTTTGTATATTTTGAATTAATCCCTTGTTGGTAGCATCATTTGCAAAGATTTTCTCCCATTCTGTGGGTTGTCTTTTTATTTTGTTTATGGTTTCCTTTGCTTTGCAAAAGCTTATAAGTTTGATTAGGTCTCATTTGTTTATTTTTGCTTTTATTTCTATTGCCTTGGGATACTGACTTATGAAAACATTGGTACGATTTAGGTCAGAGAATGTTTTGCCTATGTTCTCTTCTAGGAGTTGTATGGTATCATGTCTTATGTTGAAGTCTTTAATCCATTTTGAGTTTTTGTGTATGGTGTGAGGGAGTGTTCTAACTTCATTGATTTCCATGCAGCTGTCCAACTTTCCCAACACCACTTGCTGAAGGGACTGTCTTTTCTCCATTTTATATTCTTTCCTCCTTTGTTGAAGATTAATTGATCATAAGTGTGTGGGTTTATTTCTGGGCTCTCTATTCTGTTCCATTGATCCATATGTCTGTTTTTGTGCCAATACCATGCTGTTTTGATTACTTTGTAGTATTGTTTGAAGTCTGTGAGGGTTTTGCCTCCAGCTTTGTTCTTTTTCCTCATGTTTGCTTTGCCAATTCTTGGTCTTTTGTGTCCATATAAATTTTAGGATTACTTGTTCTAGTTCTGTGAAAAATGTCATGGGTAATTTGATAGGGATCACATTAAATCTATAGATTGCTTTGGATAGTATGGCCATTTTAACAGTATTAATTCTTATAATCCAAGGGCATGGGATATATTTCCATTTCTTTGAATCGTCTTCAATTTCCTCTATCAGTGTTTTATAGTTCTCAGTGTATAAGTCTTTCACCTTCTTGGTCAGGTTTATTCCTAAGTAGTTTTTTTAGATGCGATTTTCAAAGGATTTTTTTTTTTAACTTTCCCTTTCTGATATTTCATGGTTAGTGTAAAAAAAATGTAACATATTTCTGTATGTTGATCATGTATCCTGCTACCTTGCTGAATGTCATCCATATATAATGAAGAATGTCTCGTCTCTAATGAAGAATGTCTTGTCTTTTTAAGTATGGAAGTTAAATTTTGCATCATAAATGTTTTAGTATTTTATGGTTTCACAGTACCGAAGAAAGAATAAAAAATTCCTGACATTTATAATTATTACTCAATGACCAGCAAAGACAATGACAAATGTATCTGGATCACTGGAACAGGGACCCTGCAAGCTCCAGTTTTAGCTGCTACTCACTTTAATAAATCTACAACTTGACCTCCAGAGTTTTACACTTCAGTTGTGAACAATTTGACAAATTCAAACTGACTGCGATACCCTACAGTATGAATATTTACAATGAGAAACTGTTTAATTCCTTCTCAATTTCTGCAACAATTATGATCAGTGAAGGTATTCATGTGAATCTAAAATTTCTTTTAGATGAGAAGAGAGGCTTATTTTTGTACTAATGACAATCCATCTTAGAATTTCCTTCTTTATAATCAACTAAGTTCAAGTTTCTGCCCTTGGGAATTTGGTAATGGATGTTCTATATCTATTTGACTTCTTTTTTAATTTAGAAGATTACTTTTTTTCCCGTAGCCTTGATTTGTCTTGTTGTGTAGTTATTTGCTATTATTATTTAAACATATCCTTAACAGGTGATCCCTAATGAGTAATACTTTTACAAAACAAATTATCCTTTAGCTATTTTTTGCATAAGGAAAATTTAAATTGTGTAAATTATCTAGAATGCTGTAGAAAATCTGAACCTTTAGCCATCTAGAAAATGACAATATTTCCACCCTTATTCTCAATAATGTTAGTGGTTCTCAACCCCCTTTATATCCTTAAAACTATTGAAAACTCCAAAAGAATTATTTGTGTGAGTTACATCTATTGATATTTACCATATTAGAAATTAAAACTGAGACATTTAAAAAATATTTACCTGCTTATTTAAGAATGACAATAATAAACCCAATGCCCTTTAAAATAGACATATTTAATGAAAACTAACTCTTTTTCAGAAGAAAGGAATTTAAGTGTAAAGAGTGGCATTATTTTTTCATTTTGCAAAGCTCTTCAATGTCTGGCTTGACAGAAGACAGCTAGATTCTAATATCTGCTTCTGTATTCAGTCTCTTCTAATATGCTGTTTTCATTGAAGTTTATGAAGGAAAGACAACTTAATTCAGATATAGTTGGGAAAAGGAAGCATATTTTATTAGCCTTTGCACATAATTGAGGCTATTCCTCTTAGACATTAAAACAAAATTCTACAAGTGATAGTTTTTTACAGATTATTTGCAGTATGAAATCTGAAACTGCCTCAATGAACTGTTTGTAGTCTTATTACATTAAAATCCTTTGGTCTATCTTGCACTTTGCACACATCTTTTAACCATGCATAATTTTGTATCATCATACTTTGGTTATTAGAAAATACTGGTTTCCTGAGTTGTGCAGATTTTCCAAATGTTGACGTTATACAATATCAAAGAATCACATTTCTCATCAGAAAACCCTTTTAGTATTAGGAAGCTATCAAGCTTATAGTAGCAAATAAATTTTTCCAATATTTGAATCTTTGCTTGAATGCTCTAATTTTATCATTGACAACAAACGCTGTCAGATGTTTTCCTTGAAGTGACAGGTTTAATTCATCCGTTTTTTTTTTAAGAAAATGTCTGCCAGATACCCAAGTCAAAACAACCATAGTTTGTATGTCAATTATTCTTTCAAATAAAAATGGTGTTTCATGAGAAAAGTCAGTAGCTCAGCTCACAACTTAAACAACTGCAAAGTTTTTTTCCCCCAGTGACAACCATCATATTTTAGAATGCAGCAGAAATGTTTTATGCATTTCCCATTCTATTACACAGAATGTTACAAACACCTGAGGATTGATATTTAATAAAATTCATAATTCACCAAGGACGTTGTTAGGTGAAACTGGCTTTTTTGTTTTTAACTGCAAATGTATGGCAAGGAAGAATGCAATGACTACTAGTATGGTTTGGTACCACTGCTTTGATTTGTACTGAGGTACCAGCCCTTTTACTCTTCATTGCTTTTGTGTCATCAGTGCAAATGTCAACACAGTGAAAAAGGCAAATAAAGTCGATATAATTATGAAGTTTCCCCCCTCCCCCACAGACTCTGAAAGGATCTCAGGGACCTGCAGGGGTCGAGGGACTAGACTTTGAGAACTGCTACTCTATGTAACGTTCAGTTTAGTCTTCACTTCTAAGGCTCAGGTTTGAAAAGTACTAAAACTTCAGCAACATGGTCTAGTGAAGAGAGAGAAGCGAAAACTGGGTTAAAGGGGACAAGAAGAATTGCCCCAATTGGAGGACTATCCCTTCAAATAAGTGAATTCCAGCGCCAAGTGAAATTCAAAGTCAGACTGGTGGTAAGAGTGGCAGCATTCTCATATGAAGGATCAATCTGTTTATTTTTAAAAGAATCACAGCCACTAGTTATAGAACTAAGAAGCGATTTCCCCCAGAGATGCCATCTGACAAGATTTAAGCACGATATTAAGTCTCTGACTAGGTAGGTTGAAGTCAAACACAGTGTTCACTCCTAGCAGTGGATGAATAATGTGCTGGTTAGTAAACTGAGGCAGATACCTAGCCATTATGGATAGAACCAACTGAGGAGAGAGGTTAACTTAAGGGAAGAGAGAAGAGGGTAAACAAATGCAAATCCTATAGTATATAGATTCCGAAGGCACACAACCAAGCACATCAGGCCTTAGGTCTATACAAGAAGGATTAATCCCAGACCACACCAGCTGGCATCTGAGTGAGGCTAATAATAAACCTCATTCCTTGGTGAGTCTTGGTCCTGAAACTAGGAATGGTAGAGTTTACAGATTTAAAGCTTGAATGACTTCATCTACAGGGTCCTCAAGAAGGCAAAGACAGACATAATTTCCCAAACCAATTGAAATGATTTTATTTTAATGATCTTAACAATTTGACCAATTATTATTATTATTAGAATGGAGCTATATGAAGAAATAATTTTAAACCATAATCTTCAGGGTCCCGGGACGCGACATGGGGGGCTATCTTATTGTATTTATAACATGTGTAGAAGTAAGATGTATGACAACAATAGCACAAAATGTGGGAGGGAAATAAATGGCTTAAACTCTTGTAGGGTTATTACATTGTTCGGAAAGTGAAAAAGACTAATTTAAGGTAGACTGCAGTTAGTCAAGGGTGTATATTGTAACCTCTACTGTAATCACTAAAACAATAATGCAAAGCTGTTTAGCCAAAATGTAGTAGAGGAGATAAAATGTTATATTTTAAAAATCTTGCTTAATGGAAAAAAGTCAGGAAAGTGAGGAAAAAAGAAAAAGTCAGGAGAAAAGAACAAATGAAACAAATGGAAAATAAATCACAAAATGCTAGAACATGTTACCTGAAAGAAAAGACAGAGATATGTTACAATAATAGCATTAATAATTATTGAGGTGCCAGGCCCAGTGCTAGACACTTACGTGAATATTTCATTATCCTCTCAACAATTCAGTAGACAGGTATTACTATCTCCATTTTATTACTGATAGGAAAACTGAGGCTTTTAGTAAGGAGCAGAGTCAGCATTAGAATCAGAGTTGCCTGACCACAAAACCCAAGTTTTTAACCATTCTGCTAGTATGCTTCTCTCCAGGTTATAAAGAAGATCCGAGGCTCTAGACAGCCAAACCTGCAAAGTGATGAATTTATCTGTACTATGGGAACGTGTTAATAGTATGCTCAGCTTACTAGAATACAATGAAAACTAAAGACTATGATATACATATATGTATTTTATATATATACCTATAACTAAATATAAACTAGTTGTAAAAACACAATAAATATATACTAAATATAATAAAAATGATTATACACGTTTGTATATACCTGTGGATATATATCTATTGATCCTTATCCGTCTCTATCTATCTGCCTTTTAGACCAGAGCGTGACATTGAAAGGACCTTTATTTTGAAACAATTACATATATATAAATAGTATTGATTTTACTTGAATGATAACAGTTTATTTTTCAAGAGGTTTTGAAATCTAGTAACAGAAATCAGTAAAATGGGTTCAATGTAAAATCAGTTAGTATGTATCCAGACATAAGATTTCTGGGAGTTTAGAAACTTTGAGGAAAAATTTTTGCGAAAGATAACAAAAGTAAAGGAGAAGTGTAGATATATATTATAATTACTGTATTGCTGTTCTTTAGGTTTAGAGATTTATAATGAATTCTGTATAGCTGAATCTGCTCATTATATTTTCATTTTTACTTGTCTGGATGTATATCCAGAGAATGCCATGTACACAATTGTCTGCCTCTTTTCTCTGCAAGTCAGAAGGAAGAGCGTTCTTATTTACCCTCACTATCTGGAAAGCGCAAATACCTGTAGTGGTCAGTTAATTGTAAACTTGAAAGGTCCATCAAGTGAATATAGGAGTATCCAGGAGCAGTTTAAACCTTCCTGACTCTAAGATCCTGAAGAAATATGTCATAATATTTCATCGTCATGACCAATGGTCCATTAGGTGAAAAACTGATGAGATGAGGGAGAAAGGACATGAGAGTCAATGACACAAATATAAACAGCAGGTGATCCAAAACCTGATTATACTTCTTTATGTTCAGCTTTGGCAAATAAGAGAAATGGTTTGTACCACTTCTATGCGTCTATAACCACAGGCACAATGGAGATTCTGGCTGAAAAAACAGACAACCTAGGATTAAAATTTAGTCAAGATGGAATATCCTAGAAAGGCATAGTCGAAGGCTGGCTGGGTATCTTCTAACAACAAATATTCAAACCAAATTCTTTAAATAAACATTTTACAGAAGAGACATAAATTTTTCTGGCTGGTCTGAATTATTTCATGCAGACTCTGAGAGATAATTTATTCTTTACAAAATGTTTATCAATATTATATGTTTCAATTAATATATGCTTGAAGGTCCTTGAAAAAAAATCACCAAAGCCTGGGGTAAAGAATAATTAAAATTCAGAATAACTAAACTGAACTCTTGGCATGATCTTCTAAACTCCATATCACTGGCAAATGCTCCTTCCGTGCGTTACCCTTAAAGAGCTGTTAGCCCTTTTCCAGTTCAAATCCCTAACCTAAGTGTGTTGAGTCTTCCACATGCCTAGCACTATGTTAGATTCATTAGGGGATGCGACTGAAGTCCATGACATAGCTCTGGTCCTAAGGAATTGATCCTTTCCTTAGGAAATCAAAATACCCACTCTGAAATGGAGAAAAAAAGAGGACCATAAAATATTAAGACATGATCATTGTGACATAGAGACAGAGAGCTGTGTTTTAAGTGAATCTCAAAGGAAGGATAGAATTTTGAAAGGGAAGATTGAGGAAAGGATATTCATTTTTCCATTTGTTCCTATTTCATCACCACCTGAAGGTGAGAATGAAAAAATATATTTGGAGTCAGTGAGAAGACTGGCTTGTCTAGAAGAGAGTTTGATATGAGGAATAAAGGGATGAGGGAGTACATTAATAATTGTTGAGTGCCCCTATCATGGCAGGGCAGTATTATTAGTAGATATGAATATGAATGTGGATATAGACAAAGTCATAGATATCGATTCACACTTAGGCCTTCAGCAGCCCTTGGTAGCAAAATTCGTATTGCCTACATTTTGCAAATAGGAAAATACAACTTGCCTGGGGTTAGGAGTCAAATCCAGGTCCTTCTGACGGTAAAATGACATGTTACATAAGGCTTAGATAGGTACCTAAGGCAAGACCAGACTGAGCCTTAGAAATTACAATTTTATCTCTGTCACAACTCCGGATCAGTGGGCAAGCAAAACACCAGCTCCCTTTTTGATGTTCAGAGAGGCCTCTCATTTCCCATGAAGCACTCCTTGTGGTCAGAGGGATGCACAGAGCAGCTCAGGGTCTCCTGACCTTCGATAGCTTGGCTAAAACAGAAGCCAACCAGAGATTAGCATTTAGTCACAGATTGTTTAATTCAAGATGATGACATAAGAAAGAGTCTAATAACTTTATAAACAACCTAGATTCTTGCATTAATCCACTTTACAGAAGAAAAGAAAAACAACCCAGAGCTTCTGATGATCGGAAACATTTGGCTTAATGGACTAGTTGTTGCCTTTGCCTAAGAGCTGCTGGTAATATTGACTAGAATTGTCTGGCAAATAGAGAATCCGAATACATTACGTCTAACTACACCATAATGTCACCACCTAGTGATTAAATATAAACTGACTTTCCATATTAATGTTATGAGGAATAAGATAACACGCCCCTGATGTCCATCTCACCAAAACATTTTTTAGAAATTGAGATGAAATCAGTCTTTTCTCTGTGATGATCAGAAAATACCCCAGGATTTGTAGATGCTAAACTGTAAGCTCCACAAAGGAGGAGTATATCTATGTGCATATAACAAATATTTGTTGAGCCTTCTTTTTCTTCTCTGAACTTGCTCTTTTCTGAATCACCTTTAAAAGAAGTAGCTTCTCATATATGTAAAGTAATAATAGGAAAATATCTCCTGAGTGCATCTTCAGGGATCCTTGAGCTACCAGATAAAAACTGATGTGGCTAATGATTTTATCATAAAGAGGTTATCAACCCCTTAGCTAATTATATTGAGGAAGTGAGATGCTCTCGGCACTGTACTAAAAGATTTAAGGGAAATGTAATTCCTGTCTCCTATTCTCAAGCTTACTGGGAAGAAAAATAAACCTAAACCAAAGCATAACAAAAACTCTACACAACTAAGGAGAAAATTGTGAGTGGTCTAGACAATAGATATCACAGAAAGACTAAAGAAGAGATCGTGATGGGCAGGATTGGTCAAAGAAGGCTTCAAGAATGTGGCAGATGGTATTTTACTCCCAACTCTCTGCTCCCTCTCTTGTAAGAGCATTATACAGCCCCTCCCTTGCCCGTCTCTTCATGGGTAAAATATATTTCCACACCCCCTTGTCATACTTGGCCAGGTGACAATGGGGTGTATGTGCATGTGTATACAACATGACTGACCAGAAATTCTAAATGCATATGCAGGGCTCTTTTGGTCTCTTGTGTTCCTGCCTTCTGCCATGAGAACAGTGTGTCCTAGATAAGCTGCAGAAGCTGTCCTTAATGAGCCGAATTACCAAATCCACTGAGTCATAAGATTAACAGAGAACAGAAACAAATCATTAGACAATGGAAATAAAATATTTGGGATCCAGCCTGAGCAGGTCAGGAGAGCAAAACTAAGTTGCACGAACAGATGGTCTAAAACCTGATGTCATCTATTCTGATACATGGACATCTTTCCTTCAATTTATTTCTGGGGTGAGCGGGGCCTACAACCAGCTGATGGAGGAAGAAAATCTCAGGGCTTGTACATAGATGGATTACCTCCACATGTGGGTGAAAGCTGAAACTGAATGATCTGGAAGGCAGCAATGAAGCGAAATCCTCCCAGTGAGCAGACCTGTGAGCAGTGTGCTTGCTTATTTACCTTGAATGGAGGAAGAGATGGGTTATACTTGGACGCCTGTGTAGTGACAATGGATTCACTGGTTGACCAGGGTCCTAGAAGAAGCAAAATTGGAAGACTGGAGACACATGGGGGCATGTGGATGGACCTGTTGGCGTGAGCACAAGCGTGTAAATCTATGCTTCTCACACTGATGCCCAGGAAAGAGGAGTCCCTCAATAACCTGGCAGAGGTCCTCTCTCCTTGGTCAGGCTCTTTTCTCAGCCACTCCTGGGCTTGTGCAATGGATCCATAATGGCCATTGTATCAGGCCTTTTATGAAAAGACCCCCAAACATGGGCTCCTTCTCACTAAGGGTCCTGCCACTGATGAAAATTTGATATTCCAGTAGCAGAGCCTAACACTGAGCTTGAAGGGGCCAGCCAGCCACTTGGTGGCAAGTTGATTGCATCAGACCTCTTTCACCATAGAAGGAGCATCAATTCATCCTTACTGACTTGAAACCTATTCTGGATGGGATTGGCTTTCCTTGTCCACAGTACCTCTCACAGGCCTGCAGGGTACCTGATGCACAAACATGGGGTCCTGCACAGTGTCACTGCAAGCCAAGGCAACCACTAACCAGCTGTAAGACCTCTGACAAGTTACTCTCTCTCTGAGCCTCAATTGCCTCATCTATAAAATGAGGAATTTAATAATAATTGTATTGGTTATAATGCATATAAAGGCATTAACATATAAGTCCAGAGTGACTTTTAGTTCTGTGTCCTATCCTCATGTTTTATTTGGCCTCCTTACCATGAGCTGTTAGGGAAGGATAGTAGTAGAGGGCAGGGCTTGAAACCCAATAATTGTTATTTTGGGGTGTTATGCTACAGGTGTGACTTCCATGATGACTAAGACCAACCCAGCTTCACCTGCTGACTGATGTCTGGCATTTCACCATCAAGGGCTCGCTTCCTTCAGCTTGAGGCTAATGTGGGAGAGATCCACTTTGCTGAAAATGTTTGTTTTAATTGTTCATCCCCAAAGGAAGGTTACTGTTGTATATAAGATTAAGTAATAACATAAAATAGCTTTCAAAGCTGTAACCTTTGATCAGAGAGGAAATAAATAAAACAGAGACAAAAAATAGAAAAGATAAATGAAACAAAGAGCTGGGTTTTTTTTTGAAAAAAAGAGAGATGACCTAAATAAACAAAATAAGAAATGAAAGAGGAGAAATTACAACCAAGACCACAGAGATTTTAAAAAATCAAAAGAGAATACTACAGTTATATACCAACAAATTGGACAGCCTAGAAGAAAGGGACAAATTTCTAGAAACATACAACTTGCCAAGACTGAATCAGGAAGAAATAGACAATCAGAGCAGACTGATCATTAACAGTGAAATTGAATTAGTCATCAAAAAAACTCCCAGCAAACAAAGTCCAGGACTGGACTGCTTCACAGGGAATTCTACCAAACATATAAAGAAGAGATAATACCTATTCTTCTCAAACTATTCCACAAAATTGAAGAGGAGGGAACACTCCTAAATTCATTCTTCAAGACCACAATTACCCTGATACCAAAACAAGACAAAGACACTACAAAAAAAGAAAGTTACAGGCCAATATCTCTGATGAATGTAGATGCAAAAATCTTCAACAAAAATATTAGCAAAACAAATTCAACAACGTATGAAAAGGATCAAACACCATGATCAAGTGGGATTTATTCCAGGGATGAAAGTAAGTTTCAGTACCCCCAAATAAACCAATGTGATACACCACATTAACAAAAGGAAAGATAAAAATCACAGGATCATCTCAACAGAAAAAGCATTTGACAAAAGTCAAAGTTGTAACATTTTAATACAGGAAATCAACACATTCTGCTTAGTTTTCTCACTGAGGAGAGAAAAAGATGAGGGAAACCTCTGAGAATAGTCAGTCAAAGGAGCTATGAAAAGCTGCTTCATTGTACACTTAAAATGGGTGAATTTTATGGTATATAAATGATATCTCAATAAAGCTGCTTTTCAAAAAACCTATCCAGAAAGCCTTGGAGTGGAGGGCAGGGAGAAAGGAGCTATGAAGACAATGGTAGATCTTAAGAAATATCTCTAGATTACCATTAACCTAACAATTTTAATGGAATTAAATTACATAATTTACTCTTTTTTTCAATTTTGAACTACTGAATAATAGTCATATTTTTTTCCTTTCCTAGCAAACCTATTCACATTGAACAACTCCAAAACCCTTTTTTCATAAATATCCAGTACCTGATTGAGTTGTCTCCTGATGATGTGCTGGAGCTGGCTTGTACCAGCTCACAAGAGGCAATTGGTAAATTTTCAGGAATTTTGGTAAGCAGTTGTTAAACACAGGCATTAAAAATTAAACTATCATATAAACTTGAAATTAAATAAAGTATATTAAAAACAAAAATGATAAATACTCCAAACTCACCCCGTCCTAATTATTTTACTACTTTTATTTTCTATGCTCTTAAGATTATTATTTTGTGGTTTTTTTGGCTGCATGTGGGATCTTAGTTCCCCATCCAGGGATCAAACCCATGACCCCTGCAGTGAAAGTGCAGAATCTTAACCACTGAACTGCCAGGAAAGTCCTATATTTCTATTAGACAGAAGAAAGCAGTACTCAGATCAGGAACAAGACAAGGATGTCCACTCTCAACACTATTATTCAACATAGTTTTGGAAGTCCTAGCCATGGCAATCAGAGAAGAAAAAGAAATAAAAGGAATACAAATTGGAAAGAAGTAAAATGGTCACTGTTTGCAGATGACATGATACTATACATAGAGAATCCTAAAGATGCTACCAGAAAACTACTAGAGCTAATCAATGAATTTGGTAAAGTTGCAGGATACAAAATTAATGCACAGAAATCTCTTGCATTCCTAGACACTAATGATGAAAAATCTGAAAGAGAAATTAAGGAAACACTCCCATTTACCACTGCAACAAAAAGAATAAAATATCTAGGAATAAACCTACCTAGGGAGACAAAAGACCTGTCTGCAGAAAACTATAAGACACTGATGAAAGAAATTAAAGATGATACCAACAGATGCAGAGATATACCATGTTCTTGGATTGGAAGAATCAACATTGTGAAAATGACTCTACTACCCAAAGCAATCTACAGATTCAATGCAATCCCTATCAAATTACCAATGGCATTTTTTACAGAACTAGAACAAAAAATCTTAACATTTGTATGGAGACACAAAAGACCCCAAGTAGAAAAAGCAGTCTTGAAGGAAATAAACAGAGCTGGAGGAATCAGGCTCCCTGACTTCAGACTATACTCCAAAGCTACAGTAATCAAGACAATATGGTACTGGAACAAAAACAGAAACATAGATCAATGGAACAAGATAGAAAGCCCAGAGATAAACCCACGCACCTATGGTCAACTAATCTATGACAAAGGAGGCAAGGATATACAATGGAGAAAAGACAGTCTCTTCAATAAGTGGTGCTGGGAAAACTGGACAGCTACATGTAAAAGAATGAAATTAGAACACTTCCTAACACCATACACAAAAATAAACTCAAAAGGAATTCGAGACCTAAATGTAAGACCAGACACTATATAACTCTCAGAGGAAAACATAGGCAGAACAATCTTTGACGTAAATCACAGCAAGATCTTTTTTGATCCACCTCCTAGAGTAATGGAAATAAAAAACAAAAATAAACAAATGGGACCTAATGAAACTTCAAAACTTTTGCACAGCAAACGAAACCATAAACAAGACGAAAAGACAACCCTCAGAATGGGAGAAAATATTTTCAAATGAATCAATGGACAAATGATTAATCTCCAAAATATATAAACAGCTCATGCAGCTCAATATTAAAAAACAAACAACCCATTCCAAAAATGGACAGAAGACCTAAATAGACACTTCTCCAAAGAAGACATACAGATGGCCAAGAAGCACATGAAAGAATGCTCAACATCATTAATCATTAGAGAAATGCAAATCAAAACTACAATGAGATATCACCTCACACCAGTTAGAATGGGCATCATCAGAAAATCTACAAACAACAAATGCTGGAGAGGGTGTGGAGAAAAGGGAACCCTCTCGCACTGTTGGTGGGAATGTAAATAGATACAGCCACTGTGGAGAACAGTATGGAAGTTCCTTAAAAAACTAAAAATAGAATTACCATATGATCCAGCAATCCCACTACTGGGCATATACCCAGAGAAAACCATAATTCAAAAAGACACATGCACCCCAATGTTTATTGCAGCACTGTTTACAATAGCCAGGTCATGGAAGAAACCTAAATGCCCATTGACAGAAGAATGGAAAAACAAATATCGTATATTAACGCATAGATGTGGAACCTAGAAAAATGGTAGACATGAACTGGTTTGCAGGGCAGAAATTGAGACACAGATATAGAGAACAAATGTATGGACACCAAAGGGGGAAAGCCGTGGGGGATGGGGGGTGATGAATTGGGCAAAAAAAAAAAAAAAAGAATGAGGTCATTTTGGTAACACAAACATTTGAAACATGGGTTTGAAGATCAGGTGATCAGCAAAACATCATAAAATTGATGTTGTTTGTCATCAACACCAGGGCATTTTTAAATTTAATTAATTAGTTTATTTATTTAAAAAAAGAAGAAGAAGAAAGCAGTCCTGTGAAAGAGTCAAAAGAGTCCCAAAAGAAATCGGAAGAAGGGAGAAGCTGTCTGCCACTGTTAGCTCCTCAGCTAGAGGTCCAGAGATACTGAACTGCAGTTCCAGACCACTGCGATAAAGCTACTCACACAAATTTTTGGGTTTCTCAGTGAATATTAAAGTTATGCTTTTACTATACTGTAGTCTATTAAGTGTGCAATAACATTATGTCTAAAAAGAACAATGTGCATACCTTAGTTGAAAAGTGCTTTACTGCTAAAAAAATGCTAACCATCATCTAACAATGCAGGGTTGCCACAAACCTTGAATTTATAAAATAAAAAAAAAAATACTCAGCATCTGCACGGTGCAATAAACAAGTGTGCCTATAGTATTGCATCATCATTGCTGTTATTGCTAATGGGGAACATATAGCCCCAGAGTCTGTATCCCATAGGTTAAACACTGGGTGTTAGCAGTTGGCACCCTTCTAAGAGTTCACCTTAAAAATTCTTGCACACCATGACCCAAGAAAGCCCAGTCACAAAAGGCTCAGAACACCCAGAAGACATGTCTCTATTCTGTAGTTTTGGCCTTATTTTTAATTTCCCTTTCCAAAGATAGAACGTTAGCCCTTTCCAAAGATAGAACGTTAGCCCATAAGAATCTGCTGGACTCCTCCATTGGGGATAGCAATTGTTTATCCATCAGCTGTTCTCTTCTCTATGCTGAGAGAGATCGAGCTCCAGTATAATCTACCCAACTTCCACTTGTTTCTTTTACTAATCTAGTCATTCTAATGGATATAATAATGGATCACAGATTTGTGATATCATTGCTTAGCTATTTTTATTAGTTAACAATAAGTTTCTTTAAGTTTTCACCATATTGTAAATGTTCTGAAGTTTCCTTGAATTATAAATGTAATTATTGTACCAAACGGCCTCTTTCTCTAGGCTTCTCTTGAAACATCCTTTTGGTCTCTTCTGTATAACTTTCCCCTTTGGGGCCACTGGCCTTTCATCCCCTTTGTAAATCCCCAGGCTTTGAAGGATAGGCTGAGGTATATTCATTAATTTCTTCCCTTGTTTCTACCTAATAAACTCAACACTCAAGTTCGTATCCAACTCCACCTGTTCCAGGAAGCCTCCCCTAATCACCCAGCTCTGCCTTAAGCTCTTCTCGGGAAGCAAGTGATAAAGAGTTCTTTGATCTTTGGTTGGTTTTGTTTGAGCTCGTATCCCAGAAATGGAGACTTTTCCTCTTTTGTAGCAGAGCTGCCTTTACTCTTGGTGGCTATGGAATTGAGTAGGCAACTACTCTTAAGGACAAATTCATTAATTTCCATAATTGATATGTGTCTAAAAAGATAAGACAAGCAAAATTCCAGAATAGATATATAAAATAGTTAATGAAATAAAAATGTTATAGATTGAATACAGCTTTCCATTAAGGCAGTCTATCATTAAGAAATTTTAATGCCCACATGTCTATATCTTCCCTACTTTCCCTTTTTATTTTTCCACTGAATGTCCATTGTGCGAGGCAGTTGGCAACATTGGCTATTTACTTTTCAAAGAAGGAGAAAGTGAGGCTAGAGAAGTGGGGGTAATGTCCCAAAGTCAAAAAACTGATCAATAGCAGAGTTAGGATTAGACTCTTGGTGTGTCTGATTCCAAAGCCAAGGTTCTTTGTAATATGAATAATATATATATGTGTGTGTATATATATGTGTATATATATATATATATTTTTTACAAATAAGATTATTTCTTCTAATAATTCCACCTGAATTTCCAAGATCTTCACATATTTTTTCTAGTGATACTAAAAATAAGTAGGGAATATGAATTCTTTCAGACCTTGTTTCCTAGCTTATTATTTGAATTTTGGAATTTTACCACAGTATCTCTTTCTGGGGGTAATTTAGGGACTGTGACCCTTCACTGGGACCCCGAGCTTTTGTGCAGAGCCTGCCCTACCTATAATGGACAGCAGAGGGAGCTGTTAGCCCTCCCTCACTGAAAGGCTGGTGGCTGCAAGTTGCATGCTGCCCTTCCTTCCAGTTTCAAAAGCACATACCTCAAAAAGAATATTTAAGGAGACAGGGAGGGAGAAGGAGGTGGAAGAGAATACTTGGACACTCCAGAGAGAAAAGTGCTGTGATCACTGGGGCTTGGTGTGGGGAGCAGGGAAGCAGCATGTGTGAAAACAACAGTGTCTGCAAAAGCGGCAGTGGGATGTGCAGTGGGGATGGCTCCCGACAGGATGCCTATTTTAGTCACATCTGCCTCTTACTCCCGAAGTTATTGTGGAAAAAGATGCTAAATCTACCTGAACCTCCGTTTTCTCATCTGTAAGACAGCAATAATATCTGCCCTGCCAATTTCATAGAATTGTAAGGATAAAATAAGATATTTAGTGGGTACAAAGGGCATGCAAAACCGGTAATGAAGGTAATATCTGGCATACACTGAGTGCTTATCCTGTGCCAGATAAGAGCTTTACATGTATGAAAACACCTAAGATAATAACACGAGGTCCAGAGACACGGAGGATTTATGGACCGTCTGCTCTGCCAAGTCACCCAGATGAAAGCAGTGATGTACCATTTTTAGTAAAAGAAAGAAGTAAAAATAACTGGCTTTGGAGATGGTCCTGCCGTTAACTGCACGGATCTGTTACTTCATATTTCTAAGTCTTACTTGCCTTTCAGTAAAATGGGAGTAACAATACCTACTGTGATTCACAGATTAGGAGAGGGAAACTAATTCCTTCCTCATTTTTCCACATCTTCTTTTGGCTCCCAGTAGTTTCTTACACACTTGTTGATAGCACTGAGAACACAACTCCAGTCTCTGGAGTGCAGCCTCAGGCACTACAACCTCATCCTAGGGGGGACCATGGCCAGCCACTGATCCACAATTCCTTGTGGGGTCTAACAGCATTAATTCCTCAGCATGTCCATTTCCCTGCTTACATGAATCCCCAAGCATTGCACACACTCCAAACAAAAAACTTCTTAACCAGGAAACAGTTTTAAAAGAAAAACTAATGATTAGATTCAAAAAGTCTATATCCTTATACGGAGCATCATTCACAATTGTCTGCAAGTCTTGATTCCAAATAAGCTGCCTTACTGTTGATCCACTCTCACCTCCCAACTTGTCGTAGTGGATGTTCGGATTTGGGGATTGAAAAATGAGGTCGCGCTATTATTTTTATCATTGGAAATCCCTCCCTCTGAAAAATTCTAAATTAATAAGTAGAAATCACTTTAAGATTAATTCGGTCTATGTCACTGTTAAGAAAAAACTTGGAAATAAGGCAGAAGGAGAACTGTGTGCCCTTTCAGTGTCATACTGGAGCTTCGTCTCACAGACCTACTCAAAACGTGTCTAATTCTCTAGCAGACTTACCTTTGTTTGACTTGCTATTATTGATTGGGACCAAGATTCTTTGAGGTTAGAAGATAACTCGCAGATTTTCATCAGGTAGAACTGTAAATAATTTCTCTACTATGGAAAAGTGAACCACAACGCTGTGGTTTTATTGGCCAGAATGATACTAACCAGGTTTGCGTCTAACCTGGTAGTCGACATTCTAAAAGTCATGATGTGCCTAAAAGTTCTTCAATTGCTCTTGACACCAACTTTACTACTGATTCCCTTGTTAATGCATTTAATAACTCTTTGATGTGTGTTCATTCCATATTTGTATAAAAATATAATTTTTAATTATTACTAAGTTATTCTTTGGCATCCTTCTCCCTTCCCTACTCTCTACCGCTGCATCACTGAATGGTAAGATAAAATTCCTGATTGTGTATCAAGAGCCAGAAGTGGCTGCAAAATACAAATGGTCTTACTCTCTAACAACTGCCACAAAACAAAAACAAAACCGCTCTATACTGACATGAAATGTATTATCCTTAGGACAAGCAATCTTCACAATCTAATAGATGTACAACAAGTAACTACTTTCTGAAGGTCAGCTTGTCCTGTTAGCTGAGGGTATATTCTTCAGATCTACATTCTAGTGTATATATTATGAGGCAGAGTTGCTTACGATGTCTTCGTCCATTCAACATTAATTGATCGAGTGCCTACTACTTGCCAAGTACTCTTCTGGCTGCCAGCAATGCAGCAATTAACAAAATAGACCAAGTCCATGCACCTATGGAACTTACATTCCAGTGGGAAAGCAGATGACAAGTAAGTTAATATAAAGGAAGGATGTCAGATAAATATAAAGAAGAAAATAAAGCAGACTACAAGAGATAGAAGATGTGGAATATGAGGAAGTAGCTGTTTTTTAAATGGTAGTCATGGGAGGTCTCATTTAGATGGTGACATTCAAATGGAGGCCTGAGGGAGTGAAAGAGAATTTTCCAGGGAAAAGGACAAGCAAGTGCCAAGATTCTGAAGGAGGAATGCGTACAGTGTGTTTGAGGAATGGCAAAGAGACCAATGTGGAGTGAATAGGAGGAAAGTAGTAGGAGATAAGATCAAAAATATGTCAGGAGCAAGGCTTTCCTGGTGGCACAGTGGTTAAGAATCTGCCTGCCAATGAAGGGGCCATGGGTTCAAGCCCTGGCCCAGGAAGATCCCACATGCCACGGAGTAACTAAGCCCGTGAGCCACAACTACTGAGCCTGTGTGCCACAACTACTGAAGCCCACGTGCCTAGAGCCCGTGCTCTGCAACAAGAGGAAGCCACCGCAATGAGAAGCCCGTGCACCGCATCGAAGGGTAGTCCCCGCTCATCGCAACTAGAGAAAGCCCGCGCGCAGCAACGCAGACCCAAGACAGCCAAAAATTAATTAATTAAGTAAGTAATTTAAAAAAATATATGGCAGGAACATAAAGACCTTAAAAGACACAGTAATGACTTTGGATTTTACAACGGTGATTGGAGGAGTTTGAGCAGAGGGGAAGACTTGCCTTTTAAAAATACTCTAGGTGCTGTGTTGAGAACAGACTGTAGAGGAGAAAAGTGGAAGCATGACGACCAGCTATGAGGTTATCAGCAATAACCTAGGTAACGGTTGCTGGTGGTTCACTTCAGGTGGAGGAGGAACGACTAGGGATATATTTTGAAGGTACAGCCTACAGGATTTCCAAATGAATTAAAAGAAAAACACAGGAATCAAGAATAACTTGGCCAGAGAAACTGTTAGGATGGAACTGTTACTTGGTAAGATGGGAACAATAGAAGAATAATTTGAGAGTAATATAGGATTTAAAGTTTGGACTGATTTAGTTTAAGATGCCTGTTAGACATACAAATAAGTATATTGGGTAGACAGCTGAGTGTGAGCATGTAGTTATGTTCCAAGCTGGAACATAAATGTGGGTCTCATCTCAAATGTGGGAATTTAGACTGAATAAGGAAATGAGTATAGAAAGAGAAATCTAAGAAATGAGCTCTGAGGCATTCAAATGTTCAAAAGTGTGGCAGGTAAGAACGACAAAGAAATATGAGAAGAAGCAGTTAGTGAAATAAGAGAAAAAACATCCTGGAAGAAGTGGTTTTAAAAAGAAAGACATACAAGGACTCAAACAGATACTTGTGTACCAATCTTCATACCAGCATTTTCCACAATAACCAAAAAGTAAAGGCAACCCAAATGTCCATCAACTGATGAATGGATAACAAAATTTGGCATATACATAGAATGTAATATTATTTGCCTTAAAAACAAGGAAACTCTGATACATGCTACAACATGGATGAAACTTGAAGCCTTTATGCTAAGTGAAATAAGCAAGGAACAAAAGGAAAAATATATGATTCTACTTATATGAAGTACCTAAACTAGGCAAATTCATAGAAACAGAAAGTAAAATGATGGTTGTCAGGGAATAGGGGAGGGGGAAATGGGAAGTTATTATTTAATGGGTACAGAATTTTTGTTTGGGATGATGAAAAAGTTCTGGAAATGAATAGTGGTGATGGTTTTCCATGTGAATGCTTTTAATGTAATGAATTATGCACTTAAAATGTTTTTAAGTTGGTAAGTTTTATGTTATGTATATTTTACCATAATTTGAAAAATATATACATATAGAAGCATGATCAACTTTGTCAAATGCTGCTAATTAGTTGAGCATATCAGCTGTCTATTATACATTAAAAGCACCCCAAAACCTTGTGACTTAATCATTTTCTGCTTATGATTCTGTAGGTCAATAATTTGGACTGGGCTCAGTAGGCAGTATTTTGGATTTTTTTACTTTAGGTTTATTGAGAAATAATTAACATATAATACTGTGTAAGTTGAAGGCATACAATGTGTTGGCTTGATAGACTTCTATATTGCAAAATGGTTACCACCATATTGTTAGCTAACACCCGCATCATGTCACATAATTACCATTTCTTTTTTGTAGTGAGAACATTTAAGATCTACTCTTTTAGCAGCTTGCAAGCATATAATACAGTATTAACTATAATCATCATGTTGCACGTTAGATTTCCAAAATGTATTCATCTTGGAAAGAAGTTTATACTCTTTGACCAGCATCTCCCCTTTTCCCCCATTCCTTAGTCCCTGGTAACCTTCACACCATCATTTTAGTTTCTATTTCTTTAAGTTGGGCTTTTTAAAATTCCACATAAGTGATATTATGCAGTGTTTGTCTGATCCATCCATGTTGTTGCAAGTGGCAGGATCTTCTTCTTTCTCATGGTTATATACAATTCCATTATACGTATATCCATTCATCCACTGATGGACAGTTAGGTTGTTTCATTATCTGGACTATTGTGAATAGTGCTACACTAAACATGGGTGTGCAGATATCTCTTCTAACTCCTGTTTTCATTTCCTTTGAATATATCCCTTTGAAGTGGGATTGCTGGGTCCTGTGGTAGTTGTATTTTAATTTTTTAAAGGAGCTTCCATACTGTTTTCCATAGAGGCCGAACCAACTTCCATTCCTACCAACAGTGCACAAAGTTTCCCTTTTCTCCACATACTCGCCAGCACTTATTTTTTGTCTTTCTGATGATAGCCATTCTAATAGGTATGAGGGGATATCTCACCGTAGTTTTGATTTGCATTTCGCTGATGACTAGTGACACTGAGCATTTTTTCAGGCACCTGTTGGCCATTTGTATGCACTCTTTAGAAAAATGCCTATCAGCTTATCCACTTATCTTTAATCAGATTGTTTGGGGTTTTGTTGTTGGTGGTGTTATTGAGTTGTATGAATTCTTTATATATCATGGATATTAACACCTTATTCGATATATGACTTACAAATATTTTCTCCTGTTCTGTAGGTTGATTTTCATATTCTTTGTTTCTTTTGCTGTGCAGAAGCTTTTTTGTTTGATGTAGTCCCCCTTGTTGATTTTATTCTTTTATTAGTTGTGGTTTTGGTGTCATATCAAAAAAATTATTACCCAATCCAACATCAAGGAGTTTCTTCTTTAGGTTTTCTTCTAGGAATTTTATAGTATCAGGTTTTATGTTTAAGTTTTTAATTCATTTTGAGTTAATTTTTGTGAGTGGTGCAAGATCGGGATCCAATTTCATTGCTCTGTATGTGGTTATCCAGTTTTTCCAGCATCATTTATTGAAGAGACTATCCCTTCTCCATTAAATATTCCTGGCTCCTTTGTCAAATATTAGTTGACCATATACATGAGGGTTGATTTCTGGGCTCTCTATTGTGTTCCATTGGTCTATTTGTCTATTTTTATGCCAGTACAATATTTTGTAAATTACTATAGCTTTGTAATATACTTTGAAATGAAGATATGTGATGTCTCTGGCTTTGTTTTTCTTTCTCATGAATGCTTTGGCTAGTCTAGTTTCTGTAGTTCCATACAAGTTTTAGGATTGTGTTTTCTATTTCTGTGAAAAATGTCATTGGAATTTTGAGAGGGATTGCATTAAATCTATAGACCACTGTAGGTAGTGTGGCCATTTTAGCAATATTAATTCTTCTGATCCACGAACACGGGATATCTTTCCATCTGTTTGCGTCTTCTTCAATGTTTTTCATTAGGCCATGTCGTTTTCATTGTACAGATCTTTCAGCTCCTTGTTTAAATTTATTCCTAAGTATTTTATTTTTGATTCAATCGTGAATGAGATCGTTTACTTCATTTTTTTTCAGATGTTTTGTTGTTAGTGTATAGAAATATAACGGATTTCTGAATGTTAATTTTACATCCTGCAACTTCCCTGAATTCATTCATTAGTTCCAACAGTTTTTTGGCTGAGTCTTTAGGATTTTCTTCATATAAAATCATATCATCTGTAAACAAAGACAATTTTACTTCTTCCTTTCTTATTTGCATGTCTTTTATGTCTTTGTCTTGCCTAATTGCTCTAGCTAAGACTTCCAGTACTATGTTGAATAAGAGTGGTAAGAATGGGTACCCTTGTTCCTGATCTTAGAGGAAAAGCTTTCAACTATTCACCGTTGAGTATAATGTTAGCTGTGAGTTTGTTATATAGAGCCTTTGTTATGTTGAGGTATGTTCCCTCTTTACCTAATTTTTTGAAAGTTTTAATCATGCTGTATTTTGTCAAATGCTTTTTCCTCATCTATTGAGATAATCAAGATTTTTATCTTTCGTTCTATTAACGTGGTCTATCACGTTATTAATTTGCCTATGTTGAACCATCCTTGCATCCCAGGGATAAATCCTACTTGCTTATGGTGTATAATCCTTTTAATGTGTTGTTGAGTTCAGTTTGCTAATATTTTGTTGAGAATTTTTGCATCAGGTGTGTTAGAGTAATTCTGTTCTCATAAAATGGGTTTGGAAGTGTTCCCTCCCCTTCAGTCTTTTGGAAGAGTTTGAGAAGGATTGGTATTAATTTTTCTTTAATGTTTGGTAGAATTCACTAGTGAACCCAACTGGTACTGGAATTTTCTGTGTTGGGAGGGTTTTCATTACTTATTCAATCTCCTTATTCATTATTGGTTTATTAAGATTTTGTATTTCTTCCTGATTCAGTCCTGGTAGGTTATGTGTTTCTAGGAATTTATCCATTTCTTCTAGGTTATCCAGTGTGTTGGCATGTAATTATCCATAAGCGTCTCTTATGATGCTTTATATCTCTGTATTATTAGTTGTAATGTCTCCTCCTTCATTTCTGATTTTATGTATTTGAGTGCTAGTATCTGGGGTTTAATCTGTCTCTGTACTTGCTCCAGTCTTCTTGCTCCCTCTTGTGGCAGGATTCTTAAGCTGTTATGTCTTCTCTGGTTCCTACCAGTCACTAGGCTAGCTAGTGGAAACCTCTCTTTTGTTTTCCAGAAGATGGCGCTATAGCTCAAGTTTATGGTTTCTCCTTGCCCACAGATAGTGGCTTGTTTTCTGAATGCTCCCAGTCTACTGGGGCTCTCTATCGATGCCTCGTGTGGAAGTGCACAGCAGGTGTCGGTGCAGAATTGGGGAAGGTGTGGGTTTAGCACTTGGGGCCTTGGAGGTGCCCACGGACCTGATAGATTCCTGGGTTCGGTACTCCCAGAGGCTTGTGGGCAGACTTCCTGCTGAGTGCAATCAGCAGGAATGAAGTCCCTTCTCTGCTTCTTTCCCAATATCCTCTGTCCCCCTTGTCATGCAGGTCCCACCTCAAGGGGTGGGGGACCTGGGAAAGTTTCTCTTACCCCCACCTCCACTGCAATCAAACTCATTTTTTTTTTCTAGAATAGTGTGCTGGAATCTCTCCTTGGGAAAGCTGGACTTTTGCAAATTCTCCTTCATCCAGGGCATGGATATCTACCCAGGGCAGCACTCTCCAGGTTTTTTCCTGACTGTGCTGAGAGAGGTCTGGGCAGGTTTGCTGGCTCCCCGTTTCCACAGCCTATACCAAGGTCTGTCTGCCTATTACTGAAATCACCGGGGACAAGACTTCTCCCAGATTCCTTGGCATGTGGTGCTAGATCCCACAACACCCACAGAGGCCCTTATGTTCATGGATGGATACCTATTTCGTTGTTTAAAAGGGGGGGATACAAAGGAGAACTGTCTTACACCACCGTGATGCAGACACCACTCCTAGGCAGCACTTCTAATGGTCTTGCTTAGGGACGCTTAAGCAGCTGCAGTCAGACAACAGGTTGGCTGGGAGTTGACTCTTTCCCGAGGGCCTCATTGATAGATCCGGTGGTCAGTCTGGCCTGCCACATCTTGATTCTCCTCCACATCACCTCTCCAGCAGGAGAGCACAGACTTGTTTCCTTGGCAGCTGGGCTCCAAGAGAGCCAGTATCAATGCACAAATGCTTATCAAGCCTCTGCTTGCTTCAGACTTGCTGATGACTCATTGGTCAACACAAGCCCCATGGCCAGGTCCAGAGTAGATGTGGAAGGACATCACATGGGGGTGGAGCCTGAGACACATGACCTTTTGGGGACAGTAATGTAACAATGTACCATAGTCTAGTAAGATGCAGATTGAGAACTGGGGAGGGAAATAATCAACTCCAGCCCTGTCTTCCTGTCTCACTTAAGGAAGAAGGAGGGGGAAGCATGTAACATGCTTTTATGCTGATAGAAAAGACCAATAGATGATTCATGGAACTACTGTTTCTCCATAACCTCTATAGGACAACTAGTAACATCTGCCTGAAAGTTTTTCAAGGCAAAAATTATTCAGTACTTTACCATGCTTGAGGTTTAGAACTTTAAGGATTCCACCCAGCATGGGCTGAAACGGATCTAAAATTACTTTCATAAAGAAAAGTCTGGCTTTGCCCGCAGGTACCCTTCTATCCAGGTCACTTAATTTTTGTAATTTTGTCACTGAATGTCAACTCTGTCCCACCCTGCCCTTCCCCGGTGATGTGGATTCCTAAGCACATGGAGTCTTCCTGTGGGCAATATAAAACACCAGCGTTTCTGTTTCTCATTTGCAAATTGTCTCTCTTCAAGCTTCTAGCAAAAGCTAGGCTGGTAGCAATGCTATTCAGACAAGACTGACCCACAAATTAGCTTCCATCTACTCCTCCAAAATCTCTAAATTCACTCCTTACATCAAGAATTGGACACCTAAGGGATAAATAGTAAATGTCATCCATTTATCACCTTACTGATTCACCTTTACTGAGTTACATTTCTATGTTATTCTCTCAACTTTTCCTAAGAAACAACCATATTCAGCAGTTACATGTGTGTCATGAGAATTTCAAGCAATTTCTATTCTTTTCCATGAGAAAAAGTTTTCTTTTTTTCTAATAAGAAAAGCAGTTTCTCTCTGACATATAAAGGGCTTGGAGGTGGTCATTCCTGTCCTCCCAAGAAGAAAAGCTGAAAAAACAAAATCAACAACCCTTCTTAGATCTGTGAGAAAATTGAGGTCGTAAGGCAAGTCGCCACACTGAAAATTAGAGAGACAGGTGAATACAGAGAATCACAGCTTCCTGGGAGCAGGAATCCACCGCTGGAGCCAGTATGGGTAGAAACACTTGCTAGAGTCTAAGTGTGGACCAGCTATAAGTTAAAAATTCCAGGGGCTGAGTCTTAGTGGAGCCCTTAACATTCATAAGTTTTACCTTCAGGAGCCCCATCAGGTCCTCAGAGTAAAGATCAGAGAAAATTCCCCTCAGGTTTCTGGCAAGGGAAGAGGACAAGTAGGTTTTTTGAAACAAGTCCATAGTGTTCTGTTCTTTTTTGTTCTGTTTTTGTTTTTTTGAATTTTTTAAAATTTTATTTTATTTATTTTTTTTATACAGCAGGTTCTTATTAGTTATCTATTTTATACATATTAGTGTATATATGTCAGTCCCAATCTCCCAATTCATCACACCATGCCCGCCCCGCCCAACACTTTGCCCCTTTGGTGTCCATATATTTGTTCTCTACATCTGTGTCTCTATTTCTGCCTTGCAAACTGGTTCATCTGTACCATTTTTCTAGATTCCATATATATGCATTAATATGAGATATTTGTTTTTCTCTTTCTGACTTACTTCACTCTGTATGACATTCTCTAGGTCCATCCACTTCTCTACAAATGACCTAATTTCATTCCTTTTTATGGCTGAGTAATATTCCATTGTGTATATGTACCACATCTTCTTTATCTATTCATCTGTCAATGGGCATTTAGGTTGCTTCCATGACCTGGCTATTGTAAACAGTGCTGAAATGAACAGTGGGGTGCATGTGTCTTTTTGAATTATGGTTTTCTCTGGGTATGTGCCCAGGAATGGGATTGCTGGGTCATATGGTAATTCTCTTTTTAGTTTATTAAGGAACCTCCATACTGTTCTCCACAGTGGCTGTATCAGTTTACATTCCCACCAACAGTGCGAGAGGGTTCCCTTTTCTCCACACCCTCTCCAGCGTTTTTTGCTTGTAGATTTTTTGATGATGCCCATTCTAACTGGTGTGAGGTGATACTTCATTGTAGTTTTGACTTGCATTTCTCTAATAATTAGTGATGTTGAGCATCTTTTCATATGCCTCTTGGCAATCTGTATGTCTTCTTTGGAGAAAGGTATATTTAGGTCTTCTGCCCAGTTTTTGATTGGGTTGTTTGTTTTTTTAATATTGGGCTGCATGAGTTGTTTATATATTTTGGAGATTACTCCTTTGTCAGTTGCTTCTTTTGCAAATATTTTCTCCTGTTCTGAGGGTTGTCTTTTGATCTTGTTTATAGATTCCTGTGCTGTGCAAAAGCTTTTAAGTTTGATTGGGTCCCATTTGTTTAGTATTTATTTCCATTACTCTAGGAGGTAGATCAAAAAGGATCTTGCTGTGATTTATGTCATAGAGTGTTCTGCCTATGCTTTCCTCTAAGAGTTGTATACTGCCTGGCCTTACATTTGGGTCTCGAATCCATTTCGAGTTTATTTTTGTGTATGGTGTTAGGGAGTGTTCTAATTTCATTCTTTTACATGTAGCTGTCCAGTTTTCCCAGCACCACTTACTGAAGAGGCTGTCTTTTCCCCATTGTATCTCCTTGCCTTCTTTGTCATACATTAGTTGACCACATGTGAGTGGGTTTATCTCTGGGCTTTCTATCCTGTTCCATTGATCTATGTTTCTGTTTTTGTTCCAGTACCATACTGTCTTGATTACTGTAGCTTTGTAGTATAGTTTAAAATCGGGGATCCTGATTCCTCCAGCCCCATTTTTCTTTCTCAAGATTGCTTTGGCTATTCAGGGTCTTTTGTGTTTCCATACAAATTGTAAAAATTTTTGTTCTAATTCTGTAAAGAAAGCAGTCTATAGATTCAATGCAATCCCTATTCTGTTCTTTTTAACAAAATCCTGCCCTCAAGGGAAACTATTTTACCAGAGGCTAAACAACTTGGGGTTTTAGCAGAGCCCAACTGACCTGGGGGAAGGGAAATATCCAGCTCCATCCCCCTCTTCCTGTCTCACTTAAGGGTGAAGGGGTGGGAAGCAGAGAAGCACCTGAGAAAGTCAGAGCCCAGGAACACGGGCTCATGAAAAGACTGAGAGACCTAATCAGAGGATTATGGAATGCTTCTCCTCCCTGCCATGTCTTTATACCACATCGTTTGGGCTCCTAATAACAGGAAGTCAGCAGAAAAGCAAATAAAGACAGCAATTTGTACTAAATTATTATGCGTTATTGGTCCCAATTCTTTATGCTCCTGTGGTATTTTATGCCCACACCCTTTTTTTTCCTGGACATATTTTATTTTATTATATGATTGTTCTACAATTATTTCATACTCCTAAGATCCATAGGATTCTAATTAAAATTATTATGAAAACATTTATAATAATGTTAGAAAAAAATTTTAATTACATACAATTCCACTGTTCTATCATATGAATCATTTTCATTTCTCTATGTTTTCTTCCAGTCTTTGTACCTATGCAGACATAATTGTTATGGCCTCAAGGTAGGCAGGGCGTATGTTTCTCTGCCCCTTGACTTTGGGCTTGGCCACGTGACTTGCTTTGGCCAACAGGATATGTGTAAATAAATGAAGACTTGAAATGTGCTTTCTTACAGATGCTCTTGCCTTCCTGTGTGCCTGTAATCCACCATGAGAAGAGTTTTCTTCCAGTAGCTGCTGTCCCTTCAATCTGGAACCTAAAGCAAACACACGTGAGCACACTTGAGCCCAGCCCACAAGCTGGAAACATGTGCAGTCAACCCACTGCCTAAGCACAGCTACCCAGGTGAGTCCAGCTGAGATCAGCTAAACAATAGTTGACATGCAGGCCCATGAGCATAAAAATAAATGCTTGTTTTTGTAAGACACTGAGTTTGGGAATAGATGTAATACAGTAGAAGCTGACTAACAGAAAGTTTGTGAGTAGAGGTGAGCTGCTGCTATAACAAAAGTGTAAAAAAATTGGACTGGGAAGTAGGTGGCCCAGAAACTGTTATAAACTGGAAAATGATGACGTTTTATATAGTGGTAAAATATTTGATAAAACTGTCACCTGTAGTTACTGGAAAGGCAAGTAACTAATGAAATGAGGACAAAGTTTTAAGGCAGACTGTTGGCTGTGGACTAGCTGTTACTAGTTACATTTGATAAAGTACTAGAGTAAAGACAGCTACGAAATGAGCTGAGAAAAAACTGGCCAGATTTCAAGCAGAGATTAGAGGGAATATAGAGATCACAGAAATTGCAGAGTCGGGAAAACGAAACTATTTCCCATCAAATCACAGGAGTGGCTATTAAAACACAGACTCGAGAAAAAGACCAAATCAAAAGTATGGCTCTTTTTAAGACCTTGGAAAGGACTAAAGTATCACAGAGCAGATCCTTCCAACTACACAAAAGGACCACTAGAAATATCAAAAAGCTTGGCCCAGAAGTCTGAAGTGCCCCACATTTCCTTAACTGTGTCGAGAGAGAGAGAGAGAGAGAGAGAGAGAGAGAGAGAGAGAGAGAGAGCGAGCTTATCCCCCAAAGAGTGGTAGGTGTGTCTTTGGACACATGATGCAGATTGTAATCAAATACTTAGAAAATTCACAAAGTTTTTAGGAGGGCTGTGTTTGCAAAAGGTGCCTCACAAACCCAGAGTATAAAAACAAAAAAAAAACAACCCCGAGGGTGTTCACAATGAATAAGGATCTGTGAGCCTCTATATTTTAGAGGCAGGGAGCAGGTTGAGAAGGCCACTCTGCCACCAAGATGGGCATGCTCCCCTATGGCCTCTTCAGAAGAGGTTAAGGAGAACGATGGAAAGTGAAGGACCTCCCAGAGTGTGGAGCCATAGTGGTAAAGGACATGAGCTTCGGAGTCGCTCCCAGAAGCAGACCCAGGGCCTAACCAAGAGACATTCCCAACCCCCCAGGACAGTGAAACCTGACAACACTTGCCTACTGGGCTTTCAGGATTGCTATAAATATGACTGCTCCGGGTTTCCCTGGTGGTGCAGTGGTTGAGAGTCCGCCTGCCGATGCAGGGGACACGGGTTCGTGCCCCGGTCCGGGAGGATCCCACATGTGGGGGAGCGGCTGGGCCCGTGAGCCATGGCCGCTGAGCCTGCGCGTCCGGAGCCTGTGCTCCGCAACGGGAGAGGCCACAGCGGTGAGAGGCCCGCGTACCGCAAAAAAAAAAAAAAAAAAAAGAAGACTGCTCAGCCTCTTTCAAATCAAAGTGTTCATTGTGGTTATCCTGTCCCTGTGCTCTCATTCTCTACAGGGTGTGCAGAGCTGGGGAGGAGGGTAACTTGCCTTCTTAAATCACAGCTCTCCTGATCAAGCAGACCTGATGTAGTCATGAAAATCTGGACTTGGAGCCGATGCTGTGAATAGATGAGACTTGGGGGTGGGGATGGATCTTGGAATGGGTGTGAGTATATTTTGCACAAGGGAGGGTCATGAATAATTTTGCAGATTGAATTATTGTTTCCAATGATTTATCCCTTGTGGTAGTATTATACAGTGACACCTACTATGGACTGAATTGCCCTCTAAAAATTCATATATTGAAGCCTTGCCCCTCAACGTGACTTTATTTGGACGTGGGGTCTTTGGGAGGTAATTACGTTTAAATGAGGTTGTAAGAGTGGGTCCCTAATTCAATAGGATGGGTCGCCTTATAGGAAGAGGAAGAGAGAAGGAATTCTCACTCTCTTTCCACATGTAGCACTGAAGAAAGTGCATGGGAACACACAGTGAGATGGCGGTCTCCTACAAACCAAGAGAAGAGGCCTCAGAATGAAACCTACTTTGCCAGCACCTTGATCTTGGACTTCCCGGACTCCAGAACTGTGAGAAATAAATGTCTGTTGTTTAAGCCACCCCATCTATGGCATTTTGTTAAGGTAGCCTGGGCAGACTGAGACAACACTCCTACCATGGCCTCATGGTGGAGAGAGAGTGTTTCTCCAGCTCTTGACTTTGGGCCTGGCCATGTGATTTGCTTTGGCCAACATGTTAGTGGTTATAATATGAGCAGAGGATTGACATGTACTTACACAGTGGGGCTCGCCTCTTTTGCTCAAGTGATCAGCCTGGTCCCATCTCCCAAAACCTAGTGGTTTATATTAAAAAGTATTTATTTTCATGTTCACTGGTCTTTAGGCCAACTATGGATCAGATGATCTAGGCTGGGCTCCACTGGCAGCTCTGCTTCAAGCAGTGAATTGGTTGGGCTTGGTTCCAGGCTGTGGGTTGAGTTAAGGTCAGATCCACATGTGGTCCAGAGACCAGGCTCAAGGAGCAGCTACCCAGGGAAAACTCTTCATAGCCAACCATTGGAGTATCAGAGGCAAGCCCCGCTGTGCAAGCACAGGTCATTTCTCTGCTCACATATGTCCACTAACATCCCATTGTGCAGCAAAAGCTGACAGCTACATTATTTGAATTTTGAGACTACATTTTCTCAAACAGTGTTGTTGAGGACAGTATTATATCATTCAGTTTCCCTTATACAAGACACATGAGAAACTGACCTAGCATTCACTGCTAGGGAAGAATTTGTTTTCTGCCAAAGAACTAGTTTGCTTTTTCCTTTCCAGTAAAAAGACTCTTCTGAATGTAGAGAGAAGAGAAAACTAAATACACACAAAAACATATGTGGGAAAATTACTTTGAGGATTATGGTATTACTAAGATCTCAGGAAAATCCTGAACTATAATAGATCATAAGTAATCTCAAAGGACAAGGGGCATGAAACCATGCCCTATGAGGAACTAGTGAGGAAAACAGGAACATTTAGGGGAGATTTGAAGGAACAAAACAGAAGTTTTTAAATATCGACAAGGCTGTTATGTTAGATTTGTTTTGTGTCACCTCAGAGGCTGAGACTAGGAGCAATAAATGAATATTATAGAAGAGAACGAGAGAGGGTTGTAGACATAACATATAAACTGAGAGATAAGAAGAACCAGCATGAATAGGCTGTACTGAGCTCAACTCCACTGGTGTAAAGGAAACTAGCTATTGAATTGTGTCATCTATGAGGATAAAGGTAAAGTAGGAGATTTGCCATAGCCTTATCTGCAAGTTAAAGATAAGTAGCTTCCCTATTTAAAGAAGCCCTAGCCAGTCTGACATGTGAAGAGCTTGGAAGTCATCCCTCCTATCTTCACAAAAAGAAAAAAAAAAAAAAAAAAGCTGAACAAACTGAAAATCAACAAGTCTTAGATACATCAGGGAATTGAGGTTACAGGACAAACTGCTACCCCGAAAACTGGAGAGACAGAAAAATATGGAGGATTATAGTTTATTAGGAGCAGAAGCTGCAGCTGGAGCCTTGCAGGAACATGTAAAGGGCAATTGACTAATTATTGGCGACTGGGCCCCGACTAGCTTAAGAGATAAATTTGCCTGGGAGCCCTCACACTTTCCTGAGTTTTATGTCCAGGAGGCTCACCAGGTTCTCAGGGTGAATATGGGAGAAAAATCCCTTCATACATCCAGAAGGGGAAGGGGAAAATTAACCATTTTTAAATAAGCCCAGCGTGCTCTGTTCTCCTTAACAAAAGCCTGCTTTTAAGGAAAACTTATTTTAACAGAACTTAACCAACTCGTGTTTTACCAGAGCCTAACTGACTTGGAGGAAGGGAAAAACCCAGGTCCAACTTCTTCATCGTGTCTCAGTTAACGGGGAAGGAGGAAAAAACTGAGAAATACTTGTGAAGGTCATAGCTCAGGAACACAGTGAGCTATCCAAAGAGATGTGTGTCACTTTAGGGCTAAAAAAAAAGGGGGGGTGTACATTCTCCATTTTCTCTTTCCTCTTCACTCTGATGGATGAAGAAAATCACAAGGCCTGAGGGTGTGGCAGAGCCACAAGATGGAAGGAACATGGGTCTCTAAATCACAGCATGGAGGAGAGTCACCTGTGGACCAGGAACACCCACAGAGGACTGTTACATAAATGAAAGATAAATTTCTATTGTTTGAGCCTTTATACATTTGTGTGTCTGTTTGTAGTCTGTACAGTATGCCCCCCTTATCCATGGTTTCACTTTCCACAGTTTTAGTTACCCATAGTCTACCATGGTCTGAAAATATTAAATGGAAAACTCCAGAAATAACTCATAAGTTTTAAATTGTGCACTGTTCTGAGTAGCATGATGAATTCTTGCACCATCACCCTCCATCTTGCCTGGGACAGTGAATCATCCCTTTGTCCAGCATATCCTGCCCATTAGTCACTTAGTAGCCATTTCAATTATCAGACTGATTTGTCTCAGTATCTCAGTGCTTTTGCAAAGTGGTACTTATTTTACTTAATAATGGCTCCAAAGTGCAAGAGTAGTGATGCTGGTAATTTGGATATGCCAAAGAGAAATCACAAAGTGCTTCCTTTAAGTGAAAAGGTGAAAGTTCTCAACTTAATAAGGAAAGTAAAAAGATCATGTGCTGAGGTTGCTAAGATATGGTAAGAACGAATCTTCTATTCATGAAATTGGAAAGAAGGACAAAACCCATGCTAGTTTTGCTGCTGCACCTCAAACTGCAAAAATTATGGTCACGGTGTATGATAAGTGCTCAGTTAAGATGGAAAAGGTATTAAATTTGTGGGTGGAAGACATGAACAGAAAATGATTCAGTACTACCTGTGGTTTCAAGCAGCCACTGGGGGTCTTAGATCATGTCCCCTGCGAACAAGGGGGGACTACTGTACTACACTCAGTACTACAATTCTCTTTGCTTTTTTTCTAGAGAGACCTCTACCTGTTCCTTAATCCTCTGAGTTTCTCTAACAACACACTGCCTCTCCAGGAACCTTTTAACCCTTCCAAGAACTGTCCGGAGCAGGGTTTCCCTTACCATTTTATCAAGATCTCCCAGGAGTAGTTTCAGGCTTTACTGGGAATATGAATGTAGAGGTCATATCTTGATCTTCCTCTGAGGTGCCAGAATCCCAGGGAAGAGAAAGATACAGCCAGCAGTTGCATGCCCTCCCCCCATTTGGTTCTTTATGTCTCCACTCCCAATCTCGGATTCCCTTGTGCACATATCTGAGGATTTCCACCGTGAAATGGCAACTCTCCTTTCCCCTGCCTCAGAGCATCCCCATGAGGGCCAATGATGGGAGCTCTAAGTCCGAGGCTGCCTGTTGTCACTGCCTCAATGAGCTTTCACCACAAAAGTGCTACCTAACCAGCCTCCTGAGGACTCAATAAATTAAAACAAAACAGCGACCTCTTCTCATGTTCACAGGATGGCTGTGCAGCACAGGTCTCATTCTGGAGCCCAGGCTGGAGGGGCAGTGACTAACTAGGCATGATTTTGTCATGGCAGAGGACAAAAGCTACCGGAGAGAAAAGTGAGAATATGTGAGACCTTCTAGGACCCACGTTCAGGACTCACATGTAGTCACTTCCACCTACATTCAATCGGCCAAAGCATGTCACATGGCCATGCCAAGTGAAGGGGCTTTGAAGTACATTCTGCACAACTGAGACCTCAGCAAGGTGTGCTATGTAACAGCAGGGTGTACTACCACAGAAGCACAAAGAAGCAAGACCATTAATTCAATCTACCACAGTCCCTGAGAGATGGAGCAATGGGGGCCAGTAGCTATGCTGTCTGAGGGCCATGGAGTCTGTACTGAAGGTCAGAAATGTGTATGAACCAGCAGACACTACAGTTCAAGAGGTATTTTGTGGGACTTGGGCTCTTTGGAATCCCTATGGTTTGTGTATTGCAAAAATTCAACAGAAGGAAAGATGAAGTCAGACCGATCTCATTAAAAAACTATCATGTTGATGCCATGGGTGTTCTGTTCATAATTGTTAACCACTTACTAACAGATATCCATCCTACCTAAGTACCAAAGCCATGCACCGTTTCAAAGACTAGCTTCAGTCACTCCCCATTCAGACTAAGCCAAAGTCTTACGGAGAAAGGAATCACTGAATGATAGAGGTGAGGGGAAGCTCAGACAATAACTAGCTCAACCCCCTCTTTCTGAAGATGAGGAAACTCAGGCAGAGACAAGTGATGTGACTTAGCCACAAACATGAATGTCTGCAGTGTATTGTGCTGACCCCAGCACTTTGTTCCTATGAGTAAGTCGTGTTAGCAGTTGTGGACTTCTTCAAAGGTGGGCCTGTGACAATCACTGAGATCGTGGGGCTGTGGGTTCAAAGTCAAGAATTCAGGTGGGACACTGTTGGTTGGCCTCTTCCCAGGGAAAACCTAATCAAAGCAGCATGAGAACAGTGGGGCTCTCAGAGCCTAAAACCCTAGCATAATATTCCTCTTTGGTTATCTCATAACCCGTATCAATACTTTTTTTGTAAGAAGGTGAGCTGTCAGCAGTGCCCCTAGTACTCTTCTCCTTCCAGACTCCCTCACCTTTCCATCTGAACCAGCCATTTTCTCAGAAGAGATGGGAATGTCAATCAATTTGAGCTAAGATGTCACACTTGCTCTAAAAATGTTAACTTTATACACAAAAAGAATTGTGCGTAAAAACAAAAAATCCTAATATCTACCTCTCTCCCAGTATTTGAATTGACTGCTCTCCATCGATTAGACCTCTTTGGTCTTGGTCTTTGGTTGTCCGCCATAATTACACTTCAAAGATGCGATTGTCATACTATATTTTATACATTGAGAGCTCCACAGTTCCACTGTAGCCTCTCCCTGGCAGAGAGGAATCAAAGTCACATATAAATAAATACAAGAATGGCGACAAAAACTTGGAGAAATCTTTCCCTGCAGGCACTCAGTTCTCAGGGACAGTCTGAAAATTTTGACAAAATTCTCTCCTTGACCAAATTTTAGTCAGGCTCCTCTGAACCCTCTTTTCCACTAGGCCTCTACATGGGACACATACACACCCCGTCCGGTCCTCAGCCCTCCCAGCACAGAGAGAGCCCCCCACCCTGGATATCTGATCAACCTGGCTTGCCATCAGCAAGCATCCCGTTAAATCGGTTTAGCAAGAGTCCCTCTACCCTTCTTGTCTCCTCTTAGTATTCCACCCACTGACCTCCTCACTCCCAGGTGGGTGATAATTCCCCAACTGGTCTTTGCTGTATTCAGAGTTGAGCCGGAGAGCTCAGCTCTATTGCGATAGTCTTGCCAGCTATCTCAATAATCCCGAATAAAGTCCTACTTTTCCGCTTTAACGATTGTCAGAATAATTTCTTCTTTAATGAGTTCCCAACAAAAATACCAAACCCGGGATCTTTTTCTAGAATGAGAAGCGATTCAGGGCTTCTCCGCTCACTTTTGTTGTATTGTCCACAGAGCTGCACGCAAATTCTTTGAACATTTTGGAGAAGATCCTGCTTTAGAGTTACTTCCTCCATGGCATTACACACTTGGGATTTAACACGCAACAACTACAAAAATCAGGAAGTTCCTTCAACATGTATATTACGTACGAAGTTCTGAACATATGCCTGCCAGAATATGCATGCTTCCCGAAAGATCCTAGACCCCTCCACACTCCCCCCAACCCCCTCGCTGGTCTACTCTTCATAACACATTCCTTGAAGCATGCCTTAGAGTGCCTCGAGTGCTCGTCCAAGCAAGTGCAAAGCAGTGGTTCATGCAAATAAGCGCATGAACGTGTGCACCCAGGCTACATTCAGTTCAAACATAAATCCGGGCTCTTCCTGCCTCATCTATGCCGAGGTCGCACATGGTGCACAGGAAACTGCACCAGGGGAAGCAGAGAGGGCAGAGAGCACTACTCCGGCCAGCGAGGCGGAGCCGGGCGGAGGGTCGGGAGCTCAGCCAAGTGGAGCGCGCGGCGCGGACCGGCCGGAAGCCACGCCGGGAGGAGGGTCGGGAGCTGGCGCGGGCGCCGTCCCCCGGCGCCGCCGCGGCCCGCTGACATCAGCCGCGCTCCTCCCCTCGCCTCCCAACACCCTCAGCTCCCGGCCGGACCCTCCCTCCTCCCACCACGTGTCCTCCCCGCTCCCTCCCGAGGGGCCGCGCGCACGGGAAGCCGGAGAGACGGAAAGGATGGCGCTGTGACAGCCGGGCCGGAGCCCTCGGCGTCTCCACCGCGGCCCCGGCCCACGCCCCGGCTCTCGGCCCGGCGGTGAGTGCGCGCGGGCGGGCGGGGCGGGGGCCGGGGGCGGCAAGGCCCCTCCCTCGGGCCCCCGGCGGTCGGGCCGCGGCGGGGGCGGGGGGTCCCGAGGCTGCAGCTGCAACTGCCGCCGCCACTGCCTTTGTTGCGGGCCCGCCGGGGAAGGCAGGCGGCGCCGGCCCCGGCCGCTCGGCAGGTGCGCTGGGGCCGGGAGCGGGCCAGGCGGGGAGATGGGCCGGGCCGGGCGCGGGCAGGGGGGCGGCAGGAGCGCTCCCGGCGCGGGGCCGCGGAGAAAGGGAAATGGGACAAGATGGCTGGAGAAACCGGAGCGCGCCCGGGGGCGCGGCAGCGGCGGCGGGCGGGGCGCCGGGCGGGTGGGCGGTGGCGGGGCAGAGGATACCTCTTCGCCTGCACCTTCGCCGCGGGGCGGCGCCCCCACCCCCCCATCTCCCTCCCGGGAGCCGGCGGGGGAGGCCGCGGCCAAGTTCAGGCCCCAGCTCCAGGGATCTGAAGCCTGTTCCACCCGCCCCAGACCTATCCTGCCGCATTCGCCCGTCCTTTTTGAAAATATCGAAGGAGCAGACTTTGAACTCCGGAAGGACCTTTTCTTTGGAAGCCCGGGAGGATGCGGCCCACAAGATGCGCGCTCACTCCACACCTAGGAATTGCCCGCGCCCCTAGAGGGCAGGAGCGCGGCCCTTTGTACTGGCCTAGGAGCTGGGCGAGAGAATTTGCAGAAGAGAATTTGCGGCCCAGAGGCAGCGAGTCTTCCCGGTGGCGGTGGGCCCCAGAGCCTGGCCCCAGCTGATTTCTGCACCTTCTTGCGTGTCCAGGCATTACCCCTCACTAAGGATCACCGACTCCTGGGCTTGGAAAGTCGCTTAAGGCAGAACAGTCTTATTTTCTGACCTGGCTTATGGACAGAACCTTTGAATCTGGAAAATCCAGGTACTCTGGGCCACCTAACCTCCTGATGCTGAACTGGCCCTGTAGGAACAACCCAGTTGAGCGAGTGCTCTATCTGTGTTCAAATGCCTTCATTGAAAGGAAGCCAATAGCGCTGTCTTGCTGCCAATTCCATGTTTGGGTGGCACTGGCTGTGAGAAAGTTCTGCCATTTGATGCACTCTTTAAAACCTCTTCCTGGAATGTTTACTCAGTGGCCTGCTCTGCCTTTGGGTCTCTACAGAACCAGTCTGGTCTGTCTTACACAGATAGCTTTTTAAATATTCGAAGGCAGCCAGGTATGCTATCTGCCTGCAACCCTCTTCTTATCATAATTAAATATGTCACCTTCCAGCTTCCTGGTGCTTTCCCTGAAACCCTTCCTCCCCAGGCCTGGCCCTGTCCCCTTCCATTGTTGCAGCTGAACTGTGCTTGGGGCTAAAAAGGTTTGTGTAGCCTGAGCTGCCCCATCACAGACTTTAAAGAGTTCACACTAGCACCTGATTTTTCTGAACTGAATCTTACTTGCAGAGATGGAGTCCACAGCCTACCCTCTCAATTTGACCCTGAAAGAAGAGGAAGAAGAAGAAGAGATTCAGAGCCGGGACCTGGAGGATGGCCCCACAGATATGCAGAAAGTCCGAATCTGCTCAGAGGGCGGATGGGTAAGTAAGAAGGTGTGCAGTCCACACACAGCTGTGAGGGGCAGGCCTGGGAGCCAGGCTTGTATTAAGTCTCTTCCTCAAGCAGACATAGGAAGTAAAAATAGCCTAGCCCAGCCCGGTGTGTTTGCATTCCTGAGAAAACAGTTCTGTGGCTTTAAAAGGCACAGCGAAGAATGGAACTGGTTCTGGGAACAGTCCCTTCAGGCACGCAGCTTCAAGCACACCATCAGGATCGGGAGTCCAAGAGGCCACGACTGTGTCTCTCTCCTGTACCCGTGGATTCCCTGTATCCTGCTCAATGCCAGGCACCTTGTAGACACCAACTAAACCTCTGCTGGCCTGGGTGAAAGAAAAATTGTCCTGGCATTTGTTAAGATGATAAGGAAGACTATTCAGGACTATTGAGATAGGTTTCAAGACTGTCACAATAGGGGAGAGAGATCGGGCTCAGCAAGTGGGGATTTATAGCCAAGGAGCAGCGCGGAGGGCTCAGTGGTTGGAAAATTACTAAGAGGAGACATCCACGGTGGAGGGTTCTTTCTAAACTGACTTAGCAGGATTCTTGCTAAAACTGGTCTGGGCAGACTGAGAACCGGAGGGGGGTGTGTATGTGTCCAAGATAGAGGCCTAGTGGAGAAGAGGGCTCAGAGGAGCCTGGCCAAAGTTTGGGTGAGGAGAGAGTCTTTATCACCTACCGCTGGTTGAAGGGAACCATTTAAACCATTTAAGTAAGTCTTGGGGCACTGAACTGACGTGAGGAGAGCTTTATGGGACGAGGCCAGTTGACACAGGAGAGAGCTGCATTTCCAGCTGGTCCTGGATGGAGGGGTTGCGATAGTAGGCAGCAGTGAATAGGGAGCATATCCAAACAGCATAGTGTGATAGAATTAGAGTAAACTTATAAAAGTGTAAATGCAACAGATATTAATAGTCATCGTTATGTACATTATTCACAGTACTTACTGGACTTCATGATAATTGGGCATGAATGGTAAACATTTTAAAGAAGCAACAAAATGACATTCCTTTTCTCTGCTTAGTTTTCCACTGTGTATGAATGTCATCGGTATACATATCCTTTGTTTCCAGTGAGAGATCTGTATTCATAGAATCATGGTCCTTCCAAACTATCCAGTCCCGCTCCGCTCCCACTGCATGGGGTGCAGCAAGGTTATCTATTTTGCTCCTAGGATACACATGTACAATGACATTTGTTCTTAAAAACACCTCTTGAGCTGGACCTTAAAAGTACTTCATTTTGTTGTATGTATGTTATACTTCAATTAAAAATATTTAAAGCAGTACGACACCAGGCTCTGGGTTTTCTCATCTAGCTATGGAGCCTGGATTGCATTTGTCTCTTCAGCCCACCCTGGCCTCCTCTCCAGTTCAGATCCATGCAGCTGGGGAGATTTTGGAGAGCAGGCATCCGTCCTATCTAGCCCTGAGCAAGAACTCATGGCTTTGAGGCTGCATTGGCCAACCGAGAACATCTAGACAGAATGGAGAAGTGCGCAAAGCAGGTGCAGTAGAAGCGCACATAAGAGTGTATTGGGACGACACAGAGAGGAGCAAGGTGAAGCCCATGCTTGGCTGGGAAAGAAGGAGGTAACCAGAGGAGCTGGAGGAGGGGGACTGGCATGTGTGGCACCCAGGCAGCCTGCCATCCATCCGCAGCTACTGAGCACAGTGCTGGGTGTTATTAAGGCAAGATCCCTAGTCTCGCGGGGGTACTAGTCTTGTGAGGAAGATAGGGAAGTAAATGTAATTAACTGCACAGTATTTGGAGTTCTGTGGGGGAAGATGGGCTCTCCTGCAGGCTGGAGAAGGCAGGCAGGGACCTGGTTGGAGCAGTAGGCAGTTTTGCCCCCAGCCCCATCCCTCCCAGGGACGTCTGGGTGGAGACATCTTTGGTTGTCATGACTCGGGGTGGGGCTTGGGGAGTGGGAGATCCTACAGGCATCTCCTGGGTAGAGGCCAGGGATGCTGCTACCCATCGGTGATGCACAGGACAGCTCCCACAACGAAGAATTATCTGGCCAAACATGTCAGCAGTGCTGAGGTGGGAAAACCCCTGCTCTAGAGCATTAAAACTAGGGGAAGAAAAGAATCGAATATGCATTTTGGTTGTTGGGGATTGTGTTAGAGTGATCAATAAAAGCTTTTCCAACCAAAGAATCAGGCTGTATATTAGGGTAATATTTCGTGGGAGAACTGGAGTAGAAATCCAATTTCAAGTAGAAAAAAGGGAAAGTATACTTTGAACCAAGCCTTCGGCCTAGGTGGAACCAGCCAAGGGAAGGGAGGGTCTTGCCCTCCAGGCAGCCAGAAGCAAAAGCACTGGAGAGGAAAGCTCGTGTGTGCAGAGTCCAGAGCAGCTCCTGCAGCTGGAGCCCGCAGTGGAGTCCGGGAGTGGAGGGGATGGGCGAGAGAAGCAGAGGGGGCCAGGGGACCGAGCCAGCCCTGCGGGGGAGTGTGCTGCGCCCAGGAGTCTGAGCTCCCTCCCTAGCAGCTCTGAGGGAGAAGTCCTCGGCTCGTCTTTCTAAGGGACGTTAGGGTTTGCTGCCACCACCAGGCAGAGGCCACTTGGCCTAAGTGGCCTGCCGAGAAAGCACGGGCTTGGGAGTCCGACTTGCTAACTCTGTGACCTTGGGCAAGATACTTATCAGCCCTGTTTCCTCACCCATAAAACTGGGGTGGTGATCCCCGTATCCCTGTAGTATTTAAAGGATTCAATAAGGTAACACATTTAACCACGTAAGAGGGAGTGCCCTACACAGTGCCTGGCATACAGCAGGCGCTCTATCAGTGCACCGGTCCCAGCCCCCTAAGTGCTGTCTTCGCTGGGTGCAGCGAGCCTGGGCAGCGTGTAAGTACTCTAGGACGGTTACCCTTGGAGATGAGCGTTGGAATGCCAGCTCGTGGGACCGAGTGAGGCAGCACACACAAGCTGAAGGAAGAACACCTGTTTGATGAGTCCTTGACCTTCTGAGGGAAGGGAGGAAGGCGGGGATCGAGGGCCTCTACCTGTGAGGCCAAGCAAGGGTGTCCAGGGGTTGGATGGCGGCTGCCTGATTTCTGAGTTTGGCCCAGGGCTGGCCCTGTTTACCTTCTGCTGTGCTTGGCTAGATAAAAGGCCTCTGTGGAGAGAGGGGAGGCCTGCACAGCAGGGCCTGGCTGAAGGCTTGCTCAATTCTCACAGAAGGTTGCTGTGAGGAGAATTCCTAAGCCACTGCACTGCGCGCCTCTGGAACATAATGTGGGCTTGTCTGAGGATCCTCCGGGGCTCAGTCCTAAATGGGAGGAGATGAATCCAGCCTCAGCCTCCAGCTGCCTTCTCACCACTCCAGGGCTGCTGATATATTTACCAGGCCCAGGACGTGTTACCTTTTACAAGGATCGACGTGGGTAGCCCCTCTGCAATGACAGGCGTAGCCAGTCCTGTGTCCTGTTTTATCAGCAAAGGGAAAGGGCCTATAAATAGGTATGGCCTAGATCTGGAATTTCCTAGGGAGAGAAGAGGCCAAAGGGAGAGTTGTTTAAAAGCCTGGGAAGTGGGATGGGGTGGGATGGAAAATTCCTGGCTGCCTGGCTTTCCAGATTGATGGAGTCTGAGCGGAGCCCAGAGACCAATCCGTTTGTACCTCCTGGTATTTGACACTAGGGATTTTTGTCCATTCTTACTCCAAAGAGTAAGTTCAGTCTTGTGACAGATACATTTTAACGATTGTTTGAAACTATTCCAAGCGGAATAAGAGACATCCAGGGGTTATTTGCTTAAATCTTTGATTCAAAGAACACATTTTTAAGGGATTACTACCTACAGGAAGTGTTCTAGGCTTAGGGAAACAAAACAGAATAAGCCCAGAGTACTGCCCTCAGTGAGCCAATATTCTAGTGGAAGAAGCAGACAGGTAAGCCAAGAGGACTCTGCAGTGTGATAAGTGCCATCAGAGCCTTCAGCCCAGGGCGTCACAGGGCACACAGCTTGGGTTGGGACCAGTTTCCTGGGGAACAGGATGTCTGGGCTGAGTCTTGGAAAGTGGGTGGGTGTCAGCCAGGCCAAGAATGGGGAGGACCTCCGAGGCAGCAGAGCACCATGTGCACACACACAGAGGGTGTGAGGATGGTTTGTTCAGGGAACTGCAGCAGCTGTGTACCGCTGAGCGTGTGCGGGGTGGGAGCGGAGGCCTGCCAGCTGGTGACCTGGGAGACCCCTCTGCCCTCTGTGAGGGCGGGAGCCTTGAAGTCAGACAGTGCTGTGTCCCACTCTCAACCCTGCCGTTATTGGCTGTGTGACTTTGGGCCAGAAACGGGGCTGCTCTGAGCCAGTTTCCTCCTTAATTAAATGGGGCTGTGGGGGGAATAAGGGAAGCAGTTACAGGGCCTTTCCTAGGAGGTTCTCCCTGTGTGGAAGGGGCTGTGATGCGGGGGAGGGACGAGGTGGGCTTCGTGCGTAAGGAAGAAGGGCCAGGAGATCTAGATGATTGACGGCCGGGGGCCTGAAGAAGCTGCAGGTGGTGCAGACACTGAACTTTTGTAAGCAGATGGAAAACAGTACTCTGATCCCCCAGGCCCTAGATTCAGCTATGGGGAGTAGCTGTGAAAGCAGCAGCCCAGATCCCTTACCATTGAATACGATGAACTTTGGAGTAGGATTTTTAATGACTGAAGGAAAACACATAGTAAAAAGAAAAGCAGAGAGTTGAACAAGAGGGGGTCGGTCTGGGTGCCTTGGCTGCGTTTGGCTTCTCAGGCAACCCCGTCCCACTGGCCCATGGGGATGGGGAGGTAGGTGAGCCCAAGAGCGGGCAGTAGAGCGCTCTTCTCTGGCCTTAGGGCTTCCTGCTGCGGGTCTAGGCACGGAAGCAAAGCAGTCTGCTCTAGTATCTCATTACATAAATTGAAGCTCTAATTAGCCCTTCTATCCTCCTCCTCGTGGATTGGAAAAGGCCGGCCGAAGCCCCTTCTCTCACTGGCCCCTCCCTGGCAGCGTTGGGTTCTGAGTCAGAAACCGGGGCTAGTGCCCTGCAAATGGAGACTAGTGCCCAGGAGGCCCCCAGCACCCTCCTGGGCTGAGGATCTGTGACCAAGGGAGAGAGCAGGGTTGTGTTGGTGGGGCAGCTGTCTCGGGGTGTTTCCTCGAGCGTGGTTGGTTCTGGCTCTGGATGGGGGCTGAGCTGTGATCGGCTCTCCCTGCTGTATGTGAGGACCCAGTGTCTCCCAACCAGTACGGGGGACTTTTCTTCTCAAGGTGCTGCTCTCCTTATCTGTGGATGCCGGGGGAGGAAAGCACTCAGCAGGGCACGGGAGACCTTGTTTTTGTCTTGGTGTTGCTTCTCGGAGGAGCCGTGTGACTCAGGACAGACGTTTCCCCGGGCCCAAGCCCTCGCCTGTGAGATGCGGGTGTGTGATCTGTGTCTGCATGTGCCTACTAGTCGCTGAGAAAGGCCTGTTCACTGTTGCAGGTGCCAGCCCTATTCGATGAGGTGGCCATATATTTTTCCGATGAGGAGTGGGACGTTTTGACGGAGCAGCAAAAGGCCCTGTACCGGGAGGTCATGAGGATGAATTATGAAACTGTCCTGTCCCTGGGTAAAGCTTTGTTTTCCTTTGTCTCCTAGAAGCTCTGAGCCCAGAGAATTGTTTCCACGTCTCTCTTCTCTGGTGTATCCAACATCCCTCTCTCCTGAACTTGGAGTCTGTCCCCTCAATGCCTGTGCCCATTTAATTTCCTGTTTTTGATTTAGGCAGGATATACATATTGTGTCCTTCTACTCAGCGGCTTGTGCCAGCTCTCAGAACCATCCTCATTCAACCCAGGCATTCTCATCAAAAAAAGAAAAAATAAGACATAATCTAAGAAATGTCACCATGGGTCTGCGCCTGTGCTTCATATGTTCCTTAGGAGGGAAGGCAGGCCTCATTGTTATTACCCTGTCAGCCTTAGAAGCTTGGGGACATATCCTCAAAGAATCCTTGCTCCCTTCCCAGCATTGATATCCATATTATTGGAATGTAACCATATTATTAGAATGTAACCATTTGGAGGGATCTCCTCATTTGCTCATATGGATACCAGAGTGCTCATTAGATCCGTGGCTGCACCCACCCACTTCCCTGCTAAATGCAGTTCCTTTTTGTTGTTGCTAGTACATTAGCAGAGATTCATAAATTCCCTTGGACAGACCTATTTCCCATCATATTTTTTCTTTAAGTATCCCTGAGCCCTTTCCCCCCGCCTTTCATAAATCTGCATATTGAGAAGACTGTGGTGGGGTGGGAGTGGAGGGGAGGGTTTCTTAAGTATTATAAAGTACTTATTTTGGCAGTGTTCCAAGACAGTAACACACAGCTGTTACCTGTTCTATTTCCTATAAACAGAATTCCCATTCCCTAAGCCCGACATGATCACTCGGTTGGAAAGGGAGGAGGAGTCTCAGAATTCTGACGAATGGCAGTTCCAGGGAGGAACCTTTGCAGGTACTACGATTAACCCAATTCAACATCCATCCAATGGGAGAATAATGAAGATGAATTTTAAGTTTCCAGGTACATTCTGTGGGGTATTTAAGAGTAAGGCAAGGTTGTGAGGCAGAAAGATTATGGGCTTTGGAGTTTTAGAATCTCCTTTCCTATGCTATGTGACCTTAGGCGACTTCATCCACCTCTCTGAGCCTCCATTTCTTCACCTGTCGACTGTCAGTAATAAGTCTCAACATGCACCTTTGTATGCAGGTGAACCAAAGTGAAGTTTGTGTGGCTTTGGTCCAGCGCACATCCTGGGTGCCTCGGTGGCACACCACACACCTCTGAAAGCTAAGGAAAATAGTGTGACGAAGCATGCATCCAGGGTTATGTACTTGGCTTCCTGTCTCCTTAATCTTGGATAGAAAAAGCAATAGCAGCTGTAGTACATGCTTGAGCAAATATGTCTAAAGAAGCACTCAGTCTTTTATCAAGAAATATAGTTAGAGGGCAGGCGTTGGAAAAATACAGCTTCCCAACAGCCTGAGTGGTTTGATTTGCCTTCTCTCTATAAGTAATAGTTTAACATGCTGTACTTCATTGATTCCAAGACACGTTTTTCCCTCATCACTTTAACATCTCTGCAGTTGAGAATGCCTCTTAAAATTGATGGCATGCTATAGTTTCACTAGTAGCTTTTTCTTTTCTTAATGGCATGTAATGGTGCACCTTGCAGTTGACGGCATCTTAGTTTTGGTGAGATACGGTAATTTCCGTGAGTCGTGTTCAGCTTCTGTGGCCACCTTCTAAACAGAAACATACAGTGAAACCCAGTTCTGACATTGGTATGCAAGAACCATACTTCTGCCTGATAAGCTTAACTTTGCTAAGTGTGGTATTGCTATAGATTTTCTTGGTTTAAGGGATATGATTCAGCCCATGATGATACAAATTCTATAACATTACGTGGTAATATGGGTTATAATTGGCTTCTCGTCCAGGTAAAGGTTATTTTGACCCAAGCGTGGCCCACACAGCTGGTATGTGATCCAAGCTTGTTGCCTGTATTCAGTTTCCAGTTCTGCCACTTCCTAGCTCAGCTACCTTGATGCATTACTTAATTTCTCTAGACTCACGTGCAAAGAAGAAATAAACAGTTATTGTGAGAATTAGCTGGGGTAATCCATGGGAATTGGCACGGGGGTAAGGACTTCGTGTTATCTGTTATTAGAGCTACTGCTTTTAGTGAGTTTGAGATTAAGGTATTCTTGGTATTGCGACCAAAAAAAGAAAAAAAAAATCAGGGAATGAGCCAGAAGTCATTTTACTTACGGGCACTATCTTTGCCCCTCCCTGTCTGTCTGCCAGAAAATGAAGAATCTGACGTGAAGCCCCCAGACTGGGTGGGCCCGATGAACACGGCCTCCCAGTTTCCGCAGCCTCAGCACCTGGACGGCTATGGCCTCCGTCTGCCTCGGGACATCACAGAGCTGCCCGAGTGGGGCGAGGGGTACCCCTTCTACATGGCCGTGGGCTTCCCCGGGTACGACCTCTCGGCAGACGACCTGGCCGGGAAGTTTCAGTTCAGCCGGGGCATGCGCCGCAGTTACGATGCGGGGTTCAAGTTAATGGTGGTGGAGTACGCCGAGAGCACCAACAACTGCCAGGCGGCCAAGCAGTTCGGGGTGCTGGAAAAGAACGTCCGCGACTGGCGCAAAGTGAAGCCGCAGCTGCAGAACGCCCACGCCATGCGGCGCGCCTTCCGGGGCCCCAAAAACGGGCGCTTCGCCCTGGTGGACCAGCGCGTGGCCGAGTACGTTCGATACATGCAGGCCAAAGGGGACCCCATCACCAGGGAGGCCATGCAGCTGAAAGCTCTGGAGATTGCCCAGGAGATGAACATTCCGGAGAAAGGGTTCAAGGCCAGCCTGGGCTGGTGTCGAAGAATGATGCGAAGGTATGACTTGTCTCTGCGGCATAAGGTACCGGTGCCCCAGCAGCTGCCGGAAGACCTGACCGAGAAGCTCGTCACCTACCAGCGGAGCGTCCTGGCTCTGCGCAGGGCACACGACTACCAGGTGGCTCAGATGGGAAATGCTGATGAGACGCCCATTTGCTTAGAGGTGCCCTCGAGGGTGACTGTGGACAACCAGGGTGAAAAGCCCGTCTTGGTCAAGACGCCAGGCAGGGAGAAACTGAAAATCACCGCCATGCTTGGTGTCTTGGCAGATGGGAGGAAGTTACCTCCGTACATCATTCTGAGGGGCACATACATCCCCCCCGGGAAGTTCCCCAGCGGCATGGAAATCCGCTGTCACCGGTACGGATGGATGACGGAGGACTTGATGCAGGACTGGCTGGAAGTGGTGTGGAGGCGGAGAACCGGTGCAGTGCCCAAGCAGCGAGGGATGCTGATCCTCAACGGCTTCCGGGGCCACGCCACTGATTCGGTGAAGAGCTCCATGGAAAGCATGAACACCGACATGGTCATCATCCCGGGGGGCCTGACCTCGCAGCTGCAGGTGTTGGATGTGGTGGTCTACAAACCCCTGAATGACAGTGTCCGGGCCCAGTACTCCAACTGGCTCCTGGCGGGGAACCTGGCCCTGAGCCCCACGGGGAATGCCAAGAAGCCGCCCCTTGGCCTCTTTCTGGAGTGGGTCATGGTGGCATGGAATAGCATCTCAAGCGAATCCATCGTCCAGGGGTTCAAGAAGTGCCACATCTCCAGCAACTTGGAGGACGAGGATGACGTCCTGTGGGAAATCGAGAGCGAGCTGCCAGGAGGAGGGGAACCGCCCAAAGAGTGCGACACTGAGAGCCTGACAGAGAGCAACTGAGGGAAAGCCAAGGTAAGCTGTCGGGAGGAACCGCCCAGCGCCTACCCTGAGGGACGTGTTGGGTTCCACAGACACCTTTTCTCTTGCCATTATTTTCCTCTGTTTCCGAGAACTCTTCGAGCCCACAGTGCAGTGCTGTAGGTGACAGGCCGTCAGCCTTTTCACCTTTATGTGAAACTGGTTGCTTGGCTTATTTCGTGGGTACTTTGTATAATGCATGAAGTGAACAAGGAGTGAGCTCCCAGAACACTTAATCTGAGAGCTGTAATTATCGCTGAAATTATTTGGGCCTGAAAGAGCGTAGTCTGACATGGCCCCGATAAGAAAAAGTTTTGTCTGCAAAACCAAAATTTTTCTTCCCCTTATAAAACGTACTGAACATTTAGGGCCAGTGTGTGTACCTGATTCACTTGGAGCGGCCGTGCTCGCCTTGGCTAGCCTGTAGGGCTGGGATGTAAGGACGCATGTGCCTTCAGACTGTGTACCCTGGGCCTCGGGTCTCCGTCCTGGGGTGGTCTGCAGTAGCCCAGTGGGAAAGGAAAGAAATAGCTTATGCCTGCTTCTCCCTGGGAGTTCAGAAGTGTGTTTTAAACCATCATGTCATTCTCATGACATTCACATGGAGTGAACAATTATAATAATTTCACAGACGTTTGAAGGGTGATATTTTTAAATTGAAACTGCACCAAAAAAAAAAAAAACGGAATGCTTATCTCGGACTACAGTGAGTAAAGTCTAAGGACTAAGGACCACAGGCCCGAGAATTTTCAGTTGAGTATAGAAGGGCAACAGCTTTAAAAGGAAGTGGGGGGCTTCCCTGGTGGCGCATTGGTTGAGAGTCCGCCTGCCGATTCAGGGGACGCGGGTTCGTGCCTCGGTCCAGGAAGATCCCACATGCCGCGGAGCGGCTGGGCCCGTGAGCCATGGCCGCTGAGCCTGCACGTCCGGAGCCTGTGCTCCGCAGCGGGAGAGGCCACAACAGTGAGAGGCCCGCGTACCGCAAAAAGAAAGGAAGTGGGGAGTGGGGGGCTACCAGATATCACTAGTGGAGTGAGCCTCCCCACCCGGACCCCTTGAGAGAGAGTGAACGACCACCTACAGTGGGCAACATACAGAGAGAACAGACATTTCATTTTACCTTCTTGTTCTCATTTCCCTAATTGTCAGTTCATTTGTTCCTCCAGACAGTGTTTAATATGAAGACAGCACTCCTTTTACAGAGGACCTAGAAGTATCTTGACGGTTTTTCTTTCCTTTAAAGTATAATTAGGTATTTCCATCCTACTTGCTTCTTTCTCCAAATGAAATTCTAAGAGAAATCTTCTGTTACACCGCCCCCCTTCATGCTGTGTAAGTTGAAGAGTGACTTATGTCTCCTTCCCTGCCCCCAAATCAAACTCTTCCACTCCGTGAATTCAGCCTCCCTTTTCTGCCAATCATTACACTGCCTCCACTGGATTATCAGACTTTGAATTATAGTGACTTTTTATCCTTTTTACCTTCCCGCCCCCCCTTGTTAGATAACATTTTTGTGCATTTTTAATTTTCTAAGCTATTTGCTACCCAAAGGACTGGATCAAAAACCGCCAGAGGGCTTCCCTGGTGGCACAGTGGTTGAGAGTCCGCCTGCCAATGCAGAGGACACGGGTTCGTGCCCCGGTCTGGGAAGATCACACATGCCGCAGAGCGGCTAGGCCCGTGAGCCATGGCAGCTGGGCCTGTGCGTCCGGAGCTTGTGCTCCGCAACGGGAGAGGCCGCAACAGTGAGGCCTGCGTACCGCAAAAAAAAAAAAAAAAAAAAAAACCGCCAGAAGAGGAAAGGGAAAAAAACAATGCCGGGCTATAGCTATGTACGTAGGCATTTATGTCCGATCCCAGCCACTAGCTTTGGCTCATCTTGACAGCCACAGTTCTCTGTACAGCTGCCCTGTTTTTGAGCAGAAGTAGACAGGGATCCTCATCGAACAAGGCATTTTGGAGGCGACGTGGGCATAAAACGGCCTCTTCTCATCTGTTTGGAAATCTGACTGATCTGTTCTTGAAAAGTTATACAATGTCTAAAATCCAAGGGTTAACTGACACTTAGGTTCTCTCTGTTTTCCAGCAAATGAACTGTATTTGGAACAGCTGAGGAGGAAAATCCTCAAGATGATTTCCTCGCAGCATAGGTACACAGGGAGCAGCAGGAAAAGGCCATGGGGCTCAGAACAGCCCAGGTCCGGACAGCAGCCTGAGCATCCTGTCTTGGGACACCGCCCACCCTCGCCCCACGTCCATGAGGTGTCAGAAAAGTCTAGGACCCTTCACTTCGTCAGAGACATGATTAGAAAAGAAACTGCTTCTGCCTCATTCTTGTTTTAGAGATTACTCCATGTGTCCATCAAAAGAAACCTGTAGATAGGAATGAACAAAGGTATTTCCTGGAGAAGAGGCCATTTGTTCAGCGCCAATAAGAGACTCATCATACGGGCCCAACTCCACTGGTATTTTCTGTGGAGAAAACCTCAAGTCAATGTTTTTTCTTCTGCCTTTAAAAATGCTTCCATCAGTAGAACCTGTCCCCACACAGGTCAAGACTGCAGAGAAGGCTTTGTAGAAATGGTCATTTATGTACACCTGCTACTTACACATTCCTCTTTTGGAAAAATGAGATGCTAATAACAACAACAAAATTCAGACGTACTGGCCTGATGCCAGCAGATGGCTTTTCTGTAGACAAACTAGGTTAGTGTGGAAGATACAGATTAAAATAAACTATGCCGTTTCATTTATCTTCCCAATCTGGTTGGCAGCTAGACTTTTCTAGGGTCTCATTTAATGGCCCTGTTTTTCATTATTATTATATTTAATGATAGGGTAGCATTTAGTACACAAGCTCTTCTGTTTCTCAGGCTGCCTGCAGAAGTCACCATAAATTATCTGCTGTCTACATGGTACAAAGCTCATTGACTCATCTGATACCTGTTTTGTTAATTCCGATTCCTTTAATGTTTTTATCGCAAGGGTGGTGAGAGGGCGTGGGTCTTTGGCCACAGCTGTTTGAAGACTTCTTCTATCTTGCAGAAACAGGTGGGAGGTCTTTGAATTTTTACACTAAAGTAATGTGCATTCCCACATACGCTGAGTGTTATGAAAACATTCCTTCAAAGCTACCTGTGCTACGAAAAATATGCCAGAACCTCATAGACAAAGCCATTGTTAGAAATGTCATTCCAATGTCAGATCTGGTTAACAGGCTACCATAACCACTTTTCCTTCCTGTAGACCCAGCTCATTTGTATATTATACTGTTCTTGGCATTTTGAAACACCTATTTCTACTCAGGTACTCATTTTCCTATTAGTGATTCACCTTCCTCATTTTTTAAAACCAGTTTTCCTCTAAGAGGGGAAATTTCACTTAACTTCTGATATCTGAATAACTTTCAATGTTTGAATCATTTCCCCATTTGCTTTTACCTGTACTGTATTCTTTGTCATCTCAAACGGCATCTAAATCCAGCTACTTTTCATTCCAGAAGTTTTCATTCCCTCCAATTACACTTAATTTATCCTCCACTATCCTGGTTCCTGGCCCTTTCCTCTTTATGTCCTATTTTACTTGCTTTGGGAGCTTAAAGGATTTTATAAGACCTAATTTTTGGTTCCTGCATTGGAGCCATAGTTGTCTTGCAGGGAAGAGTAGAAAATGGGTTCAACTCCTGTTTCATTCTACCAACACCTCCTTGAGTCTCATCGTCAGCTGATAGATGATGCCTTACAGGTTGCTTAGCACTGGAACTTCCCTAGAGGAATGGCTCTACTGTCAGGGTTTTTCTGGGCTCATTCTTCCACTGACTTTATTATGATCTATGCCTAACAGAGCCCCAGTACAACTATTTTGCAGAATGGCTATTACCCTAGAGTTACTATAGCACATATTGAGACATAGTTGTACTCCCCAGTAGATAGGAACTGACTCCGACAATAAACTTTGATAATAAAGACAATAGGCTCTGGTGGTTTTATTTATCTGCTAGCCTTGTGAAAAGTCACATTTCAAACTCTTCATTTACACTTTATTCTCCACTCAGTTTGGTACCAATATATTACACCCTTGAAATAAAAAAGTCTGTTCATGGGATGGCAGTGTAAGTAATGTTGGTGTCTTTAAAGACATATGTTACATGTGGTTTTAAACTGGCTTTTAAAGGTGGGGGAAAGGGCCCTGGCAAAAATAGCTTTTTCCCTCAATCAGTCATGTTTTGGATGCTCACAGGAAAAATCACACGAAGGAAATTCATAAAGGGATATTAATTTTAAAAGGATGGAAACATGCAGCTTGATGAACAGAAAACTTGTGTCCTGTTTTCATAAATTTCTCTCAAAATGAAAGTATGATGAACCTAGATGCCCTTTCACGGTGTGCTTTTAGTCTTGACAATTTACCATGCCTGTAGATTCAATTAAATATTAATCTACTCTCCAAGAATAATCTAGACATTTTTCCTTTTTTAAGCCGTGAGAATTAAATGCTGAACCAATCTGTTGGCCACAGCATCTACGTCTGACCCCGAAAACCAAGCTTCCTTACCATTATTCAAACTGGAGGCATTCTGGTCCGAGTCAAAAGACATGAGGAAACACAGGTATTTATCTACGGTCAAAGTGAGCAATCATTTAGAAGACGCTTCATGAAATTCGATCAGGAACGTCGTGATCACTTCAGACAATGGGAGAAGTGTTAGAGAAATTATGTGCTTGGTTGATGCCAGCAATGGGTGACAAAGGGGATAAGAATGTGTGCTAAGCCAGCACTCTGGTACCTGGTAGAAAATAAGGTGGGCCTTATCAAACCTGGTTTTGCACAATGATATACCTACAGCTAAAAGACAATTACTGAAATCCCTACAGGAAAACTAAGCTCTGTTCTAAGCCTGAAATTATCTGGTTTCTAGTAGCTTTTTTCCTCTTTGAAATAGTTATTTTTCTAAATGATGCTTGATAATAAGCACTCATGATTTCTTAAGAACCTAATTATAGAAGAGACTGCACTCAGGATCCCACAGTTGACCACGGTGCTACGGCTGGAGGCCACCTTTGGTGGAACAAGGCATTTGAACTCTGGCTCTCTTGAAAAATCCTAAGTATCACTCTATCTACCTGCCTGCCTTGCCCTCAACCCAATCTCTCCACTGTACAAAATGACGCTTGAGGGAAACTGGCATGGAAAGTAGATCTTGGCATGTAGGCCCGAAACTTGGAGGCAAAAAGAGTCCTCTGGTGTCCTGTGGTCCCACCAGAGTAGGCAACTAGGGACTTAGGCCAGGTCCTACGGAGTAGTGAGGAATTTTTCTGTTTGGAGGTCCCTCTGCTATACAGATTTCTATGGAACCTGCCACTGCAGTGGGCAGCAGGGCATGTCTGAGGCTTCTTCTAGCTGCCTCTCCATCTATGGAACACATGAAATTTAACACATACTTAGCATTAAGACTCAGATACATGGATAGGCCAAGCCAAAACCACTATATGCAATTAGATACCAGTTCAAATTCTTACAAACCCTAAAAATTCTTGAGTTACTGAAAACTCTAAAGGATTTCCAGACTTGTGCCAAGAACTGAAACTAGGCTGTTTATTTTTTCTTTTTAGTCTTAACCTACATATCACAAGAGGAAGAAATGACATGCCTTAATTGGAACCTGCTTTTAATCTTTCTCATGTAGTACGTTCTTTTGAAAAGTCTCTGCTAAGATCTCAGAAAGCAAGGTTCTTCATATTTCTGTAGAAGGTGGTGTTCCTTATATGTTTACTTTAATAAACAAAAAAAGTTTTCTCCCGAAAGGTTTATTCGTCGCATTTAAAGTACAAAACCAAATACACAGATCCAGATATTGAACCATATATACATATCTATACATATATTATTCAGACCTACGTAAACCCATCTGTACATTCTAACGTATCCACCAATAACATCTCTTGAATAAAAAGCAACATATCTCTAAACAAACAAACAGTTACTAGTAACACTGCCATTTGAAAGTATAGAAAAAGATATTTCATAGGAATAGGAGAATTACCTAGTATAAATCCAATATGTTCACATGGACTCCTATAGGAATAATTAAAAGATGAACCTGCCAATCAAAGTCTTTGGGCATAACAACTCTATAAAAGAAACTTGAGTTATGAGAAGATATTTTATAAGGTTAATTACATTCTAAGAGATTGTTTTGATTTGGTTTTTAATTTAAAGAAAGGACTTTATTTTCTCTAATAGCACAGCATTGCTAAGTCTTATTTTCTATGGAGTTGGAATGAATCTTTAGGCAACTACGTATACCTGTTAAAAATTAAACTGGTCACAAAAAAATATATACATATATAAAACTCATCAGTAAAAATGATAACCGATTTTTAACACTGTGTTAAAAGCACAGTTCTTTCTTCAGGAGGAAAGCAGAAATTTTAGACTTGCCAGATACAGAATACGTGATGTCTCTAAACAGAGATGTCCTGCTGATCGTGGGGACTAAGTTATAACAGCTTCTTTGTTCTAGAATGTCACCTACCTCACATGCAGACCACAGGATACTAGGCCTCAGATGCCTAAACAGCACCATTCCAGGCACAGAACTTTCCCAGTGCCTATTCCCATAACTGGGAACACACACACACATACATACAGAGATATGGGTCATTATTAAAATCAGATTTATTAATGGCTTCACGGTAGCAACACAAAATGTACTATCACCTTTCCATAGGAAAGGTTATATTTACTCTACACACTTCAGTCTTGAAATGTGGCCCCCAAAAGCATTCAATTCCCAATCATCAATGAATTTGCTGAGGGTCCCACACCCTCCAATCCCAATTCAGCAGAGCAAGAGCCCCTCCTTGGCTGCCAGGCGCTGGCAGTGGACTTTGTCTTGCTGCAGCTCTTCATGATTTGGATGCCAGAGCTTCATAATGATCCTTTCAATGTTGAGAGCATATACAGTGTGTGTAGGAATGACTTCCCTGTGTACCTGGGATTGAAAACATATCAGCACGTCTCCCATTATACTTCAGTATGCTTATTTTTCCAACACAGAAAATGAAAGTAAGATCTGTGTCAACAAAACACTCACACAAAAGACACACAAACCTGTAAGTTTTAAGCCAGAACCTAATTAATCCCAAATCAGATAACAAGAAAACAAGGAAATAACAAGGCTCTGAAATAGAAATAAGGGGACAAGGAGATTTTTTTTCTTTCACTGGGGAGGTGAGAGATGCGGGAGGTAAGTTAGGAAGGACTCTTGAGCCGGGGGTTTGAAAGATTAGGTTACTATTAATGGCTTTAATAACAAACAATAGAAACTGAAAAACAAAAGCCAGGAAATGGAAAAGCTAGTGAATATCTTTGTGGACTTGAAGAAACTCTGAGCCTATCCATAAATCCAGGTAAACCTTAAGGAGCCAAGAGTTACCTGCAAAGCTTCAAAAAGGTCGTACATGTTCACTGGAGGCAAAGTCGTGGGTAGCGTGTCCCCCGAGCACGCCAGCAGGAGTGCGGCCTGCTGCTCAGCATCGTCAGGAGGCAGGTGAGACGCTGGATTCTGACCAGTACAAGGAGCAGAAAAGGCTGGAGGGCTGGAAACAAAATGTTTCAGAAATATTCCCAGTAAGTAAGATGGAAACACTGAACAAACAGAATAGGGATGGGCTGCTAGAATACTTCCTATAAAATATATCTCAACGTGAATCAGAAATCCAGTTATCTTTCAGCCAGTGTATACACGAGTAGTCTATAATTTTAATTTTTAAAGGCAGCCCATCTGATGGGCTGGAATAAAATGCAGTGCAACTGCATTTACCCTTCTCCCTCCACAGTGCTAAAATACTAAGTCAGGATACTGAGTCAAAATTGTTCCCTGCCCTTAAAGAGCTTCTAGTTGGAAAAAAGTAACAGACCTTCATTAAAGGAAAATGAAATTGGAAACAACCAACCTGGAGAGGAAGGTAGATGATACTGGAGACAAGAGGATCAAAAATAACAAGCAAGAAAAGAAAATAAAGCACAAAAAAAGCAACAGGCAAAAATGAGGGTGGAGAAAATTCATCCAGATCTTGCCAATTTCCCAAAATAGAACCCAGATATAACATCAGCTGGGAAGTCAGACATAATTTTTGTATCGTAATACAGTAGGAGATAACCTATGCAATTCTGGAGAACACGCAGGAGGTGAAACAACAGTGAGGAGGGAACTAGAACGAAAGCACAAGTGGAGCGTGAGCGTGGGCTCCGGCAGCAGACAAAGGCAGCGCTGATAGAGAAACAAGCGGCCGACGGTGAGACAGGAGCCTCACAGGGACAGGCTGGCAGGGGGAGAGGGCAGCTGGAGGCCCGGCAGGGTCACACACCGCTCCAGCACTCGCCCGCTACGAGGGGCCACTCTTTTACTCTTTTTGGTTTGTTTTTCTCTAGAGAAGAATGACTCACAAATGAGAACAAATAATCCCAAACAGATATGCCTGAATGAGATTAAGAAAGTAAATCTTCACCTATGGCAATCTAAATAGTGAACCCAGTTTAAGCCAGTGATCTTCAAGATGAGCCCTGTGAGCCGTCTCAAGGTCTTCGGGGCCATGAAACAGGCACCAGCATCATGCCCTCCCCATGGTGTCAGCACCATCTGCTCTCTTCAACTCCCTGCTCGGCTTTCCCACCCCACACCCCTCACTGTCACTCCTCCTGCCTTCCCTGCCCATTACTTCTTCCCCAGCATCACTCCTGCCAGCCTTCCCAATCACACTTTTTTCTCTGAAGTTTTATCTCTCTTGTCATCTCTTTCCCTCTCTTCTCCCTGAAAAGGGACAACACAGGGATGAAGGTAATTCAGGTCATCTCAGAGGGATGACTCAGAATATCAGAGAGGTCCTGGGAGCCCACAGTGGAGTGCAGACAGAGAGGTTCCAGAGATCGGAGCTGAGAGACCAGAACTGCACAAGAGGATGCCAAGAGCAACCTGACGACACCCAGCACAGGCCGCTATCTTGAGCTACAGCTAAAAAAGCCAGAAAAGGACCTGGAGAGACACTTACTGCTCCTCCTCCCACCATCAAGAAACCCAACCTTGACCCAACAAGCACAGGCCACGTTCCTGAGTGAGAGCCGGCCCACTCCCCCCACCAGTCAGGTGATGCCCCTCAGGAACCATCCAGACGCACAGCCCCAGGGAACTACTCCACTGTACTTCGGAAAGTGGGGGGCACTCACTTTAAACCACATGCAGCGGCCAAACTCTACAACTTCACTCCTAACATAAAGAGTACCATAAGAATTCACTGGTTATCACGCAAGGATGCAACTTAAGAAAATAAAACCATACTGCTCTCAGAGGTACCTTAGACGCACAGAGCCCCAGTAACCAACTTTAACAGTGGTCTATTACAAAAGAGTAGTGTAACCAATTAGGAAGGATGGATGCAAAGATCACAAGAAACTTCACATACCTTTCTATTAAGTTGTTGTAAGCTACTACACTGTTCTTCAGGTATGGCTGTGGGGTCACATTACTACCAAAGGCGTATTTAAAATGACCATCACGTAATCGATAAGCTTTCCTTCTTGACACAACTGATGTCAATATATCTTTAAGGTGATTCTGTAAAAACAAGAAAAAAAAGAGAAAAATAGCATGAACTCCTCTTTAAAAGCAAACCATAAAACTTCCTTTGATCAAAAAATGTTTATTGGCATTTAGTGGATGGAGATGTGAGACAGGCAAACAAGTGCTGAAACCAGACGAATGTTCGCGAAACAGCCACAGAGCCATACATACCAGGGTACGAGGGTACAGAAAAGAGCAAAGGGAGACACGCTATTTTTATTTAGTTCTATTTAGGATGGGCTTGCTCTACTTTAAAATTTATTAAAGTTTTTATATCTCTGAATTGGCTCCTCTCCCTCAAAAATGATGTTCAGATAGCTTTAAATAAAAGTACAAAAATAAGTAATTTTTTTAAGCAGCAAACTACCTTGAAGCTTGGTTTAAAATGGTACAAAATGTTTCACCATCAGGAACATATTGGTTATAGTGCCCAATCTACTAAAATCCTTGCATAAAAAGAACCTTGGCTCTCTCAAAAGCCACATAAACAAAAGATATATAGGAAATAAACAGAAAGTTAGGTATTTAATATCTCTTCGCCCTTGTGAGAGCCAAGTACCTAAGAGAGGGTTAGAGAATGTCTGCGAAAATAGAGACAGAACCAGTCCCAGCCTACCCTTATTAACAGGGGTGCTGGGGTCAGGGATGGTGTTTCAATTCTACCAATAAGATCAGCTCATGTCAGGACTTCATGGTACAACTTATGATTCAATGTTTATAACTTCTTGAGAAAGCTATTATAATCTCTGAGGTACCGGCAAGGAAACGGAGGCCCAGAGAATTGAAAGGAATGACCCAGCGTCACCGGTCAGTACCTGTGCACTCTAGACCCCAGTGTATGTTCTGTGGAGTAACTAAATGAGTAAAATGAATGAATGAAAGAGTGTGCTGAGACAAGAATCCCACAGTTCAGATGCCAAGTCTAATAATGCTCTTCAAATGCCGTACCACAGCAACATCAAGTGATTTTAATCTTTAGGATTCTCAATCTCTTTTTTTTTTTGCTTAAAAACTGTCCCCTTGTTGAGAAATTAAACATCCAAAGTGTTATGCAAGTAACCTTTCTGAAAAGTTTAGTCTGTTAACTGAAGGCAATTGTTTGGATTGTGATGTTTCTCCCCTCAAAAGAAAACAACTTTCAATGATGACAATTCTGAGATCAGAGTCACATTTTAGTTCTTTTCTTGCAGTACCAGCTTTGAATAACTCACACAAGCTTGTCACATTCAATCTGTAAGAGTGTTTCTGCCACCAGCAAACCAACCTCCACTGCATAGACCACAGCTGAGACAGCCTCCTCGGTGACGTTGTCCAGCCCATGCTCGTAAGCAGTCACTATCATTCTCCCTTCAAGCTGACCCCGAGTGGGAAGCATCATTGTGTGGGAACAAAGTTTCAAGTCATCATCATCTTGGGGATCCTTGGCCACAAACTGCTGGGCTCCCGAGAGAGGATTTTGAGGCTGGAATCTATGCTATGGGTAAGAAAACTTTTCAAAATTATTCATTATGTGGCAAGTAATAAGACACAAACAAAAGTAACCTATGAATTGGACCTGAGATCCCACAAATTAATGCCACCAAAACTATACCACAAGAGTTAAAAAAAAAAAAAAGTAACTCATGCACAACTAATCACAGATTCACACCCATTACATAGTAATAATGAAGACATGAGTTATGGGGAATAACAGTACTATGCATAGCAGTTTATTCTATTCAATTAATACCTCGGCAATCACAGAATATATGGCTCTGGGCTAAAAATAACAACTGGGGAGAAGGAGAAGATATAAAACTATTTTCAAACAAGTCAGAGTATTTTAAGTATACTTGTAAGTAAGCAGATTCTGAAAATAAAAATATATAATTAATGCTTAAGAAAAGCCCTAAAAAAACCTAGCTAACCAATATAACAGATCTAATAACAAATATTCCAAGATAATGTAGGGTAGTGTAACTTTTACCATTATCTTCTACTAACAACTCTCAACACAGAATCTTTCTAAGACACAGTCATTAGTTTTTTTAAAAATAGTTTTTCCCAATCTTTTCCGCTTATAAAATCTCAGCCTTCCTCTGGGAGATGCTGATAGCCCAATTATATTCTCCATAATCAGTGGGAGATATGCCTCAGTAGCTTTTGCTTAAGCCCAACTCACAAGATTTTGTAGCGAATATGGCTTGTCCTGTTTGAAGTTTGTACTATAAAAGCAATTCTTGTTGTTTTTCCATTTTCCAAGTAAGTATAAAACTGTATTTTATATCAAACATGCTTTTTTAAACCAAGTATACCTCTCTGGAGATACTGATGCCCTCCAGATCGAATATTCTTGACTTAAAACATAGAGCCAAGGTAGAAATAAATAAATACTTGTTAATGTTAATGAATAAGGCTATCAATACCCAGTCAAATCGATAAAAGGGATACTTTTGGGAAACTGTGTTCCCTGGATATAAACCAGAAAAAAAAAGCAAGTTATTCTAAAACGTTTACAAATTTTATAGCCCAATGCCTTCAAGATTTCTCTGAGGATCCCCAGAAGGCTCAAGGCCTAGTGGGGCATCAGCAGCATCCTGCCAGAGGCCTCTGGGCCTCCTGGACCCTTGGAACAGAAGTCTTCAATCTGAGAAACATTATTCATTCCACACAGATATTTAAGAGGAAAAAGAACACAGGCATAGTTGTTGAATTACTGAAAAATCATTAGGTACTAATGATAACATATTAATAATTACACAATAACAAACTGGAATAAAAATTCAGACACAATCTTTGAAACACTCTTCACCAAATTCAAATATAATAACGCCGTTTTCTCCCCAAATCATGCCCTTTTTTTTCAACTTTACTACCAGAATTGTAATATTCATTAAAAAACTAAAGCCAGTTCCATCACACCAGTGCTTAAATCAGTTGTTACCAAGATCTACTAAACAACCTACATCAAATTTCTGACGAACAGAAGAAAGCTTTTTCTTTCCCTTTGGTTTTCCAGGTTTGGCTGCAGAACCCCCTGTCCAGGGTAAAGATCCAGCACCCTCTATAAGACAGAGAAATAACAATCATAAGAGAAAAGAATGACAATTGATAACTGCTAAGTTTGTTTTCACTTTAGGCTAAAAAAGTATGAAATGCTCAAATGATGAAAACGAACAAACGCTTAAATTCAGTTCTCTCATTCTCCTTCTCTAAACAAAACATTCTCCTTCCCTAAACACAACTTCTCTCAAATCACATTTTTTTCTCTAGCTGTAACCAAAATTGTTCTTTTAGGAAGACAAATTTGTTTTTCACATTTTTCATTGTTTACTGGGTGTTTGTTTGCTTACTAGTAGCAGTAGTATTATAAAAGGACAGAATTTTCTAGTTCAAGATGGTGAAATAAGCACATGTATTTGTCTCCTCTCTCTTCCAAGACCCGACTAAATATGATAGTAGAAAAAAGTAAATGGGGGCTTCCCTGGTGGCGCAGTGGTTGAGAGTCCGCCTGCCGATGCAGGGGACACGGGTTCGTGCCCTGGTCCGGGAAGATCCCACATGCCACGGAGCGGCTGGGCCTGTGAGCCGTGGCCGCTGAGCCTGCGTGTCCGGAGCCTGTGCTCCGCAACGGGAGAGGCCACAACAGTGAGAGGCCCGCGTACCACACACACACAAAAAAGTAAATGGCACACATCCAGAACACAGATAAAAAGCAAAACGAGTAGCAGACCAAGATGAGATATCAACAAATTTCAAAGATGGGCTAAAAAGAAGCCAACTTACAAAGCGGACACTTGGAAGCTGTGACCTAAGTTGGCAAGGTTGGTAAATAGGTGGAAGTAAATAAACCTGACTAGTAGATATCCACAAAGAATCTGGATTTGGAGAAGGTGAGTGCAGTGGGAACCAGAAGGGATAGTACAGCTTAAAACAAGATTAATGGAAGATCTATATTGAAAAGTCATCCATAGAAACCCCTTCCCTCACCCCCAGGACTGAACTCAGTACAAAACAAAAATGCAGGGTCCCTTGCTCAAAAGTTAAGAATTTCAAGACAACCACAGTACAGCACTAAACCAAGTGCAGGCCCTTCCAAGTTCATGGACAGTTCCTGGCCCCATGAAACCAGCCCCACTCACTCCTGTACACAGTGCAGTATAAACAGGTGGCAGGGAATGGAGAATGGAGAACTCTTCTCTAGTTAAATAGAACAAAATTTCTGGGATTTACTGAGGTAGCTGGTATGAATGTTGGTACCCTAGAGCACAGTTCTCTGCAGCTGGCATTTGAGGAACCTCACTGTAATGGCTGGCCTCCCGTCAGCTCACTCTAAAGCACAATCTCCAGGTCTTAGGCTTCATTCGTAAATGTGGATTCTCAGACATTTGATGATAAGCTGTAACATGGTAAGAGAGACCAAAGTAAAAAAAAAAAAAAAAAAATTGAGATCCTAGAGATAAAGAATTCAGGCAACACAAAGAACTTGAATAATTTCTAATTCATATCCTCAGAGAAGTCTGAGAAGATGGGTATCCATAAAACAAAAAGAAGACGCTACAAAAATTGCTGAATTAAAGAATGCACTGGACAGAAGGGCTGAAAGAAAGAATTGAGGAAATCTCACAAAACACAGAGCAATAAGGCAAGATGGATGTTTAAAAACCAGTCAATCCAGAAAGACGTTTCAGCACACTATACGGAGCCACTGAGGTCCCATAAGAAGAACAAAAAGCAAAAGCAGTTGTCTTTGAGAACAAGCTGGTCTAGGAGGGGGAAGCTTTTCATTCTAAGACCCTCTGTACTATTTTTTTTTAAACCATGAACATATATAGTTTAGTGTTTAAAAAAAATCAAAAGTTATACAAGCTCATTACAGTACACTTGAAAAAAATATCCCAAAGAATTTTTTTAGGAAAAGAAAAAAAAAATCACCCATCATTCTAACAAAACATTATTTCATCTTGATGTTTTTGGAAGAATGAGTTCGTAAAGCTTTGAAAAAATATTCCTGGTTCCTCAGCTAAAAAAGAACTGTTTGGAAAGTCAAGTTCTTCTTCTCCATCGCTTTAAGTATCTTTGGCACACCTAGATCACACCTGGTAAGACCAGTCAATCTTAGATGATTTCCCTGATGAATGGAACTTGATGTTAGGCGATGCTGCTGCTGAGTGGCCAAATATACCTCGGGTGAGGAAGCAAAGCATGGCAAGGACTGACTCTGACCCCAAGGAAGGAGGGCTTCACAGCAGCAGTCAGATTTTGGTTTGGATCCAACACTTCTACTTACTAGCTGAAGAGGGCCTCAGGTAAGTTTTTATTTTGTTTTGTTTTCTCTCCTCTGAAGTTTGTTTCCTAGCATACAAAAAAAGAGGCTAATACTTCTGAAGAGTTGTTGTAAGGATTAATGATAACGCACATAAAGCGTCTAAGGCGCTGCAGTTACAGTATTCAATAAATAACATTATTAAAATCAGCTTTCCTGCCTGCCTTAGAAAAACAGTAACCAACCTGATCACAATTATTAAAGTACAAAAAACTGTACTTCTATACTTTACTTTTAATAGAAATCACCTCTGTTGCCAGCAAATATTAATTTCATTTTAAAGGAAGACATTTTGGGTATTTGAGAAATAATCTCTAAATTCTAATGTTTCTTCATTTATTTTTAACCAACAACAAATATTCAAGAATATCAAAGGCTTTATTTAATTAAAATCAGCCACCTATACTAATACCACTTCGTATTTGTTTGGCATTTTTTATTTTTAAGAGCACTTTTTGCATGTTCTTTCATCTGTTTTTGTTTTTTTTTAATAATCCTGCAGGGTAGATATTACTGTCTCTGTTTTATAAATGTGGACGCTAAGAACACTCAATAATTAACTACATTATCTAAGCTAGTGGCAAAACCTAAACTTGAACCCAAGCCCCTTGACTCCTATCAACCAAGGTTTCTATTTTTATTTTTTTGCGGTACGCAGGACTCTCACTGATGTGGCCTCTCCCGTCGCGGAGCACAGGCCCCGGACGCGCAGGCTCAGCAGCCATGGCTCACGGGCCCAGCCGCTCTGCCGCATGTGGGATCCTCCCGGACCGGGGCACGAACCCGCGTCCCCTGCATCGGCAGGCGGACTCTCAACCACTGCGCCACCAGGGAAGCCCCAACCAAGGTTTTTATTTCCGATCATCCCACTGAACCTTTTGGGTGGGTGCCACTTTAGAATATACCTACCTAAAAAGTAAGATCTAATCCTCACAATGTTGGCTTTTCTGATCAAATTAAACTTTATACAATGAAGTGGATTATCTTTATGATCTAACTGGCGAAAGTCCACTTCTATTTAAATTAAATAAAACATTAGAAATGTGACACAGTGTAGGATGTGCAGTGAGGGGTGTGGTGAGGAGTGGAAAACTGCCTTCCCTCTCTAACACCAACCTCCGTAAACAAACGCTCACTGCTTATTATTCTTCACACCAATGGCGACTTCTTTGAGTGTGGAGAACAAGCCTTTAGGAGATCTCATCTGAACTCTCTATCTTACAACAGAGCTTAGCAGAGGGGGATGATACAAAATACTAGTCACTTCTAGGTAAACATGGGCTTTTAATAAATGATCATCAGAATCACCACAGGCCCTTTAAACAACAAAAACTTCAATTTAATCTACAGTAGGAGGTACCTGTAAATTCAAGTTTTTAACAAGAGCCCAGGATAAGCTTTATCATGAGGCAAAGTTTTAATGCATTTACCTTTTTTTTTTTGACTGATTAAAATAAAATTGAAAGAGGGGACTTGTACCACTTAAGCTCCAAAAAATTAGGGACAAAGGAATCATTCTGTCTATACCTATTTATTTAGGTCGAAGTGACAGACTTAGCATCCACATACCTCCCCACCATGCTGCTATTACTACCTTTGTTCTTCACCAACAGTTTGCCAAACACATGCTGAAGCTCCAACCTTCCAGGTGCTAATATCTCACTTAATTAAGAATAGGAGAAAGTCCAGGTTCTCAACATATGCTGTGGTTTCCCCTCCACGTACTTTACCTTCCCTATATCTATGGAAACGCTCTCCTAACCACCAAATTCCCTCCCTTCACTCCTCAGCTTCTTCCACCTGACCACCTACCCTCCTCCTCACTTCTCATTTATTTAAGTAATCTAAACCCAGCTGAATGGGGGGTAAAGACCAAAAGTCAATGAAAGGACAGAGAAATCACCTGCTTTAAAAAGGTTCTATAGAAGAATCTCTATTACACAATAAAATGTTTCTTCTGAGCAGTTCAAAGAACATTTCATTTGCAAACAAGTCTGTTAAAGGAAGTGAAAGTCTAGTATGCCCAGCATTCTGTGGTTTTGCTGACTGACATCCCTGGAGGTGTTCCCACTCCCTTACCTGGTGTAGACACCAAAATCTGACAACGCGTGAGAATAGCCAGGAGGAAATCGTTGTGAGAATGGACTGAAAAAGGGAAGATTGTCACAAGTCAAATACAGAATATTTACAACATAAGGAACCCACTGTTTCAGTCTAGCTTTTAAGAACTTTGGATATCCCCTACTCTGCCATTCTTTCCATTTAATTTTAAATATCCACATTATTTAAATGACCTTATACCACTAAAACCAAAATTTTTTAAAAATTTTAAATAAACTTTTAATTTATTGCAAATCTGGGAAAACTTCAGAACAGTAAAATAACTCCCCAGATAATTATTTTACCATTATCCTGTGTGAGAAGTCTATGAGCTTCAAGGTCAAACTCTTCTTTGCTGATCTTCTGCTTGAACCACAACTTTAAGTTAGCCCAGTATCTGCAGAGGCAGAAACAATATTAAGAGCCTCAGGTTTTGCTTCTTCCCCAAGTTCACCTTATCTGCCTCAACTCCCAGAAGAGGAAGGAAATTTTGCATCCCCTAGTGTTATGGACTGGGTTGTGTTCCCCCCAAATTCATTTGTTGAAGCCCTAACCCCCAGTACCTCAGAATGTGACTCTACTCGGAAGTAGGGCCTTTAAACAGGTAATTAAGGAAAAATGGAGTCGGCAGGGTGGGCCCTAACCCAGTGTGACTGGTGTCCTTATAAGAAGAGATTAGGACACAGAGAGAGAGACAGAAGGCAAAAGCCAAGGGGAGAGGCCTCAGAAGACAACCCTGCTCACACCTTGATGTCAGACTTCTAGACTCCAGAACTGTGAGAAAATAAATCTCTGTTGTTTAAGCTACTTAGGAGTCCGAATACCATCACAAGAAGGAAAGTCCTCCCTAAAAGGGACTGAGCAGTAGTCATAGAATCAGACTCATGAGTCAACCAGCCAAAAACCACTGCTGTACCTTTCCTTTCTCACTGCTGCCCTTCTAAAAGACCTGCTCACCAGAAACCTACACTTAAGATTTATATTTTAAAGTATTATTAAAATTATCAAATATTGCATATTTGAAAATTGCTGAGATCTTAAAAGTTCTCATCACAAGAAAAAAACTTTTTAAACTATGTATGGTGAGAGACGTGAACTAGAGTTACTGTGGTGACCATTCTGCAATATACACAAATACTGAATCATTATGTTGTACCCCTGAGACTAATATACAGTTATATGTCAATTATACCTCAATTTTAAAAAGATTTATATTTTAAAATGTGTATGTGTTTTATGGGCATTAATACCAATTCTGGGCAACCTCTTTCCTTTCAAATGAACTCAAGTTTTAATCTATCCTGGCTGAATGGGATTCTAAAACAGCTCGCCACAAAGAAAAATACCTGAGCATAGGAGAAACTTAGTGGTTTTTAAAGTGAAAATCAACCACTAATCATAAAAATTACTAGTTAACTAGTAGGAAGAAAGGATCCAATCTTTTATACCTTAACAACATTATTAGAAATAGGAGTAAAATACTTTACTTTTCACATCCACACCCCTTGTTCGTGCTGAAGAAAGCTACTCCTCCTTCAAGAAACAGGGCTAAAAATTACTTAGTATGTTTTACAATCACTTTCAATTCACGATTAACTACTTTCTAATGCTCATTTGAGTTTCTAACAGAAAAGAACAAAAAAAAGGAGCGATTCCTAAACGAGATGGTTTAATGCTCTCACTGACCTATTATACCCATGGCAGGGTTTCTCCTGTTCTCCCATATGTAGACTAGCTTAAGTCTGACTAAGTATATATGCAATTGCCTGGGTTCCTGTGCTTTGCCCTCATCCCCCCCTTCCCCCCACACCGGAGAAAACCCGTAGCTTTAGTGGCGTCTTAAAGCTTCCCAAGACCCGTTTCATTCAACAGCAAAACATGTTAGTTCTAGAGCCTGGCACCATGTTCCACGTGACTAGTCACACCCAGCAGTCAATAATAACTTCCCAACATCAAACACTTAAATGCCCCAACCCCTGCTTTTTTTTTTCAAAGAACAACTAAAAAATGAAATAAAGCTCCACAGAAAAACAGAAGTCTTTTCCTATCCTATTTTATACAACAAAAGAAGATAGTAACATGAGAAAAACTTCATTATTTTAAAAGCCCTGTGTTCCTATTTTATAAGAAAGAGGCAAATATATTTATATTTGGTGTATGAACTTGTTCCAGAACTAAGGCAAGGCTCTGCCAACATGACGCTCTCTATCTTTTCCAGTGGCAAACTTTCAAATAGCCAGCACTGGCTATCAAGTTGAAGACTCGCTCCCCAATCCTGGTCCCTGTATTAACTTGCTGTATAGCCATGGGCAAATGACTGTTTTCCTCAAAAATACCAAAAACAAAGTTAGTCAACCTCTATGTAGGTGAGGATGATGGGTGATGAGTATAAATGGGTCAGACTAGGAAGCACTTGAGATACCTGAATTAAATAACATATGGCTAAATCATCCGAAAAACTAGGCACCCATTTGAACCCAGAACTCTACTGGGTACTATACAAAGTGAGTTAGCCAGCAAAGCTCATTTCTTTCTACAAGCTGACATGGGCACACAACCTGACATAAAGAACATTAGGGCCACTGCATAAATAGAAAGCAACTCATATCTGAGTTTCTTATACACCTTATTATATATTTTACCTACGAACAAGGACCACATTTAAATGGTCACGTTGTACAAACCAAAGCTAACTACTCATGGAGGAAATGTGAGAAATTACTGTATAGCAATATCACAGACTGTTCAACCAAGAAGCGCTTTTCAAGGGGCAGAAGGGGGAAAAGACAATGAGAGAATGGGAAAAACTAATAGAGAACAACACTGTACCATTAACTGTTCCTGGCACAAAAGCATATTTTGATTGCGTTGTTAGTGGAGATTCAGCTAAAGATGCACCAAATTAGCTTTGGCAGCTCTATGTGACCAACGTTTGACAGCCAGTGTTGACCTTTAAAGACCAAACAGGAAATGCTAACTTCAACATTTCTGGCGACCCCAAGCTTGTGTGAGGAGTGTGGTATCACAGAGTTCACCATCGCATCTAATCAATCAATTATACACACAAGCCAGGTTTATTGTAACATGGAAACATTCACTTTCAAATATTTGTAAGCATCTTAGATGTAACCGAGTGAAAAGTCTTTTGTGCTTAAAAAGTGTAGATTTTAGCTGTATTACAAAAATAAGCTATAGTAATTAATGAAGGTAAAAGCTGTCAATTTTACTCATTAAAATAATTAAGAATTTTTAATTAAGTAAGCAAGGAAAGAGACAAAGTCAACCTGAATATTAAAATATAACTTTAGGCTTTTATGGGCAGAAAGGGGACACAACAAGAAAAGAGTGTATTGTCAGGCAAGGTCACCTTTCTTTGGAGAACAGAAGAGGTCTATCAGGCAGATTAGAAGAGTATGTTGTTGTTAATTTTATTACTATTATTTTTTAAACTGTTTGATCCCTGTCTGGAAAGATGTAATTGCTTTTTGCTTATTTTTCTTAATCCAGACATTTAATAAAACTCAATTTAAAATAAAATATAACTTTAGGTAGAACATTTTATCTTTGGGAATCGATGTTTACAAAAAATTAAATAATTATGCCAAAATAACAGATTAGATGATTAAATTTTAATTCTAGTGTTTGTAGTTTGATTTATTAACGTTCCTAATATTAAAGTAATCTTTAAAAATTATATTTTGTTCTTAGTTATTCCATTTAGGCCATGAGTGTTCCAAGAAGTCTTACATGGGAATTCTGCATATCTATCTTGCGAGGACGAAAAGTAGATTCTGCCACCCCAAAATTTCACAAGAAGGAAAAACTCCAAAGATCACGTATGACATCCAAGTTAAGTAACTTCAATCTCCAGTCATAATGAAAAGTAGAAAGATGAGAAGGAGAAAGTGCTGGAGAAAAAGAAAGATCCCCCAAACACCTTGCTCCTCCGGAAACATCATTTCAAAGTGTCTGTTGAGTAATGCAAACGTGTAGAATATCACAGAAACCATCTAGCAACAACAACACAAGACTTATACTTTTAAACGTTTAAAATTTGCTTCTTATATTTTAGAAAAATAAAATTGTAATAACAATGTTTTGAAAATTTCCAAACTTGACCTTGTACCTCGGAGGGTTCCTTCTATGACTTCAGCCTTGTATTGAGTTACTGATTTTACACTCGGCCATTTCAGCATCTGACCCCACTGTGTACTCGGTCCCCTGCTATAACCCGGGTGAAAGTCTGTCTGAGAGTCTCTGGGGTCCTTTGCAACCCTCTGTAAGGTATCAGAGCCAGAAATCAGATGCAAAGGCCCCAATCCTGCCATGACTTTGAAGAGTTACTTAACCTCTCAAAATCTCAGTCTTCTCATCTATCAAACGGGAATGATAATTGCACCTACCTCACATCTCTGTTGTGAGAATTAGATGAGATAGTACATTTAGAGCGCTTAAAAGGTGTTCAGTAAATGTCTGCTACTGCTATCATCACTATAACTGCAGTATTGTTCGGTGACTATTTCACCGGAGGGTCTGTCTGCCTTCCGAAATTGCTGTCCACGCTCTTACCGACAGTGCCTCCACAACACCCGCGCTCAATAAGCCTCTGCCTCCAGGAAGCCCTTCGGGAGCGGGCCGCCTGCGCGGCGCCGGCTCAGACCAGGCCAGTAGTCAGCCACATGCGTCCCGCACCCTCGCACGGGCCGCAGTCGCCCAACAGGCCCTTGGGCGTGAAGGCGTGGAGTTAGCTTTTCCCGCCCCACCCAAGGCACAGCCTCGGGCGAAGGCGCCCGCGAGGTTCCGGAGGGAACCAGGGAGGCCCGGCCCCTCCAGCCGGGTGAGTCGGGGTTGCCCGCCGGCCCCTTCCCGGGCCCGAGAAACCCAGAGGCCCCGCCACTCGCTACGCGAGGGCTGCACAGGCCTCGCGGCCGCGGGGGACAACTCCATAGTGGGTCGGCAGCCCGAAGCTGGGGGAGCACCCGCGCGGAAACCCGGAGGCTGCGTCCGGGGAGTTCTTACTGTTTCACGTTGTCCCCCAGGGCCTCGCTCAAGTTCTTCTTGGCCGCCTCCAGCTCGCTCACAAAGGTCGCCATTGCTCCCCACGTCTCAGCCCGACCTCAGACCCCTCGGCCACAACGACCAGCAACCGAAAAACCAACTCCGCGAAGGCTTCGGCTCTGGAGGCTCCGTCTTCTCCCGCCTGCCCCGCCCCCAAGCTCTGAGAAGACGTTTGTTTGGTTTTCGGCTCCGCCCGCCTTTCTGGGGAGAAAGTGCTGAGCCAAACTCGGTGTTTTTGTGGTCCTCCTGCTCCCGCCCCCTCACATCACGTGACCCGCTTCACCTAGCGCTCCCGCGCCCCACCTAAACCCGCCGCGCCCGGCCCGGGCTGCAGCGTCACCTGCAGGGCTGGCGTATGCCGGGCTCTCAGTCTTACCGCTGCGGAAGTTCCGAATTCGGTCCTTTTACCTGGATGAATATCTTCCCCCTCCAGGTCAAAAAGTAAATGTAGTATTTTTGACTTTATTCTCTTTCTTTGCCTTATTTTTTTTGCCGATCACTCATCACCTAACGTGCCACTTAATTGACTTATCTTGTTAATTTTCTGCCTTCTCCAACTAAAATGTGTAAGTTCCGTGAGGACAGGATTTGTGTTTTGTTCACTGATGTTTCCCCAAGTTCCTAGAGCAGTGCCTGGCACATAGTGGGCTCTCAGTAAATATTTGCTGAGTGAATGAAGTAATTTTGAAAAACAGGAAAATGCACAGAAGGATAAGAGGAAAAGAAAGGAAACAAAATGTTACCACCCCGGGAAAAACCCTTTTAACTGAGGGAGATTCCCCCTTCCCATAATTTATAATCATACTCTATCTTCAATTGTGCATCTTGGTAGAGTTTTGTTATATTTATACTTAATAATATAAATGTTTTCCTCTGGTATTGTCTTTATAATCATAATTTTGGTGACAGCATATTAAATACCGCACAGTAGGAAGGCACACAGTAACTTGTTTCCCAATTGTTAGGCTGATTATTTCCATTTTTTTCTATTAAAAGCAATATTGTAATACACTTTATACATAAAGCTTTTCCTCATTTAGGATTATTACTTTAGAACAGAGTCCCATAAATAGAATTACTGATTTAAAGACAGGAGTATTTATAAGAGTCTTGGTGCATATGGTCAAATTGCCTCCCCCAAATTTGAAATAATCCTAAATGGCTTTTAAATCTTGTGTAATTTCTCCACAGAGACTCCTTTAGGCTTCTCCATTCCTTCAGCAAATATATAGTGAATTCCTATTATGCGCCTGGCAATCTTTTGGGTCCTGGGGATACAAAGATGAACAAGGCAGGTAAAGTCTTCCTATCTGTGTCATAAAACTCTAAAGAAATTTTGACTTTTTAAAAAGTAGTTATCAACTTATGCTTTCCATGGCTCCCCACTGACTACTGAACAAATTCCAGACTCCCTAACCTGGCATTCAAATTTTCTTATGACCTGGACTCAGCCGACCTGTCCACCTCACACACACCCAGGCCTGTCCATCACCCCTTAGTATTGCACTCCGCATTCTAGTTACTTTACTTTCTATAACAAACCACATGACTCAGTCCTTTTATATATATCTCCCCTCTGCTAGTTTTGAGACCTATGGGTGGCTACCTACATTTTTTGCAATCAGGTTCAAGTTTTTTTTTTGTTTTTTTTTTTTGCGGTACGCAGGCCTCTCACTGTTGTGGCCTCTCCCGTTGCGGAGCACAGGCTCCGGACGCGCAGGCCTAGCGGCCATGGCTCACGGGCCCAGCGGCTCCGCGGCATGGGGGATCTTCCCGGACCGGTGCACAAACCCGTGTCCCCTGCATCGGCAGGCAGACTCTCAACCACTGCGCCACCAGGGAAGCCCAGGTTCAAGTATTTAAGGACCCATTCAATAGGACTAGGAAGGGGCACAGATGTTTGGGTATATCTTCCAGGAACTGTCCCCACTGTATGGCTACCCCATCTCTATGGCTACCTGTCCACTAAGAAAAATATGACTCTTATCTCTTGGAATCGATGCTTGAAAACATGCATACCTCTACACATCTAGCTCAATTAAATAGTCCATTCTCCTTCATCACTTTGTATACCAATTAGCATTAATTTCAGTATAGTGATTCAGGTAAATGTCCACTTAAACTGTAGTGTTAGACAATATAACAAACAGACATCTGACCGAACAATATACTTAATAGAAATCAATACTAAAACCATTTGTAATTTGGTAGTTTACTTTAAAGAAACTAATTTTAAATCTTTTAGTTATAGACGTGCTTGTAAAAATGTATACCACATATAGACAACTATTAAATAGCTTCAGAGAATGTGTGTGAAAGTCGTTTATAAAATGTAAAGAATTCTACAAATGTTAGTTTAATCTAGTTTTTTACATCTTTTTAAAATCATTATTCTATAGCAATTTGCTCTTCCCCAAATGCAGGCTAGTCTGAGAGTAACTAGTAAAGTCAACTCAATAGGATATTGGGCACAGACTATATAAAATAAGAGTTCCCTTTATTTATATTATCCATATTTTTTCCATGTCGTTAGGATGAACTGTTGAAGGTTGGTAGTATTATTCATATATTGCCTATTCTTATGCAACATCTTTCAAAATATAATTATATAAATTATAAATGTAACTGTGTACAAATACAATGCAAAGGAAAACCCCTCAGAAAGGCTATTTTCATAGCTATTTTACTTGCATATCCATGAAAGCTTGGCCTCTGCTTGCTTAATTCTTCCCAGTTCTTTATTTTATAAAGCACTAGTCTGTTTGGTTTTTTTGGTGGTAGGATTTGATGTTGATGGAGTTGTGAGATATCTCAGATCTGGAGGTGACGATGATGATGATGATAATGATTTCTCCCAGATATGATATTTAGGTTCCTTAGAACTGTATATAAACCACTGACTCATTCTTTATTCTGGCTAGCACCTAGTGCAGCAGAAATATTTTTTTTTTTTTTTTTTTTGCGGTACACGGGCCTCTCACTGTTGTGGCCTCTCCCGTTTGCGGAGCACAGGCTCCGGACGCGCAGGCTCAGCAGCCATGGCTCACGGGCCCAGCCGCTCCGCGGCACGTGGGATCCTCCCAGACCGGGGCACGAACCCGAGTCCCCTGCATCGGCAGGCGGACTCTCAACCACTGCGCCACCAGGGAAGCCCAGCAGAAATATTTGATTGACTTTCCTAGTCTGCTCATTGGCATTGATTCATTAGCTTTCTTCTCGAAGCACTGACTGCAAATGTGTGAGTCGTTTCCATTTCAGACGTCAGCAGCTCTGCTTTATTGGAAGGACTCTTACAGTTCAGCTTTAAAATATTATTGATAATATTTTAGTTGCCCGTTGAAATTACCCTCATAATGTTCACAACAATTTGTAATACTTATTATGTAGTATACTATGGTATGTATGGTACACACATATGGTACCTATATATACAGTTATACTATAGAACATAGTGGCTCGCACTCAACATATCTGGTAGAATTAAATATTTTAGAAAATTCTACATAATAGTCTTCCTCTTCTATATCTATATTGATCTACAGATATTAATAAAGGTTATAGACTAGCATGTACTAGGTCCTAGTAAAATTTATGGTTGAAAACACTTGGAGAGGCATATCACACTGACACCACATATACTTATTTTATGTCTGCCCAAATAAGATATAAAGAGGTTCTTGATCTTTTATTTTCTGCCATGGGCCTCATTGGCAGTCTGGTGAGCCCTTCTCAGAATAATATTTCTAAATCCATAAACTACATATGATTACATTTAAAACAGTTTTATAGAAACACAGTACTATCCATGGGCCCCAGCTTAAAATCCTCTGAAGCTTTATAGGTACTTAGTTTGCTCAGGCTGCGATAACAAAACATCACAGACCAAGTGGTTTAAACAACATACATTTATTTTCTCACAGTTCTGGAGGCTGGAAGTCCATGATTAAGATGCCACCAGCAAGTTTGGTTTCTGGTGAGGACCTTCGCCTGGCTTGTAGACGGCCACCATCTCTCTAACGTCCTTACATGGCCTGTCTTCAATATGTGTTTGGAGAGAGAGGGTGATTGAGAAGGAAAGAGGGGAGGGGCAGAGAGAGAGAGAGTGTGTGTGTGTGTGTGTGCTCTGGTGTCTCTGCTTGTAGGGACACTAATCTGTTGGATCCGGGCTTCACCCTTACGACCTCATTTAACCTTAATTACTTCCTTAGAGGCCCCATCTCCAAATATAGCCACGATGGGGTGGGGTGAGGCAAATATTCAGTCCATAATAGTACTACAGAGAGTTAATTATAGTTTCTCTTTCCTTTTTTTAGAAGCTCTTGGAGATTAAACTTTTAGGACTCTGAGAAATGGAAGGCATCTAGGGATTCTAGTGATAAAAGACACCTAAGCAACCCCTAACAATACTGAAAAGTGAGTGCGGTTTTTACAATGTGTCTTGGCACTATCATGGTTGTAATTAACTTGATGAAAGCATTTTCCCTGGAGTTAATGAGTCTTACAATAGAGGAACAGACGTTTAAGGAATAGAAAGAAGAGGCATGATCTGTAATGTAGATAGAAGATAATTAGAAGCCAGTCAACAGTACAGTACATTAAAAAATTTAAACTCTACAAATATTAGCTTAGTCTAGTTTTTTAAATCTATTTTTGAAATTATCCTAGCAATTTTTCTTCCCCCTGTTAGAGGAGTATAAGTAAAAGTATAAGTATTGTTGCAATTAAAAGAAGAGGGCTTCCCTGGTGGCGCAGTGGTTAAGAATCTGCCTGTCAATGCAGGAGACACCAGCTCGAGCCCTGGTCCGGGAAGATCCCACATGCCGAGGAGCAGCTAAGCCTGTGAGCCACAACTACTGAGCCTGCACTCTAGAGCCCGTGAGCCACAACTACTGAGCCCGTGTGCTGCAACTACTGAAGCCTGTGTGCCCTAGAGCCCGTGCTCTGCAACAAGAGAAGCCACTGCAATGAGAAGCCCGCGCACCGCAACGAAGAGTAGCCCCCGCTCACCGCAAGTAAAGAAAGCCCGCACGCAGCAACAAAGACCAGACACAGCCAAAAATAAATAAATAAACTTAAAAAAAAAAAGAAGATTTAGAATTACGACAATCAACTGAGAATAGAGATACAGTAGAGTTTACCTTTCAGCAAGAGCGCAGACTACGCGGCCGAGGTGGATGACTAATTAGCTTCCAAGGACACAAAGAACCAACCTTGAGCACAGTTCCATGGGTATCCCCAGGATATTTCTATGCCTTGAAGGGAATCTCAGAAACTCTCTTCATTCTGTTGCCTCTTCTTACTCTGGGAGCCTGACAGCAAAGAGCCCGTTGGTCCTATATTAGTAGTAAGAATGCTGCAGACAGTCTGTTATGAAACAGGGTCCTATTAAGGATGAAGTTAGTCCTGGGCATAATATCAGAGATATTTATGGGATCATTCTTTAAATTTTTCAGAATATTAATTATTAAACTGTGTATGTTGAAAAAGAAATCTCTGTAAGCAGCCTGCCAAACTGAAATTTGGAAAATTTGGCTGAAGTCTTTGGCCAGGCTTCTTATAGATAAGAGCTTCTCCAAGGTGCTAAAAGATATTTTTTGTATAGAGATGGAGGTCAAGCTTTGGAGACAGCTTTGGCACTGGGGGCAGGTGGAGATTCCAAACTGACGCACTGTCTCTGGAGTTGCTAATAACATAGGGAGACTATGCTGGATGGAGACTAGGCTCCACACGTCACCCTCTGGAAGGAGGGCAAGCCACAGTGCTGATCGAGAAAGAGGAACCGCTCTCTGCTGTTGCCCTGAAAAGTCAGGCCCCAGGGATGGAACTTGATAAGTGAATTGTAGAAGATTAGGCCAGGGCTCATTGTTTGAAATCCAGGAGGTGATTTGCTAACGGAAGTTACAGTGACAGTTGTACCACACAGAGCATCCTATGTACTTGCAGGAGTCCTGAGCCCACTCTTTACCCCTGTCAGAAGCTGCAAGCCTGCTGGAAGCCAGGGCTTCCTCCACAGTAAGGAGCTCTGTCTTGCATATCTTTTGTTGGCTTTATACCTAATTTCTTTGAAAGTTTTTGATGCTCTTGTAAAGATACCTTTTATGTCTGTTACTTATTTCCTTTATTATGTTATCTAATTTCTTTTGTTCATGCATTGGAATGCCATGGAGGCAAGATAGCATAGTGTTAAAGTACAAGCTCTAGAGCTAGTCTGCCTGAGGTTTGAATTCTGACTTCTCCTATTTTAGGTGTATGACTCTGAGCAAGTTACTTAATCACTCTCTTTCAGTTTCCACACCTGCAAGGTGGGAATAGGAATAGTACTTACCTAAGGGTCACTGTAAGAATTAATTTTAGAGTCAAGATGGTGGTATGGGAAGACGCGAAGTTAGCATCTCCCCACAACTAGGGCACCTGCCTGCCACTGGTGGGGAACTCTGACCCCCAAGGAGGCGGGAGGAACCCCAGAGTGAGCAGGTAGGACATAGGGGGACCGAAAGGGGTGAAGAAGCGGAGGCCAGACAAGATCGGTGCCCCTGAGGCTGGGGAGATCAGGAGAGGCAGGTGGGACAGGCCCTCCAGGAGGAGTGGAGGGCGACTGCCCCACCCACTCGGGCACGGGGAGCCTGCTGAGCTTGCAGGCCAGTCCCCTGCCCTCCAAGGCCCCCATCTCCCCCTCACTGCCCACATTTGTCCTGGGGACATAGGAGGGAGGCCTGGAAGATCAGGAGAGGAGGCGGGAGCGGCCCTCCCAGACCCCCAGACCAGAGGAGCAGCAGAGGAGGGCGTTTGCCCTGCCCACTCGAGCCCAGGGAGACATAGTTTGGGAGTTTAAGATTGACGTGTACACCCCACTGTATTTAAAATAGATAACCAACAAGGACCTACTGTATAGCACAGGGAACTCTGCTCACTATTCTGTAATAACCTAAATGGGAAAAGAATCTGAAAAAGAATAGATACATGTATATGTATAACTGAATCACTTAGCTCTACACCTGAAACGAACACAACATTGTTAATGAGCTATGTTCCAATATAAAATTTAAAAAAAGAAAAGAAAATGGAGGCAGAGATTGGAGTGATGCTTCTACAGGCCAAGGAATGCCAAGGGTCACCAGCAGCCACCAGAAGCCAGGAGACAAGCATGAAACACATTCTCCCCAAGAACGTCAGAAAGAGCTAACCCTGTTGACACCTTAATTTCAGACATCTGTCCTCCAGAGCTGTGAGAGGGAAGAAATTTCTAATGTTTTAAGCCACACAGTTTGTGGTAATTTGTTCTGAGAACCTTAGGAAACTAATATATCAGAGAAGGAATGGGGAAGAAATACCCTGGTCTCCTCCTTTTCCTGCTCTCTGATCTCAAATGGCAAGGGAGCCACAGAAGACACAGTCTGCAGAAAAGGGCATAAAGAGTCCTTTAACCTAGGGTGGGGTGCGGGTGAGGGCAAACTGAGAATATGAGCACCATACATGAAATGAAGATTATTATAAACAAGTTGCCAGATGGAAATATAGCAAGGATAGCTGGTAAATTGCTTCAGAGAGGACATAGACCATGAAGGCTAAAAGTATTTCCTTTGCTGTTGGGCTGTACTAAATCACAAAGGTAAAAGGGAGATTTGGGCTCATCCAACCCAAGGGTTTGCCTGTTCTGTTCTCAAAGAACCAGGCTCACAGATGTCCACCTTCACACAGTCAGTAAGTGAAAGAGTTGGGCCTGAAACTAGGTCGGCCAGATCCTAGTCAGTTTCCCATTTTCTGGTGTAATATTTTCCTCATCTAGAGAGTTTTCTTTCAGTTAAGAAGGCCAACCTGGTGCTTTAACATTCTCTGTTTTTGAGATATTTTCAGAAATAGCAGCTTTTTGTTCCGATGGCCTCTCAAGCGGAACTCAACACAGTACCGCCAGAAGAGTTGCCCCGTTTTCTCAGGAGAGAGGGTGCTGATTCAGAGGGTGCTTTCCCAGAGGGCTCTGTTGTGAGGCATCCAGAGCTACGGCTTCAGTCAAGCGTGTTTTAGGGCAGCTCCGTAGCTGCCCACACTCTCTGATTCATTGCACACGTGCATTAAGCATCTAATAGATACCAGGCAATGGGGATGCAACACTGAATCAAACACAGTTCCTGCCCTCAAGGGTCTTGCAGTCTAGAGAGGAGATGAGGAAGTAAAGGCATGGGGTGGGGGTGGTCCATGGAGTGAGTACCTACCTCACCCAGCATGAGATTCAGGAAGGCTTCTGAGCCTTGAAGAGTGTAGAAGGCTGCTTTTTCCTCAAGCACCATAGAAGCTCATGGACAGAATTTTCCACATTCTACAGTGTTTGTTTGTTTGTTTAACAGACTTTATTTTTAGAGCAGTTTTAGGTTCACAGCAAAACTGGACAGAAAGTACAAAGAGTTCCCACATATCCCTTGCCCCCATACATACACAACCTACCCCACTATCAACATCCAGCTTTAGATTGGTACATTAGTTACAATCCAAGAACCTACATTGACTCGTTCCTATCATGTTTACATTAGGATTCACTCTTGGTGTTCATTCTATGGAGTTTGACCAATGCATAAGGACATGCTTCCGTCATTATAGTATCATACAGAATAATTTCACTGCCTTAAACATCCTCCATGCTCTGCCCATTCACTCCTCCCTCACTCCTCCCTATGCCCCAGCCCCTGGCAACCACTGATCTCTTTACTGTCTCTACAGTTTTGCCTTTTCCAGAATGTTATGTGTTTGGGATCATGCAGTACGTAGCCTTTTCAGGTTGGCTTCTTTAACTTAGCAATATGCATTTAATATCCCTACATGTCTTTTCACAGCTTGATAGCTCATTTCTTGTTAGTGCTGAATAATATTCCATTGTATGGATATGCCACAGTTTATTTATCCATTCACCTACTGAACAGCATCCTGGTTGTCTCAAGGTTTTGGCAATTAAGAATAAAATTGCAACAAGGATCCATGTGCAGATTTTTGTGTGTGCATAAGTTTTAAACTCCTTCGGATAAATACCAAAGAGTGTGATTACTGGAATGTATGGTCAGACTGTTTAGTTTTGTAAGAAACTACCAAACTTCAAAATCAGCTATCCTATGGTATATTTTTTAAATGACTTAATCTTTTTTTTTCAATTTTTTTAAACATCTTTATTGGAGTATAATTGCTTTACAATGGTGTGTTAGTTTCTGCTTTATAAAAAGTGAATCAGCTATACATATACATATATCCCCATATCCCCTCCCTCTTGCATCTCCCTCCCTCCCTCCCTATCCCAGCCCTCTAGGTGGTCACACATCACCGAGCTGATCTCCCTGTGCTTTGTGGCTGCTTCCCACTAGCTGTCTATTTTACATCTGGTAGTATATATAAGACTTAATCTTGAATCAAGCAGTACCTATATGAGGTGCACTCTCAGAAACTCCAGAAAACTTCCCTGATCAGCCTCTACTTGGAAGATGCCTCTCCTTCCAAGCTTGTTTCATATTTTTAGTCTGAGTCTTTGAACTCTGTCAAAATTGCAAACCTTTGTACAATTGGTAACAATTTTCATTGTCATCAATGATGTATACCTTGAATAGGAACAAACGTTCTAAGAGTGCTTTGATTAAGCACAATGCAGTGAAGGTTAAGGGGAAGAACAACAGGATATATAACTAACTGGTCTATATACTACTGCCCCCAGGAGTATTTGCTGTATCCAGGGAGAGAGATCTGTCCTGTTTAATCTAACGGGTTCGTGCCCCGGTCCGGGAAGATCCCACATGCTGCAGAGCGGCTGGGCCCATGAGCCATGGCCGCTGAGCCTGCGCGTCCGGAGCCTGTGCTCCGCAACGGGAGAGGCCACCACAGTGAGAGGCCTGCATACTGCAAAAAAAACCCCCAAAAAACAAAAAAAAAAGAAAAAAAAAAGGAGGAGCAGTCTGTGTCCTTGAAGAGATAACCACCCAGGCATGTACGAACAAAATTTCAATATAACATGATAAGTACGATAATCCCAAAAAACATTTATCCTTGATTTTTAAAAAGTCTGCTTAGTTGTCAGTTGATGTATCAAATCATGTGTTACAACCTTTGATGCAGAAAATACGGTTTGCTTGAATAGAGGCATTAAACACCACAGAAGCTCAGTGGTGAGCATGACTGACTCAGCCTGGAGGGTCTGAGAAGTCTTCACAGAGGAGGCAAAATTGGGGTTTAATACTCAACGATGTATGTGACATTTCCTGGCACAGGAGAGAGACAGAGGTTTTAAGGCAGACAAGTCAGACACAGGTCAGCGTGTGCAAAGGTGTGAAGTGGGAAAGAGCTTGGTCTGTTTTGGGGTGGTGATTCGGTGTGGCCAGAGGAAAAGGTACCTGAGCTGGGGGCAGGAGGGGCGGGTGGGAGGAGACAGGATGAAAGGCAGGCAGGAGGCAGCACATGAAGGCCTTTACATCATGGGCAGGAAGCTGACCAGTAGGATAGCCACGAACCATATATGGCTCTTGAGTATGTGAAATATGGCCAGTGCAACTGAAGGGCAGAATTTTTTGTTTTAGTCATTTTATTTACGTAAATTTAAAAATGGAAGTAGTCTAAAATAGATAGATAGGTAGATAGATGGATAGATTACATGTTGAAATGATAATATTTTAGATGTGTTGGTTAAATAAAATATATTACTAAAATTAACTTCACCTGTTTCTTTTCACTTTTTAAAAATGAGACTACCAGAACCTTTAATGTGTTAAGCTCCCACTATATTTCTGTTAGGCTTTGCTGCTGTAAGCAGCTGGGAGCCATTGAGAGTTTTTATGCAGGAAAAGAATGTGATTGGGTTGAGGTTTTATAATTACAGTTCTGATAGTAGAGCAAAGGATGGCTTGGTGGGAGAGTGCACCTTGAAGTAAGGTGACCAGTTAGGAGACTCTTGCTATAGTCCACATGAAAGCCGATAAAGGCCTCAAAGAGGCAGTAGAGATGGAATGGGGGAGCTGAATTGAAAAGATATGTAGGAGAGGAAATTGGCATGGCTTAGTAATGGATTGGCTGTGGGGGTGTGTTGTACAATGAAGAATTTGACTTTTGCCCTTGGTTTCCAAGAGGTAACCTTGAAGTCTTTGGACTTTCCCAAGTGTCTTTTTTATTCATGATGGGCCCCTTGGACCACAACTGAGTTTATGCTAATACGGTGACTCATGGTGGGCCACTGAGTGTCGGGATAGGGACTGGCCATGCCAACCATGGTCACATGAAAGACCAACCATGTGATTAGGAGGTTGGGGCTTGGAGCCAAGTGCTATCAGCTAGACCTCTGAACTTTGGGGAGGGGAAAAGAGATTAGAGTGATTTAAGTCGCATAGCCAATGATCCCAGCACTCATGCCTCCATAATGAAACCCTAATAAAAACTCTGGACACTGAGGCTTGAGTGAGCTTCATGGTTGGTGATGCACATTGATGTGCTGGGAGGGCGATGCATCCTGAGGACACAGAAACTTCACATTTGGGACCTTGTTCTGTGGTTTCTTCTTTGAGCTGGTCCTGATTTTTATCATGAACTATAATCAGAAGTACAACACTTTCCTGAGTTCTGTGAGTTGTTCTAGTAAATGATCAAACCTGAAGCGGTCATGGGAGACCCTCCAATTTATAGCTAGTTGGTTAGGAGTGCAGGTGAAGTGGTTACCCCTGAGCTTGTGGCTGGCACCTGAAGTGAGGGCAGTCTTGTGGAAGAATGTGCCCTTAGCCTGTGAAATGTAAACTGTCTAGCTAGTGTCAGGATTATACGGCAGGGTGAAAAAGAACAAGTCAAGGATGACTCCACAGATTAAAAATATAAAGAACCCAACAGGAGATGCAAGTCTGAGTCAGAGCAGGGGAAAGTGGATTTGGTGTTACACCTGTCACCTTTGAGGTGTCTGTTGTCTTCAGGGTTGAGATGTCTATAAAGCAACGCAGTTGGAATCCAGGAGCGAGTCTGGGCTGGAGGTAAAGATTTGAGGGTGCTCCATTGACAGGAGGTTGAAATAGGAATTTTTCTGCTTTGTTGTCCTCTAAGGCTCCTTGTTCCTCCATCCACTTCCCTCCCACTCTACAGATCTTCCTGTGTCTTTATCTTTTCTACCCCACCCCAGTTATTCCTTCTTCTTCATGCTCTTCCCACTCTGGCCTGTACTGGTCCCCAGAACTGCCTACCTGCCCTAGTGTTGAGCCAATGATCTGGAGAAGCTGGATAAACAGGTAGCTCTAAGCACACCTTCCCCTGCCCTGTGTACAGTTCATCCTCTTCTCTCACCGATTTTTATCTGATAATCTGCCTACATGACTCTTGCCCTTTCTATCTTTTCTTCTGGAAGCAGAGAGCATAATATAACATGGTGAGAGTTCATGTTTTTAAATGCCAAAGACATTCATTTTTCTTCCCAACAAATATCTGAGCACCTAGTATGTGCTTAGTGTTAAAGATATAAAGATGAAAAGACATATTTGTTTACAGTCTGAAGGAATTTGAACACTTACATGTTAACCAAATTCTTTTGATCATGTGACTATGCATAAATTGTAATTGAGGAGGTAACCTAATATAAATCCATCTTAGAGCTGACAGAAGTTAATACATTCAAGATGAGTTGTAAGTCTTTTTACTGTGTCCTTAAGAATTTGTCCATTAAAGAAACTGGATTTCAAAATATAAAATATTTCTTCTTTTCTGGCTTTTAAATTAATGCCAAACATCTAGATTTTTAAAGCACTTTTCATATCCTTTCATTCATATATATATGTCATATACATCTATATTATTTTATATGTATATATATTCATATTTATGTATATGTATTTTACATATCATATACCACCTCCTTTTCCCTTGCTCTGACACTTCTGTGAATATGGGCTTGTGGTCTAGGGAAAGAGGAAGAATTATTTTATTTTGAGACAAGCTCTACGAAAGCAGAATGAAAACAAATCCATAGAGGTTCCAAAGACGGCCACTTGTCAAAGGACTATGCAAGGATTGGCTCTATTCCTTGATACTCTGTACCATTCAAAACCTGGTAGCAACAACATGACCTGGGAGCCTATTAGAAACGCAGAATCCCAGGTCCCAGCAAGACCTACTGAATTAGAATCTGCCTTTTAAACAAGATACCCAGGTCATTCAAACGCACAAAAAAGTTTGAAAAGCACTGCTCAGTGAGTTTCACATGGAGTTTTGTGAAATGCTATTATTATACAAGAGAAATTAGATTTCAGTCCCCTTGTAAACACTGACTGCTTGTTAAAGACCCTTGGTGTGCTGGCCAGCATTTTTAATGAGCTGGCAGAGAAAATTGTCCACTTTCGGCTCGAGCACATTCTCCTACCTTAGGATGTGGAGAAGAATCTTGAAAGAGGGACCTTTGCTCAGCACAGTTGTGCAGAGATGGGCTGTGTATTGGGGGTGGACCTGAGCAAACAGAGCCCAGTTTCTTGATGCTCCAATTTCTTGGAATGGACGTTGGGAAGAAATGTGGTCCCATGAGCAACAAGGCCCGCCCATGGCTAACTGAATGGCGGGACACTTTTAGAGCCCAAAGTTTCCCTCTCTTGGTGGTTTAAGAAAGCAACTTTCCCTGGATTCAGAATTCAGACATTCCCTCATTGGGTTTCAGCTTTGGGGGTTTTGCCTGGGTTTGAGATCTGTACCTTCTCCTGAGTTAAGTGCCTTTAGACTTGGGGGCTAAAGGTTTGGGTTTTCACTTGGAACTTGATCACATTGTAATTATTCATAGTCACCCTGGGGAAGCAGGAGCTCATGGAAAGTGCACCGGTTAAGAAGTACGGCTAGTAGTTCCTTGCTGTGCCATTGTATTAGTTTCCTGTGGCTTCATTTATACACTACCGCAAATTTGAAGGCTTAAAACAACAGAAATTTGTTCTCTCGCAGTTCTGGAGACCAGAAATTGGCAATCAATCTGTCTGCAGGGTCGTGTTCTCTCTGAGGGCTCTAGGGAAGAACGTTTCCTTGACTCTTCAGTTTCCGGTTGCTCTAGGTGGTCCTTGGGTTTTGGCTGCACATCTCCAATCTCTGCCTCCTTCTTCAGATGGCTGTCACCTCGATCTTTCTGTGTCTTCCCTTCTGTCTCTTATAAGGACATTTGTCATTGGATTTAGGGCCCACCAGGATAATTCAGGATAGTCTCATCTTGAGATACTTAACTTCATTACATCTGCAGAGATTCTTTTTCTTTTTTTTTTTTTTTAAGATGTTGGGGGTAAGAGTTTATTAATTAATTTATTTATTTTTCCTGTGTTGGGTCTTCATTTCTGTGTGAGGGCTTTCTCTAGTTGTGGCAAGCTGGGGCCACTCTTCATCGCGGTGCGCAGGCCTCTCACTATCGCGGCCTCTGTTGTTGCGGAGCACAGGCTCCAGACGTGCAGGCTCAGTAGTTGTGGCTCACGGGCCTAGTTGCTCCGCAGCATGTGGGATCTTCCCGGACCAGGGCTCGAACCCGTGTCCCCTGCATTAGCAGGCAGATTCTCAACCACTGCACCACCAGGGAAGCCCTCTTTTTCTAAATAAGGTTACATCCACAGGTTCTGTGACTATTTTGAGGGATCTACAAATCAATCCACTGCAGACCCGAATAAGCTGTGTGGCTCTGGACAGCTATCTATAAAATAAGATAAGCCTCAGGTTTCTCATCTATGAAATGAGATCTCTGTTAACAGTAGTGTTAATATTTTCTGACTCTAAGTCTTTTACTTGAGTGCTCTATCCCTAGGCAGAATAAGATAATTAAAGGGAACACCGTTGTGTGTGTGTGTGTGTGTGTTTTAAATAACATCATCCTTATGGTTCACTGTTTTTACATTAATTCTTTAAACAAATATTTGTCTAGGATGCAATTCCCAGCAAGGTGTTGGACTACAGTGATAAATGAACAAAATATAAGATTCCTGTCTTCATGGAGCTTACATTCCATGTAAGCTTACATTCTCTCCTATTGGAGAAGAGACACAATGAAGAAGTAACCAATAAAAACTCAAGCTAATTAGATAATGCTACATTCCATGAAGGAAACAAGGTGACGGACAGAGGCACCAGACAGGATGACTGGGAAGGCTTATCCAAAGAAAGGAGATTTAAACTGAGATATTAAAAATGAAGAAAAGCCACGAATAAGGTGGTTCAAGAAACTGAAAGGAGGCCTGTATGACTGGAATAGATTTTCTGAAGCCTCCATGTGAAAAGTGAATTATGGAGAACAAAGCTAATAGTGTATGTGAAAAATCTTGAAGGATTTTGGTTGACAAGGTGTCAGTAGTGTGCCGGGAGTGCCACTGCAGTCCCTGTGGTCGTGGGCCGCACAGGCAGAAGTCCGGTCTCCACAGGGAAGATGTTGGTCCTGTGCTGCTCAGAACACCCTCAGTGTGTTCCATCTGGACACTGTGCATGGTCCAAGTAAAACTGGGTCAGTTAAGGACCATCTTTGTTTGTTTGTTTTTAAGCATCTTCCTTCTTCCCTCCCTCCCTCCCACCCTTCCTTCCTTCCTTGCTTTCTTTCTTTCCTTCTTTCTTTCTTTCTCCCCCCCACCCCACCTTCTTTCTTTCTGTATTTTGGTCATACTGCGTGGCATGTGGGATGGTTCCCTGACCAGGGATTGAACCCGTGCCTCCGCAGTGAAAGTGCTGAATCCTAACCACTAGGCCACCAGGGAACTCCCAAGACCATCTCTGGACTGTGTAAAGTTAAAAAAAATCCAGATCTGACTCCAAATGATTTGAACAATAATGTAAATCTTTACTAAGTTTTCTTGAACTTACCATACAGATGTTTGTGTGGGGCATCACAGAAAAAAAAACCTTTAAAAATTCTCTTTAGACATCTTTTTCACCCAAGCTCCACACTCGTGCTAGCCTCTCAGCTTCTCTTCTCTCGATTGCTCTCCTTTCATACCCTCCCCCCCCAGCGCTGTCTCTCCCATCACCCCCTCCGAAAAGCCAGGGCTGTTCATGTCTGCCCCTTCCTGCACTTCCCACTGGGAGTGTATTTCCCGCTCTAATTTCTCCTTTCACGACAAGCAGCCCACCCACCACAAATAAACCTTTCAACTCATTGCATTGCATACACTTTAAGATGGCCGTGGAGGATAAATACAAGAGATATTTAAAAGGTATGATCAACAGGACTCCGTTACTGATTGGCTAATCATAACATACTCTAACATTTGTTTTGTTCTTGCTATGTGTCACAGCCTGTGCTATTCTATGAAGCAGACGGTGTTCTTATGCTCATTCAAAAACGGGGAAACCAAGCCTCAGAAAGACTCCATGACTTGCCTAAATCCACAGAGCTGGAAAATAGCAAAGATGGGATTTGAACCCAAGAAGTCTGACTCTGGGAACTGGACATTTTACCCCTGTGCTGGGGTGGAAGGGTGAGAGAAGTCTGTGATGATCTCCTAGGACTCAGGTTAACTAACTGGGATTAGTGACTCCATCAACACAGGTAGGAAAACTAGGTCAAAGGGCAGGCCTTTTGTTTTTGGGGTGGCATGGCTAGTGTAAGTTACCGTTACTCCTATGTTAAAACTCCCAGTTTATCTCTAAGGGTAATGTAAAGATTGCTTCTTTTCTGTTTTCCTGCCTTCTTTATTCTGCCTTTGTAGCAACTCTTAACTCTGATTTTTAGAACGCAATACACCAAACTCTTCCTAAAGAAATATAAAAGGATAGGTGGAACACACCCAAAGAAGATTCAAAATCAGACATGAAGCACTGATAGCTTCATAGCTTTGTCTGATCTATTTGGCCACCTTCCATCCTTAGCAATTGGAGTGGATGGCTTGGGGGGTACAATCTGGGGCTAATGGGGGTTCAGACTCTATCTATGTGTCTGATGCAAACTATCTGGGTAGAGCCCAGGTGCTTCATGTCCCCTGGTTACTTAGGTTCTTGGCGGCCTCACCTATGATTGGGATAACTCCTGCCCCCTTCCTCCCGACCCGCATCAATCTTATAGTCACTGGGTGCTCCGGGATTATCACAAAATTTAACCAAGAACTTCTTCAGACAGTTCCTCTCCATGGTTAATGGGGAGCACCTTTTGAACAAGTTTCTTATTCATAGACTCACAAGCAAGAAAGCTGCCCACCCAGAATCAGTCTCCCTGGACAGCAGGTGCGGCTTTTGATACCACATTATTCTTGCTGGTTCTCTTCCCTGACCTCCCTCATCCTGGACTAAGGCTGCTTTTGCCCCTTACGGCACAGTCACAGTTTGTTTTTCATATTCAAGGCCTGGTTTCTGAAAATATCAGAGGCTTGACTCACAAAAGAGAGACGGTTTTAGAATCCTTTATGATCATTTTCTAGACCAAAACACTGGGTTTCTAAGACACAGAAAATGAGGACCAGCAAGAGTCTTCTTTGTTTTTTCTTTGCGGTACGCGGGCCTCTCACTGTCGCGGCCTCTCCCGTTGCAGAGCACAGGCTCCGGATGCGCAGGCTCAGCGGCCATGGCTCACCGGCCCAGCCGCTCCGTGGCATGTGGGATCCTCCTGGACCGGGGCACAAACCCGTGTCCCCTGCATCGGCAAGCGGACTCTCAACCACTGCGCTACCAGGGAAGCTCCCAGCAAGAGTCTTCTTTTGCTGTCTTCTGCTCTGGCTCTCCCCCAGCGTTGCTTGGACTCATCAGTCTCAGTTTATTTGTATCACCCAAATAAAGTCACTGTCATAGAAAACAATCTTATGATCACCAAATGGGAAGGGTGGTGGAGGGATAAATTAGGAGTTTGGGATTAACAGGTATACACTACTATATATAAAATACAATGGATGAACAACAAGGGTCTACTGTATAGCACAGGGAGCTATATTCAATGTCTTGTAATAACCTATAATGGAAAATAATCTGAAAAAGAATATATATATATATATATATATATGTATAACTGAATCACTCTGCTGTACACCTGAAACTAACACAATATTGTAAATCAACTATACTTCTATAAAAACATATTAAAAATGAAGTCACTGATATTCACGTTATATCATCCATGCAGCAGTTTTACCCTATGGGTCCTTTGATATTAGAACAAGCCTTCCCTCTTGGTGCAAATGAGACCTTTGTTCTAGTTTTCTTCATAAAAATCTCTCCTCCTCCGTCTGCTAAGGCTGTAGTTATATTTTCCTCCCACTTCACAGATGGGGAGAAAGAAACAAAGAGCTAAAGCTCACACACATAAACTCTTAATCAATCCTTCCTCCTGTCTTTCCCAACAGAACTTGATTTTTCCCAGGTGTCACTCACTACTCTCCACGTATCAGTCATGACTCAGACGCCAGTGGCTCCAACTCTGGTCCTTATTCATTTAAACCAATCAGAACATGGCAGACCTAAGTCAGCAAATTCAGGCTAGCAGGAAGGACCTGTACTATATGCTTAGAGGAATGGTTTCTCTCTGCATTCCTGTTGGTTATGAGCAAAGAAACACATTGTCCCAGTTGCTGACCCCAAAGAGAATTAGCTTTAGGATGAAGCTTAAACTTGGATGGCAAAGATGAAAGTTAGAAAGAGGCCATTGATAACATACTTAAGCCACTGAAACACCCAAACATTATAGCTTGTTCTACATTTTGTAAGCTAATAAATTTGCTTATTATTTTTGCCAGTTTGTGTCAAGATTTCTTGGTTTTTGGTTTTTTTGCTACCAAAGCATCCCATCCTACCCTGTACTTTAATCTTCTCCACCACAGGAAATCCTATCACTCTCTCATCAGTTATTCAAGTCAGAGACTTAGGAATCATATTTGGTTTTTTCTTTTCCTGCACCACCTCCAAAATTTAATAAAGCAGCAATCCTGCTTGCTCTAACGTCCAGAATATATTCATAATCCATCCTATACCTCCATCTCCAATGCCACCATCTTAGTCTTTTATCTCTCATATAAAATCTACAATAGCTTTCTAACTGTTTCCCCTTCTCCCACCTTGGCCTTCCTATAGTCTGTTATCCATGCAGAAGTCAGAATGATCTCTTTGAAACATAGTTCGTGTTATTCATTGTTTGAAACTTTCTAATGGTGTCTCACTTTGAAAAAAAATCCAAATATCTCATTGATTTAGTACAGTAAAGACTACATCACTATTAAAAAAAATCTCAATATACAGTGACTTAAATAAGACAGAAGTTTATTTCTCTTTCACATAAGAGTGAAAGACAGTTCTGCTCCATGAGGTCCTTCGGAGACCCAGATTCCTTCCATCTTCTTGCTCCATCCTCCCTTAAGCAAAAAACGTATTGTCCTTATTTGCATGGCTGGTCACGCAAGGGAAGGAAAAAGAGAGGAAGTTAAAGATAAGCATTTTCCTTTCAATCAAGCGGGGTGGGTGTCGCACACATCTCCTCTGCTCATATTCCTTTGGCAATAACATTGGTGGCATGGCTGCACCTCACAAAAAGAAGGCTGGGAAACTGTGTCTGGCGAGGTGTCCAGATTAAAGTCTTGTGCCCAGGAGGAAAAGGAGAATAGATTTTGGGAGGATGATTAGCAGTGTGCCATGCTTATTGTGGCTTTCAAAGCCTACATGCCCTGGCCCTTGCAGGCACTCCAGCATCATCTCCTGCTGCCTTCCTAGGTCACTAATCTGAGCCACAGTGTCTTCCTTTCTGTCCTTCAAACATCCTGAAATCCTTCCTACCTACATCCCCTTGCACTTGCTTTCCCTTGCCTAGAACGCTGCCCAGTGATCCTTGCAATATAGGTTCCTTCTTATCCTCCAGGTAACAGCTTGAAAATGTCTCCTCCTTAGAGAGGGCTTCTCTGACCACCCTTCTACTATTGTCCTACCTCTTAATAATTAATGTCTGTAACTCTGCTTTATTTTATTCATTACACTGATACTTGTATGAAATCATTTCTTTATCTCCATACTGGCTGTCTGTCTCACTGGAATCAGAGCTCCAGCAGAACAGGGCTTTATTTGTCTGGTTCTTGTTTACTGAAGTTATCTGGTCAAGAACATCATGTAGACATGATGGGTGCCCAACAAACCCTTTTGAAAACAAATTGAGTAAGAAGATAAAAGGATCCTAAGCAATTTCTCCCCATCTCATCCTGTGCAATTATCATTTAGATCAAAATTTAAGACTTTGCATTTATTCCTCTTAAATTTATTCTATTAGACATGGCCCATTGCCCCAGTCTATAGACCTCTCTTGGGATTTAATTCTCCATTGTTCACTGCCAGTGGGTCTGTAAGTCCTTCCCAGCATCCCATGTGAGCTGGCCATCAGCCTCCAGCCCTGGGTTAATGGACACTCAATGTTCCCAGCTCCTTTAATTTATGTTGCTTTTTCACTGCACTTCCCTTTTAATATGTGCTTCCACAATCTCTACACTTGTTTATGAAGCAAGAATTAAGTGTCATGGGCAAAAATAAACTCAAAATGGATTAAAGGCCTAAATGTAAGGCCAGACACTATAAAACTCTCAGAGGAAAACATAGGCAGAACACTCTATGACATAAATCACAGCAAGATCCTTTTTGACCCACCTCCTAGAGAAATGGAAATAAAAACAAACAAATGGGACCTAATGAAACTTAAAAGCTTTTTCACAGCAAATGAAACCATAAACAAGACAAAAAGACAACCTTCAGAATGGGAGAAACCATTTGCAAATGAAGCAACTGACAAAGGATTAATCTCCAAAATATACAAGCAGCTCACGCAGCTCAATATCAAAAAAACAAACAACCCAATCCAAAAATGGGCATTTCTCCAAAGAAGATATACAGATTGCCAACAAACACATGAAAGGATGCTCTACATCACTAATCATTAGAGAAATGCAAATCAAAACTACAATGAAGTATCACCACACACCGGTCAGAATGGCCATCATCAAAAAATCTACAAACAATAAATGCTGGAGAGGGTGTGGAGAAAAGGGAACCCTCCTGCACTCTTGGTGGGAATGTAAATTGATAGAGCCACTGTGGAGAACAGTATGGAGGTTCCTTAAAAAGCTAAAAATAGAACTACCATATGACCCAGCAATCCCACTACTGGGCATATACCCTGAGAAAGCCATAATTCAAAAAGAGTCATGTGCCACAATGTTCATTGCAGCTCTATTTACAATAGCCAGGAGATGGAAGCAACCTAAGTGTCCATCATCAGATGAATGGATAAAGAAGATGTGGCACATATATACAATGGAATATTACTCAGCCATAAAAGAAACGATATTGAGTTATTTGTAGTGAGGTGGATGGACCTAGAGTCTGTCATACAGAGTGAAGTAAGACAGAAAGAGAAAAACAAATACCATATGCTAACACATGTATATAGAATCTAAAAAAAGAAAAAAGGTTCTGAAGAACCTAGGGGAAGGAAAGGAATAAAGATGCAGTTGTAGAGAATGGACTTGAGGACATGAGGAGGGGGAAGGGTAAGCTGGGACGAAGTGAGAGAGTGGCATGGACATATATACACTACCAAATGTAAAATAGATAGCTAGTGGGAAGCAGCCACATAGCACAGGGAGATCAGCTCGGTGCTTTGTGACCACCTAGAGGGGTGGGATAGGGAGGGTGGGAGGGAGACCCGAGAGGGAGGGGATATGGGGATATATGTATACCTATAGCTGATTCACTTTGTTATAAAGCAGAAACTAACACACCATTGTAAAGCAATTATATTCCAATAAAGATGTTAAAAAAAAAGAAGTAAGGAGAAATTAAAAAAAAAAAAAGAATTAAGTGTCATGTGGATTAATGAACCAGGCTTCAAGATACCTGGGTGCTAGTTCCAATGTCTGTTGTCTTTTTAAAAATTACCTCAAGAAAGTCATTCCCCTCTTTGTGATCTCATTTTCCCATCTGTAAAACAGAGGACAAAAATGCCTGTTATGCTTTCCTCACAGATTTGTTATGAATCAGATAGCAATGTACATAAACATGCCATGGAACAATCTAAAATTGTATGAAATAGGAAGTAATATTCCAGACAGCCAGGGCTGATGATAGGAGTCAGGGAGAGGCTCTGCAATGTGGGAAGATTGCTGGGGATCCAGGGGCTGTTCTCTGGAGCTCATCTCCAAAACCATCAGTCCTCCATCCTTCACTTACACAATAGGGCATCTTGTCCTTTCTTCCCCTGGTTTTCATGCTAAGCATGGAAACACCTCCTCAAAGAAGCCACCAAAAAATCCCTTTGTGCTAGATGACAAGACAGAGATCTTGCTAAGAAGGGATATTTAAAAATTCTGCTATAAGCAGTTTAACACATACTAAAGTTCCTCAAAAATGCCAGAAGGGATTTCATTCATAACAGATAAAATAATAAAATCTTTAAAATATTCTTTTCATATCTCCCTCAAGACCTTACATCCCAAATCTCCTTCCCCCTCTCCAAAATCTCCTAGCTCATCTTGACCATTATCTTTTACCCTTTTCTCTCCCACACTCTGCTCATTCCATGTGAATCCACTGAGCCAGACCAGGATCCTCTGGGCTCTGCCTTCACTCATTACCTCGTTTTATATCACAAATTGCAGATGCTGAGCTGGCTGTTCCCAATATGGTGTACACTGAAAGAGAAAGAGGTTAAGAGGTGCTCATAACACTGATATTTTCTGCCTGTCACATTGATTTGTTGCCTTTTAGACTAAAAGAAACTGAGGCTCCGATATGGTGGAGAGGAAGGGAGCAGACCCAGAGGAGGTCAGAGCCTGAGTAGGTTTCTCTAGTAGCTCAGTGTTCCATCTTCCCCACTACCTGGACAGGATGTCTTCCAGGCCCTCCTGAGTTGTCCAATCCTGATATCTCTGTCTTGGATATATAACTTATAATACTTCGTGGTTCTCACGAGCTTGGGGATAGTAATGGCTGGTCTAGGTGCTGATGAAAACACACACAAACAGCTTGTGGCCTAGAGACTGGTAACTTCTTTCATGTCTCAGTCACAACAGCATCAAAACCCTCTATGGATATAAATCCTCAGTTGGAGTGAACAGCTGAGGTTGGCAGCCAGTATAGGGCCTCAGGTGTTTCTACCTCCAAAATCTTCGGCCTCTCGCCCATGGCTTATAGGTGAACACAATCCCCATCTCCTGCCCTCCAAACCCCTCTAGGCTTACATGTCACTGAGAAAGGGACCAGTATCTTGGCAAGTCCCTTTCAAAAGTTTTCCAACCTCTGCTTTAGCGTATGGCTAGGAGGAAACCCTCAAGGTGACTGAGGTCGTCTGTCCTGGCTGAGCAGTGACCTGGATATGGAAGGGTTTGGGCATATTCAACCAGCATGGGAGTGACTGCTCTCCAGCCCTCCTGCGATCAGAGCTTTCAGAATATCATAACATGATCCCACTTTGGTTTAGTTCAGCTAACGATGGAGAACTTATTGTGTACCACGCACCATAGTGATCTGAAGGAGATAGAAAAAGCATACTTTCAAAGTACTTGGATTTCAGTGGGTGGACAGACACAAAAAGGGATTCTTTTGAATTCACGTTGAGTGCAGCGACAGGATGAACACTTCCGGGGAAGCAGGGAACTGGGGCTTTTAGCTCAGCCTGGTGGGAGCAGGGATTCCTAGAGGATGTGACACCCAAACTGAATCTTAAAACATGTGTAAGGAGGTGCCCAAAGAGGGTGAGGAAGGCATTCTGCAATAAAGGCACAGAGATGCAAAACAACACAGTGCATTCAAGTGCTCCTAATGATTCTGCATATGAGAGCACAGCAAAGAAAAAAGAGAAGTTGAAGTAGAAATTGGCAGTGAAGCTGCAATGGCAGGAAGAGGTTGGACCACAGAGAGCCTTGTGTACTTTCTAAGGCACTTGACCTTGTGTCAAGAAGACTGTGGAGAGCCAGAAAAGTTTTAAGCAGGGTGTGACAAAGTCAGACTTTGGCCTTGCCGGGTATTGTAATTTCACTTTTCTGATTAGGAAATATGTATTTATTTATTTCAGTTTTCTGATTAGGAAATATTTACACATCTGGAATTTTGTAACTGAGGGTCATTATCAAGGTGTGATATGGCTTGTGTGAGAGCGTTCAGCTGTCACTCTTGGATGATCTAGGTGCTGACAAAATTTTTGCCTGGATCCAGGGGCTCCAGCACCCACCCAGTTCAGGGCACACAGCCCAGTGCCCCAGCACCCAGTCCTCTGTGTGGGTCAGCACTGCCTACTGTCAGGGTGCCTGCTACCACAAGCCAGAGTTAAGTAGTTCCCTTTTATCCCTTACAATTCTTACCGTGAGAGTCTTTAGGTAGACTTTTTTCTTTCTAATACTTTCTTTCTAATACTTTCTTTCTAATGCTCTCAGGAGCATTTGGCAGCCTTATAAGAAACAAAACAAAACAAAACAAAACCCAGGTCTCCATAAGTCAAGCATTGAAAATATTTTATTTGGTTTCAAACTTCCTTGAGAGCAAAAAAAAAATGTGTTGATAAGTTTCTTGGAATGAGAGATGCATCTGCTGTGATGAAGAGCTGTTTGCCAGCTCTTGAAGACTTTGCCTTCTGAAGCACTGAAAGTGGACACAAGAGCCCTCAAATGCCTGGAGAAGAGGTTTCCTTTTGAAAACGCCCCAAGGCCTGCTCTGAATGACGAGAGGTTGGATCATGGTGAAAATCCACCCTCGTTGTATTGAGTTATTTAAATCTGAAGAATCTCTAGGGGCGCTCTCCAAGTTGTCCTCATGCGGAGGCCTCGGACATGGTGTTTGCTTTTCTTTGAGAGAATATCTCTTAATAAATGGATTTTTTCCCCTCGAGAAACTGCTGCTCTAAATTTGTTAAAACGTGTTCAGTATTTTGTTTGAATTTCTGTGTCAAATGCTGGAATGGAAAGTGTAAATCTATGGTCAGATGGGTATGAGATATTGGTTGCCTAGAAGCAATTAATGAATTTTTGGAAAAGATATATTTAAAGTCACATAATCTAACGTAAAATTTATATGTACAGATACATACATCAATAAACTTTCTATAGCATGTACAAATATTTTTTGGTCAACAAATGTCCTCTGTACCATTAGAGGTTTGGGGTGGCACAGCCCTGTTTGCCCATGACCAATGCCACATACATGTACACAAAGAGTACAAGTCAAATGAGGGCTCCGAGGGACAAATATCTCTCTAACTGCAGGGTTTCCAGTAACCTTGTGAGAGAATGCAGCTTTGGTCTGAGGCCAAGATGCCTAGTGATGACTCTACCCAACTGTGCCCTCCCATGAGGGAAGTAAGCACAGAGGTGCTGGTCACCCTGAGACAGGAAATGAAAGAGGATGTGGGACCAGAAAAGAGAGCGTGGGGTCCGTGAACACTCACGTTTACACGTGAAGTGTGGCCCGGTGAGCTGCAGGGATTCTCAGGAATCCAGTTAGTTCTCCTCTCCTGATAGTACAGAAAAAAATAAAGAGATGGGTAGGGAGACTAGAAGTCCCCAGTTCTGCAGAGCTTGGAGAGGAAAGGAGAAGGCACTTTGCCGAACAAGTATTTCTCTTGAAACTAGCTAGAACTCCTGACAACAAAGTAGAAGGTGAATTATTAGGGGACAACACTGGAGGTGGGAGAGAAGAAAGGGGGATATTAGACTAACCCAGGAAAGAGATGAAAAGTTTTAACTAAGGCAGTGACGCAGAGAAAGATTTCTCAACTTAGAATGAGCAGAGTGTACCCAAGGAGATACACCCATGTGTGGAAGGCTCTGGTGAGAATTTTCACTGAATTGCAAAGAAAACAGCCCCCTAATGCCCTGGATAGGGATATTACACCTGAGGGGTGTTCAAGGCTCCATGACTGTAGGAGAAGAATATTTCAGCATGCAGTAGTGGACGCCCGTTGTTATGGTATTCTGTCTGCCCAGCAACCCTTTTCCTACTTCTATTCATAACACATCCCTCCCTCCTTTGGAGAAATGTTCTTATCCCACTATCCAGTCCATCACTGAGTCTCATCCTTCTAGTCATAAACGGACTTGCCATCTCTCTGGCCACAAGGATGAGCTCAAAGATGGGCACATAACTCTGTATGGGTCAGTCACAGCCTTTCCCCAAGATTGTTCCCACGGGTAAGACCCTTCACCTATCTGGGGCCATGTGAGCTGGAAAATTGTGACTCTTGGACTGCTAGTGACTATATTCCTGCCTTGTAGAGAAGGTCTGTCCTCAATGGGAGAAAAATGTAGATATAAAAAGACAAACAGATGTGAGTGATAGACAGGGAGAGAACCTGAATACATCACCACCCAGATTTCCCTCAGTTCCTACAGCTCTTCTTCCATCCCATGATCTATCCCAGGATCTTTCTGATACACAACCTCCATCTCTTCCTTTTTTTTCTTAAGCTAGCCTGAGCTGGGCTTCTGTCATTTGCAACCAAAAGATTTTTGACTCATACTGCTGCAAAAAGAAAGCAACTTCAGCTGGAACTTCAGTGGCTGTCTCTCTGGCATGAAGGAGTAAGAAAAGCCAGTTGCCTGAACCACTACAGCAACACCAAGAGGTTATGGGAGAGAGGGGATGGTACTAATGTCCATTATAAATGAATTCCATTCAGCTGAGCAAAGGGCTTTTATAAGAACAGTGCTAAAAAGAAGTTGGCATGAGCTATGGCCGCTGAGCCTGCAGGTCCGGAGCCTGTGCTCCACAACGGGAGAGGCCACAACAGTGAGAGGCCCGCGTACTGCAAAAAAAAAAAAAAAGAAGAAGTTGGCATCTCTCTCTCTCTGGCTTTCCTCTATTGGAGACTGAACATCTCAGGAAAAAACAAAACAAGCCAGGAATACATTGGTGCTGGGCTGCAGCACAAGATATGTAAACAAAATATAAGAAAACATCTCTTGAGAGCAAGGATTGTTTTTTATATAAAGTGTTTTAATGTAAGAGACTATGGAATCTTCTCTGCTTGTTTTTTTTAGAGACGGAGCAAAAGAGTGAGAGCGAGAATAAGAGAGAGAGAAAGAGAGAGAGAGATTGATTCATTTTTTTACAGTCAAAGGCCAGGGAATGGACGGTTTAAATCCTTTGGTTGCACAGTTCAGTGACAGAATTTTTGCTTGTTAATGAGAAACTGACTTCACTGTAATTCTGTAGCATCTGAGTCTGAGCTGACTTCAGTACTTATATTTCAATGGTGTTAAAAAAGAACACATTAAAATAGCTTTAAATCAAGGGAGGAATGTGCTTCATTTCCACTTCGTACCAAGCAAGAAACATGAGGTTTTCCCCAAGTGGTACCCACAGAAGTTTACCCTGAAACTGTAACATGGAAAGATCTAAACTTGCAAAACATACGGAAGGACTCATCACTTCCAAATAAAGAACTCCTAATGCACTTAATTTGATTTTCCATAAGTGAATTCATACACAACTTTTTAAGGATACAACTCTTAGACACTGAGGCACACTTCAATACCTTGAGTCCTGGAAAGTTAGCACTAGAGGCGTTCCTTTATATGTGTGCCACTAGATGGCGCGTCAGGCTAACTCACTCCCCTTCTCTGAGCAACTTGCTAGCTACCAACTACACCTCCTGCCATATTTGGTGAGTCATTTCAGGCCACCTGATGAGCATTCAGGAAATGCTTAATACCAATTCAGCAGAAATGTAACTTTCACCCAAATGGTGTGATGAGTATTATTAGGATGTCTCTACCAAGATTTTTTTCAGAGACTGACTGAAATCAGCCTACTTCTTTATTTCTTGAATTGAATGTATATAAAAATATGACTTTTACATTAAGCAAACAGAAATCAGTAGGGTTAAAATGTAAAATAGTTGATTTTTCCCCACAACTACCTAATTCTAATCCATACTATGGGTCTACTCCTTCCTTGCTTCTTGAATGAAATCTAGATCCATAATTTCTTCGGTTACTCTTGAATAATACATGGCATTCTGCCCACTTTTAACTCGCCCAAATAGTCTTACTCCCATAATTAAAATAATAATTCTTTTATAATGATCAAACTGGACAATTTGTAAAGTTAAAGTTTCTTGCTCTCCCCATTGTAGGCTCATTTTACTCTAGAAGCTTGCATTAGAGAGAAATGCATGTACCTTCTAGATTTTCCCCATTAAGCACTTCCACTGCTTCTTCCCTCAATCACTTCTTCTTGGACCCCCCAGGGTTGCTGTGTATATGTATGTAGATGTGGAGTTATTATGGAGAGAATGAGGACAGGTAAGGAGCAAGAAAGGTCTTTCTTGACTGGCATCAATACAATATGACATTTTACCAAACATGAATTCACAATCAAAAACTACAAAACATATAAGGAAACAAGAAACCATGAGTGAGAGTTAGCAGAAGTAAGAAACTTCAAAATTAGACCCACAAAGACTGCAGATATTAGAATTATTGGGTAGAAAGTATAAAATTAGTACATTTAATACATTCAAAGAAATAAGAGGGAACTGTATACAACAGTAAGGAACAAAACACTATCGTCAATGACTGTGCAGATTTGAAAAAGAATTAAATTGAATTTTTATAAATGAAAAATTTATAAAAATGTATTAATTGAAATTAAAACTCAAAGGAAGGAGATTAGGGGAAACTAAAGAGAAAAGTCGTGAAGTGGAAGATAAACTTGAAGGAATTACCCAGAAGAGACCACAGAAAGATAGAGATGAAAAATACAAAAGATAGATTTAAGCAATATGTAGAATAGAATGAAAAGGTCTAACATACATTCAATTGGAATTCTCAAAAGAGAGTTTAAAGAGGAGAAGAAATATTTGACATGTTAATAGCTGAGAGTTTTCCATAATTAATGAAAAATCCATGGATTCAGGTAGCACAACAAATCCCAATGTGAATAAGTAAAAAGAAATCCACAACTGGTCACATGTTGATTAAGCAAAAACAAAAACAAACAACACACACACACACACACACACACACACACACACACACTAGAAAAAAGAAGAAAATCTTAAAAATAGCCAGAGAGACAAGACAGATTGCTTGCAAAGGAAGGACAATTAGATTGGTAACTGGCTTCTCCAAAGCAACAACAAAAGCAGAAGGGAGTGGAATAATATCTTCAGTGCGCCAAGAGAAAATAACTATTGATTTAAAATTGTATACTCAGTAAAATTATCTTTCAAAAACAAGAATGAAGTAAAGATTTTGTCTGAAACAAATACAAACTGACAGAGTATCCTACCAATAGACCATCACTAAAGAAAACTTCCTTCGGATAGAATGCAGACGTTTTCAAAAGCAGATCTGAAATGCAGGAAGAAAAGATGTGTAGAAAAAACATGTAGGTGATTCTAAACGAACACTTTATAAGTCAAACACCGTATTTTATAAAAGCTGAAAAGCAAGATAGAATTAAAGCAATGGATAACATCACAGAAAGTTCAGAGGAGGTAATCAGAGTTAAACTGTTTCAGTGTCTAACTTTAAATTAAATCTACATGTGAACATTTTAAAGTTAACCATTAAAAGAAGAAAACTGAGTCCAGATGCTTCAAGCAAGGACAAATTTTCCATTCAACCAGAGCCCTAAAGTCTGGAAGTCCCTTGAGAGGGCCTGGCCAAGAAGAGAGGATTAATTGTTCTCTGGGGGTACTTATAACTTCCTTTGCTAACAAAAGTTTTAAGTTGCCTTCTCTAAATTATGATGCTGTGGAATTTTTCAAATCTCTTCAGAACTTAAAATGTCTTCCCACAAATAGTTTCCTTCCTCCCTTCCCCAAGTGCCATTTCTAGCAGGCAAATGCTTGGACCCTTCTTGAAAATGAGCTAAGAACCATCCCATTCGTCCAATCATCTTTCCCACTCCTCAACTCCTGAGTGTCAGACGGTCTGTGGAGAGTGGTGAGAGTGGCCAAAGAATGTATCTGGGCCGTAGCTTATTAAAATCTATAAAAACATACATTACACTCTGTCAGTACTTGCCTCTAGTCCCACAGTATTCATTCCCCATTACAGTGCTTAAAACAACCTGAGGAGGTCATGTATCGTATGATTTTTTTTTCCCCTGCTGAGGTCATTTAATGTCAGATCATGATTAAGCATAGTTGTGCTAAATCATGAGTTCTTCATAACCAGCGTAGGTGAAAATGCTTTATTTAGTTTAAACGTTACAAATTCACTTTGTATGTTTGACACTGAAGAAAAGTCATGGGCGACAGTGATACAAATATTTCAGTTTTGATGCCACAAAAATAACTGGGCAGGTGACTCTCATGAAGCAGCTTTCTGACCTTTCTTTGTCCTGTTGCTCCTTCTACTCCCTTTTCCTTTATTCCCACAAGGTAAATTCTCATTGGATAGTGCCCAATACCTTTGTTAATAGAGTGGCTTTTCTGAAAGCCAAGGTAAGAGGCAAGTTTGTATCTCTTCTAGCCTCCCTAGAAGGAATGAGCCAGACGACATGGACCTGTATCCAGCCTCACCAAGAAACCCTAACATAACTATTAACTGAACTGCTGTATTGGCTACCTCTATATCTGGCCCCTGTTAGTTCTACCTTAAATCCCCAAATGTAGTGAAGATGACAGATAGTTCATTCCAGGCAGGTCACCCCCAAGCCCCGGAATTCTGAGTCTAGATGAATTTGTAGTTTGGCGCAGAAGTTCCTCTTCAGGAAGGACTCTAAAATCTGAAGCACATTTTGATCAAAGCCTTTTCCCCTCCAGCATCGCTAATGAAAATGAAAGTCTCCTTGAGTAGAGCTGACTCCCTCTTAGAGCAGTATTTGAGGACCAGTGCTTAGGAGGATGAAGCAGCCACAGTGCCTGTCTCCATAGCTTCACCCTGGTGATGCCATGAGTGAGCATTGCATCCAGGACTCTTCTCCCCAGATGCTGGGCTGATTCCACTCCACGGGTATTATAGGAATTGGAAAGAACCCTTGACAGATGGTCAGAAGGCCTGGCTCTATGATTTTAAAACTTACTTGACTATAGGCAAATGACTTAGCCTTTTTCAGCCTCAGTGTTACAATTGTCTGATGGGACCACCACGTCCACCCTGCCTCTCCCACAGGGGTCACTGTGAGGGTCAAATGCGATAATGCATGTGAAAGTGGTCTGTAAACAGCGCTATACCAGAAAGATAATACAAACTTTATTCTTACCACCCTCAGGCAGTGCTAAAGCTCAGGCTGCTTCTTAAAGCAGCTCCACGCTATCCTTGCTCCTCTCTGTTGTTAAAAGCCCCTTACTTGGAGCTTCACGGAGCGGCTTCCCAGGTGAAGAGAGGAAGGATACTGGTGGGAAAAAACTAGGCACTTTTTTCTCTAAGTACCTGGCCCCTATTTTGGTGAATCTGGATCTGTACATCTTATAAATCAATTTCAAACCCCTGTAAGATTGTGGCAGCATTTAAATCTGATGTTGGAAGGATATATAACGTAGATTCTTGCCCATCCCACTTTGGGTCTAAAGGCGGAGGTAGGTGTTGACCGGCCAGGCTGAAGATTTGAATGCTTCAAAAAGTGATTTATTTTTGCCAGTTCCCCAATGGTCTCTTTTCTTTCTATTCATGATCTAAGTTTTGCTCAGAATGACATCAAGGGAATGAGAAAACTACCTGTAATTCTTGTTCTCAGATCTGAGATTGTCACAACAGGATCTCTATTCAAGGACTGGGAACAACTGGAACAGCCTTCTGGGGCATGTTCCTAGCCCTCCTTTCTCTCTGCCTCACACCGTTCTCCTACCCCTGGACACTGGCGAGCCAGTCACCACCATCGTAGCCAGATTGCTGGGGGGTTCGGTACTGCCAGTCCCAAGCGAGAACGAGCGACCTCACCAGGACATTTGAAGAAAAAATTTCGAAGCCTGAGGAAGCCTCACGACCAAGTGTTCTGGGGCACATGATGAGGTATGATCTAGTGTAAGATTTCACAAATACAGGTGATCATAGGACTCTCCTGAAATACATGTTAAAAGTACAAATCTGGGCTTCCCTGGTGGCGCAGTGGTTGAGAGTCCGCCTGCTGATGCAGGGGTCACGGGTTCGTGCCCCGGTCCGGGAAGATCCCACATGCCGCGGAGCGGCTAGGCCTGTGAGCCATGGCCGCTGAGACTGCGCATCCGGAGCCTGTGCTCTGCAACGGGAGAGGAAAAAAAAAAAAAAAAAAAGTACAAATCCTAGCCCCAGACCCACCCCGTCAATCTCCGAGGCAGGGCCCAACAATAATTTTCAACAGCAATCAAGTAATTCCTATGGTTAGGCAACCTGGGGAAACACTGATCCAACAGAAAAGACCCAGTTAGGGTTCTGACTTCACTAATGGCAGCGATGGCTTATTTCTCCATCTATAAAGAAAAGAGGGGGTGAGTTACAACACTATCTGTGACCTTAGCCTCTCTCAAAGGCTGCCTAAGGTCTCATCAGATAACCTATAGGAAGTCTTTCAGACTACTTAGAAATATTTACAGATGTGGCTAGGTCTTTTCAGCGTGGAGAGCTGTGGGCTAGAGTGGCAGCCACTTCTCATGCCCAGTTTGCACAGTCCCGTGCCAGGTGCAGAGAATGGAGACGAGGCCGATCATCTCTGCAAGACATTCTCTGCATTAGTGGAGGTGGACAGCAACACTCGTGGCTGCAGAACTGAACCCCTGGAGAGCTCCCCCATGAGCACTAGGTCCAACAAATGTCCCCAGCTTCCTCATAAGTCTCTGCATGGCCTAGAGAAGTTCATCTACCTGCCACCTGCCTCCATGCCCCCTCATCCAACACGTCCCTGACTCAGGCAAACACTCTCATGCGTCATCCCACTGGGGCCTCTGCTTTTCAACCCTCCCCATCCTAACTCACCTCTTTCAGCTCAGACTTTTTAATATTGGCTTTTCAGATCACTGCGCATATCTTTAAATGGTATGGATGGACAAACACACACAACACAAATATCAAAATATACCCATTTAAATGAAAAACCTTTAATTCTCTGGGTTTGTTGTAATTTATCCATAGCAATATTTCATATTATATGCATAAAATCTCCCAGTTCTTTCTTGGGCATGTCTTATTCCCCCTATTCAATGGCAGGGTCCCCATGGATGGAGACCAAGTCTTACACAAGTCTTATCTTGTACCCCCAATAACACCTAGGAAGGAAGCTCACATGTATAAGCACTTCCTATGCAGGACAGACTATTTAGGGGAGAATAAACAGAAGGATGTGTTGAGAAAAGCTGGGGTGCCGAGGATGGCCAGTTTGCCTTTACTTGTCCAGTCAACCTTATCTCCTGGCCACGTACCCAGAAATGACTGTTTTCTCTCTCGACTGGAGGCCTGGAGGTCCGAGTGATTTATGCAGCCCTTCAGAGGACAACCTGGTCCCATCTCCCCAGGTTATTTCAGTAACCTGTTATCATCTTTGTATTTTTTATTGTCTGTCTGTAGTTCTGTTGTTTGGGGACTGCAGGTTTCCAATTTTAATAATTCTTTCCCATGGCTCCCTTCAACGTTCACCAAAATCGTACATGCCCCTGACTAATAAAAGCAGTATTTTTGGTCTCTGCGGCTGGTGCTATGGGGCTCTTTGGTGGTGAATAGCCTGACACAGTGCTCAGTATAACGAGAGAGTAGCTACCGCAGCTACCCAAGATTCTCTAAAATTGCCTGAGCAAGTTGAAATCCAAAGCTGGTGACTAAGAAACGATGTTTTAATCATCTTTTCCATCGGAATCGGGGCCCAAAAAGACAGACTAGAGCTAAAGCTTTCAGAGGCCAGGGACACCAGCAAGTCTAAAACTCAGCACCAGGGTTATGGCTTGTGTCTTCCAGCCCTTGGAAGTGCCAGCACTGGGCTGAACTGTTCTGGCTCCGCTCACACAGGCCAAGGCCACTGTGAAGTCCTTTGGCAGGGCCAGTTCTCCCCCAGGCAATGATAACAACTCACCCTTCTGACCCTCACCTAGCCACTTCTTTATTTCCTTGCACACATAGGACTGGTTTGGAAATGCCATGAATTAAATGGATACCAGAGGAATGGTACTCTGAGAAAAGGGCCTAGCTCCAGTCAGACAGTTCTGGAGAGACCGAGGAGATGCTGAAGAAGCAGCCTTTTTCAGAGGTTGTCCATGGAGCCATAGATAGAGGATGGACCGCTGCCGGGAGCAGAGGGATAGCGCCAAGCATCATCGTCCTCCAGTGATTTGACCCAACCACGTATCCCACCATAAAAGTGTGGGATGAAGAGCTTTGACGAAGGTCTGTCAAAGAAAGTGGAGACTGAGAGATACCTAAGGTTAGATGGAGTCAGGGTTTTAGGGCTAAACATTCAGACAAGAAGAAAAAGCCAGGTTTTCCTTGAAGAGAAATGAACATTTAAAGAGTGCACCAACTTCTCATGCCTTGAGTAGGAATCAGCAATGTGGGCTGGGCTCAGGTAGGCAGTTCTTCTCTTGGTCTCGGCTGGGCTTCCTCATGTGTTTGCAATCAGTTGAGAGTTGATAGGCTGCCAGTTAGGGTGATGGGGGTAACTGGGCCCCCTTCTCTCATCATGTGGCAGGCTAGCCCAGGCTCATTCACCTGGTGGTAGCTGCAAGTTTCCCAAGAGCAGCAAGAGAGGACAAGCCCCATGCACAAGAACTTGTCAAGTCTCTGCTTGTGTCACATCTGTTATTGGGCCACTGGCCAAATCAAATCACATGGACAGTCCCAGATTCAAGGGGTTGAGAAACAGACTGCACCTCTTGATGAAAAGGGAAGAGTGGCCATTTTTCACAATCTGTACAAATTACAAAATCCAGAGAGATCTAGCTTTGGGATTTAGGCAAAATCTATCATTTAGGCAAGGGTGGGAGTAGGAAGTGTTCCTTCCTGAGAAAGGAAGGATAATATCTCTCATCTCCCAAGAGCATCTAGAGTGGCAGCCTGGTGAGGCCCAGGGATGCCTGTCCCACACTCAGGTGTCCTGGAATGACGAAGCTGGGATGGCAGGAACAACTCATGGTAAACAAAGTATAAAACACACAGAAGATCCAGGGGAGTCTGTGGGGGAAATGGCCCATATTCAAATTATAATGAGACAATATATTCTTTTCTTCTTAGATTCCTTCTCATTCTTCTCTATTTTGCATTACTGTCTTCTCCTCTTTTTCTCCCTCTTCTCTTTCATGTGTATACTTTATTTTTTTATTTTTTATTATTTTTTTGGTGGTACGCAGGCCTCTCACTGTTGTGGCCCCTTCCGTTGTGGAGCACAGGCTCCGGACGCGCAGGCTCAGCGGCCACGGCTCACGGGCCCAGCCGCTCCACAGCATGTGGGATCTTCCCGGACAGGGGCACAAACCCGTGTCCCCTGCATCAGCAGGCAGACTCTCAACCACTGTGCCACCAGGGAAGCCCTCATGTGTATATTTTAATCATTTATCAAAAGGCACCTGATGACAACCTAATCAGAGTGCAGAGGGAGGCAGGGCTCTGTGTGTGGCACCAAAACCTGTGGAGAGTCCAGGAGAGGGGAGGACAGGCAGAGCCCTTGATGTCCAAGACTCAGACGTTGCTGTGCCAAAAGAGAAAACGCAGTTTATGTTCTCAGGATGGAAGAAGAAATACCACTTCGACAGCTCTTGCTTTGTTCCAGCCACTCAAGAACTGTCATTCGAACAGTACACTGAAGCCATTTCTGTGATTGTCCCACAGGTCACTGTCACTGAGCTCACCACGGGCCTGATTTCAGTGTAACAACAGTCATTGACTAGTGACTGGGAGGTAATGGGGCTAAAAGGTATATTTTGTCTGAAGCTATCTTCTGCTGTCAGTGAATTCCTTCTAATAGTAGTAATCAATTCTGTCTCTAAGCACAGCACAGGAGGTATAGAAAAGAAGACTGTAGGCATAGGCATTATCTGGAAGTTAGCAGTCCAGAGCTAACTCCCTTTTAGAATTGGAAAAGGAATCCTGGTTTGGCTAAGGAAGGAGACTGGGCAGGATGAACTCTGTGGGTGAGAAACTCCATGTGTGGGAATGTGCTCACACGTAGTTGTTTTCTTGATAAGTTTCTCAGACTAGTTAGATGGGCACTGAGGTTTGCAATCAGCCTTCCTGAAAGGCTGCCCCCCATCCCTTGCTAAAGCAAAGATCAGCAAATCTTCCAAGGTGGTGGCCAGAGAAGGTCCCGGGCCTGCTGCTTCTTGGATTTGTGTCTTATTCCCGTATTCTGCTTCTGATTTCTAGTCATCCAGAGAGTCGTCTTGAAAACAAACATCAGACCACAAGGGACATCCTGGTTGGAAAGTCACTCTGGGGGAAGAGCAGGAAGAACCTGATTAAAGAAACCCAACACAACACAACAGATGGTTCCCTGGGCAGAGTCCACACCTGTTCAGAGCCTGGCACACCCTGAATTTTAGGGCATTTCATTAGGCTTGTGACTACTGTCCCTAAGCCTTAACTGGTGCTGAAGCCAACATACATCTCATGAAACTTAGTCCCACGGCCACAGAATAACTTCTCACCCCTTTAAGGATAACTGCAATGTTTACTGTTCCACAACAGGTAGTGCAGGTGGTGTACCATAAACCTGATATCACCTGAAGGTTCCTTCCCTACTCACAGTACTTTGGTCATCACAGTTTTTGTTTTGGAGGGGTTAATAATCATGCCAGAACCTTTTTCTGTTCATGTTCTCTCCCCATACTACACACTAAAGAAAATGCGCAGCTTGGAATCATGAAAAACAAAATGGCGGGAGAGGCGGGGTAACTGAGGAGGGGGCAGAAGCATCCAGGCTTGGAGAGTGGCCTCTGGAGTACAAAGGCACCTTGGGAACCCACATCTGTGATTGTCCCCCAACAACCTCTGAGGTCACATTTGGGGGCTGAGGGATGGAACGAGCTGCTCTTGGCGTTTAGAAAGAAAACAAAGTCTAAATAAGGCCACTTACAGAAGAGACAATTAGCTGGGCAGGGACTGAAAGACTTCTTTCACATATACTGGGCATAGGACAGTTTACACTCAATAAAACATCAAAGGAAAAAAAAGTGAGCTGTCCTTCATGAACACCGATGGCTACTAACCTCGGGAATGTGGACTCTTTGGGGCATTTGATGCAAGTTACAAACCCTCACCCTAAAAGGGATAAGGGATGGAGAGGAAGGCACACATAAGCATGCATAGAGCATAGATCGTCTGCACGCAGACCTCAGAAGCCCACCTAAAGGCCTGTGGTAGTAATGAGCCCTCGAAACCCTGATGTTAAATGCTTCTTAAAGCTCGTCATTAATGCTCTCGAATACTCTACACCTACGCACCTGCTACTTCTGCCTTTTTTCAATGCTCCAGGGGCCAACACTCACTTACTTCACCTGGTCCTGGATAAAGGGAAGCGGGGGACAAACCAGCCTGACACCTGCGTTCCCCAAGCAGGAGGCCCCGCTCCCTCCACCTGGGCCCCACTCGGCGTCTGGGGCAGGGCCCTCCTTCTCAGCTCTCCCTCCTCCCCAGCCCCGCGGCTCCTGGACAGCGATAGTGCACGCTGGCTCCCCGCCCAGACCCCGTGGAGGCTGCCTGGGCCTCACCGTCTTCTTGGCGGGTTCCTTCTTCCTCCTCTTCTCCGAGTTGCTGTGGTAGGGCAGGTCACGGCCGCGGTAGGACGGGCCCCGGCTGAGCTCGCGCTCGCTGTAGGGAGGCAGCGCGTCGTCGGGCGCGTCCTCCTCTTCGCCCTGCGGCGTTCCCTCCTTGTAGGTGGACGGCGGCGACCAGGCGTAGTAGGAGGCGCTGCGCGGGCCGAGCTGCGCGCTCAGCTTGGACGGCGTCTCGAGGCTGCCGCCGCGGCTGGCGCCCTCAGGCAGCGCCTGCCGCTCCACCCCGGCGCCCCGGAACGAGTGGTCGTACTTGGGCACGGCGCCCGGCGTGCGGCTCACCAGGCGGGGCAGGTGTGCGTCGTCGGGCGGCCGCCGGCGCGGGGGGCTGTAGGACCAGCCGCGGTCCGCGTCGGTCAGGGGCTCCCGGCTGCGGCTCCGCTGTCCGTAGTACTCTTCCAGCGAGCCGTCCTGGTAGAAGCCCCCGTGCGCCCGCGCCTCTGAGCGCTCGAAGCGGCTCCCGCCCCGGGCCTCGTGGTTGTTTCCGTCCGCCCTGCGGGACCGCGGGCCGTAGGAGTCAGCGAAGGCCGCCAGCTCGTCCATGGAGACGGCCGGTACCCCGGTGGCGAAGTTCTTCCGCGACAGCATCTCGGATTTGGAGCGCTGCTGGCTGCGGGCAGAGGAGGCGCTGGTCAGTCCAGGTAAGCCGTGCGCGAGGCAGGGAGCTTGAGCGGGGATCTAAGGGCCCCTGTCGTGTCTGGGGCCTCTGTCAGGAGACCGAGGTTCGAACCACGGCTCCACTCCTGGCTGGATGAATCACCTCGGGCGTCTCTCACGCCTCAGAATCAACAAACAACAAGCTCAAGGCGGCCATGCCCATCTCGAGTGTTAGTGTTAAGGATCAAGATGGGGTTGTGTGGATAAAAATACTTCGTGATCTACACGGTGCTGAAACACACGTTGGGCCTTCTTTTGGCCATTACGATGTGACCTCTAGTTGACAGCCTCCTGACTCACTCCTCACACCCTCAAAGCCAGCGTGGGTGATGTGGGCCTGCAGTACACACAGCAGTGGCCCACGGAGTCCCTGTAATATTTGGTGACAAACAGAGGCCTTTCCCTTCCTCAGAGCCGAGGCCAAGTTACCTCTTGGGGTGGCAGGCAAGAGGGAGCCTGCAGTTGGTACTTTGAGAGAAAAGCAATAGTATCTACTGCCCCTCCAGATACAGGTTAGGTGAGTGGGGAAGGTGCTGTCCGGTGGGCACTGGCTACACAAAACTGGACAGACAACTTGGCCGCCCCACATTCATTGGCCATGTGACCCAGGGTAAGTTCCTTAGCATTTGTAAGTTTCAGTTTCCCCAACTTAAAATGGGGACATTAATAGTACCTCCCTTTTAGAATTAGGAGACTCAAATGCAACAGTATAACACGTTTGGCACTTGACCTTTCAGAAAACAAATGATCAAAAATGATGGAGGTGATGGGTGGGGTTTTTTAGAGGTTATAGGATAAAACGTGAGAAGAGCAGAGAAATGTTAACAAGGTTCATTAAGGGGTCTAGAGTACCCTCTTCAAGGAGCCTTGAGTGATTACTTCTGCTCATGGTGTCCCAAGTGTTCCCTTGCTTAATAAATGTGGGAAAGGGATGTTCAACAGCCCACAGAGAGACGTGGCAGAATAACCTAGAAGGGCAGACAGAGATGCTGCTGGATCACAGCAGCCTCACGTGCACCCTGCCTCCCAGCTCCTGCCCCCTCACGCCCAGCACCAGCGCTGCCCGGCCACAGCCACCTTCACCTGTGCCTGAAGCTCTCCAGATCCTCTTTGTTATACTCCATGGCCGAGGGCCCCCGGCTTGGCCCGCTGCTGCCTCGCATGACACCTGACCAGTAGTCAGGATTGCTTTCCAAGTCCCCAGACACAGGGAACTGTTTGCTTCGCATCTGATGGTAAGACTGGCGGAAACTGCTGTCTTCCTCATGCAGGGAGCTGAGTTCCGAGATGGTGTTGTTATCTGCAGGGACAAAAACCAGGCATGACAGAGCTTCCTACCCATAGAACAGAATGGGAACTCGGTTAACGGCTGAGACTAGAGGCTTTGGGAAACTCCCACCCGAGGGCCTCAATCCTGTCCAGGGTGGGTTGTAGACCTGAGCTAGTGGTATTTGTATTCTTAGCTCAGCAGGAACTGGCTCCAGCTGGAAGCCCACTTGCCTACAGAGAGGGAGGCTTCCTACATGCTCTGTTCTTGGAATAGGAAAACAATTGTTATTGTTCCACCTAAGGCAGGCTTCCCAGAACTTGGGCTCTCTACAGCTGGTCTCCTCCTAGTACATCAGCATCCTTGCTCAAATATTTTTCTTCTTGTTGTTTAATTCAGTGATGAGCCATGATGATCCCAGGCATGAGGCAAAAGGGGCAAAAAGAGAGAGAAGCCACAGACCACAGGATCTTCCCTACTGTTGGCTGAGTCCCAGGGTGGGGCCTTCAGAGTCAGTGCTACAGCTCCGCTTTAGAGGTACCCCATTCCAGCTTCCTGCAGTTGTGCCCCTCCCCACAGAGCGAGGAGTCCACAGGGCCAAGGGGGTGTACACACCTAGTGGCCATCCACCCCCCCCTCTGGATGTTCATCCAGGAACCTGGACTATCTTCCCCAAACAATACCAAGTCCATTTCCAGGGCCTGAGCAGACCTCTTCCACTCCCCAAAGAGTATGGGGCCATGGGTGGCCAGGACAGCTGTTTGGAGGTGCGGGAAGAAAAGGGGAAGGTTGGGCTGCACTTAGGGCTTCTGGGCCTCTGCTTATACTCTGGTCCTAGCCCAAAAATGTAAAGAGGGAGGGGATGGTCACAGCCTGCTCATTTCCTAGGGTGGCCTAAGTAGCTTTTCACAAAAGCACTTGTGAATAAGGACCAGAGTCACGGTCTGGAAAGAAAACAAAAGAACAAAGAAACTATTTATTTATGAAACTTTGAAATGGGTTGAATTTCACATGACTTAAAAAATAAATCTAGTGAATCTATTTGTAATGTAACTGAATCCATTTGTTTTCCAAAAATCCTTTGAACTTCAAACTGTTATCAAAATCAACATTTATAAGGTGTAGGGCCCGGCTGCTGAGCAACAGGTAAACCGAGATCAGATGTGGGAAGCACAGATGTGTGTCTCAGTTTCCCCTCTACCTCGTCTCCTCCCTGTATCCCCAATGGTCCTTAGAGGAGCAGAGAATTTTTGCTGGTTCCCACCCATGAAGGGAAGGGAGGGTCTCCCCCCACGGCATAAACACAGCCTCCTTGTCCTGTTTTACCAGGACACAAGGCTGACCAGGAATGCCGTTCAGTTTGGTCATGTGAGCAGCTGGTTTTGAATTATAATCTAATTATAAGCCTTTTCTGCCCCGTAAGGAGAATGGACTAGTCCGTGCCTATTTTAAAGGAAAACAACTCAGATCCTATTGATTAATCAAATCTAGAACCTTTCTTTTCTCATGATCCCAGCGAACTCCAATCTCCCGGGAACCATACAGAAGAGAGCTTTAAAATGCACCAAGTGTGCTTATTGAAAAATGACGTTAGTTATTCAGACCTTTCCTTAAACTTCAGGGAATAATGGACAGTTTTCACTTCTCCAGATACTCAGGGCTAGCTCTGTTTCACCATTCATATGATGGACAGTCCAGGCTGTATGCTGCTCTAAGATTTCTGCCACAGTGAACATGAACATCAACATACCCCACTTCACAGACACCTAATAATGGAACTCTAGAGCAAGATCGGCAAACTTTTTCTGTAAAGGGCCAGATAGTAAATATTGTAGGCTTTGCAAGCCATACTGTCACAACTATTCAACTCTGCCATTGCAACATGAAAGGAGTCATAAGTAATACAGAAGTGGATTGGCATGGCTGTGTTCCAAGAAAATTTACTTGCAAAAACAGGAGGTGGAACATATGTGCCCTGGGAGCCGTAGTTTGCTGATTCCAGACTGAAATATCCTAAGAGCAACCCCCTATTTACAAGGGGCAGGCGAATGAGGATCACACTGGCTGGGAAATTCATGGGCCTGACCCTGAAACTCCTATTTCTTACAGAATCTATTACTCCCTTGCCGCACCTGAAACTATGAGACTCATTTTATGATGAGATCTTCAAGAGTGTCCTATGTCCGTGATCCACCCCAGGGTTTACTTTGCTCTTCAGGAACAGAACCTCTCTAACTAAAGAGAACTAGATTCCTACTTCATCTCTCTGCAGTTATGGTAACGTCAACCTGCAGGTTCAGGAGTGCTGGGCTCCAGTTCTGGCCCCGACACTGAGCTCTGGCACTGGTTACTTTCCCCCTCTGCCTCCCTTGCCTCTCCCGTAAAATGAGGGAGGTAGATTCGACAGCCTCAGTCTCTTCCAGCTCCAACATCCTAAAGTCCTATGAGTTAGAAGTCTGTGGTCTTTGACTAGAAACTGCCGCTGCAGCTATGGCACATTCCACAGTTGGCTCCAAAGTGTCTAGTTTAACAAAAGGGCACAGGACGGGAGTCAGAAGAGCTGGGTTCTAGTCCTGATTCTATCACTTCAACCCTCTCGGCTTCTGTTTCCTCATCTGTCGACCCAGGCCATCCCTTGGACTCTAAGATTCCTTGGTCATTGCCTTATGGCCAGCCAGCCCTTGGAGACCACTTTAATCCAGGCAGACAGAAGACATCACCTAAACTGGGATCCACCCTTTATTTTCAACCTCCGTTTTTCACTTTTTCTCTGTGTGTGTGAGATTCACAGATTTCCTCCATGGGCCCTTTCTCCTTGATCTCTGACTACCTCTGTCTCTGTCCCCTTACAGAGATCCATGACAACACTGTTACAACTAGCTTGTCAAAGTGCAGTGACATCTGCATTCCTGACATTCCAATCTGGAGATGGTCTTTTTATAACCAGTGTGGTGGGTGGAGGCAGCAATGGATGCAACTCAGACAGGATGAAATTAGAATTGCAAACTGGGAGGAATATGTTGTCTTTAATCTGAATAAAGCTCCTCTAGTCTGGGACTGTTTCCCCAACAATGCCATCAAGTCTCTCGTGGATTCCAAGGCGAGGAGGGTTCAAAGAGAGAAACGTAGTGACCTCACTCCCAGGCCTGCCAGCACCCTCTGATCATTAGCCTGTCTGTGTCAGACCTGCCCTGTGATGCCTCTCATGACAGATGGTAATTTGGAATCCAAATCAAGAATCAGCTGTGTCAGCTGCAAAGTCTCCCAGGGCTGTGGGTGAGTTAAGGGTTGGGGCCCTGACACCTACAGACTCAGTAATTAAAACGTTCTTTGGACAAGAGGGGCAGCCTCTTTGCTGGCCCCTCAGCCTCTGCTGCTGGGCATCTCAAAGGAATGTAGGCCTCTTTTTTTACGAGATTTCTTTCTTTCTTTCTTTTTTTTTATCTTTATTGGAGTATAATTGCTTTACAATGGTGTGTTAGTTTCTGATTTATAACAAAGTGAATCAGCTATACATATACTTATGTCCCCATATCTCTTCCCTCTTGTGTCTCCCTCCCTCCCACCCTCCCTATCCCACCCCTCCAGGTGGTCACAAAGCACCGAGTTGATCTCCCTGTGCCATGCGGCTGCTTCCCACTAGCTATCTACCTTACGTTTGGTAGTGTATATATGTCCATGCCTCTCTCTCGCTTTGTCACAGCTTACCCTTCCCCCTCTCCATATCCTCAAGTCCATTCTCTAGGAGGTCTGTGTCTTTATTCCTGTCTTATCCCTAGGTTCTTCATGACCCTTTTTTTTCTTAAATTCCATATGTATGTGTTAGCATACAGTATTTGTCTTTCTCTCTCTGACTTAACTTCATTTCTTTGGCAGACTTGCTCTTTCACTTTCACTGATAACGGCAAGTCGGGCAGCTGGACTGTCGTTCAATGCTAGGGCCTTTCATGTTGGAAAAAACTGATACTCAAGCTTCCACATCCTAGGTCATTATTTTGAATATATTTTAAAGGGAGTAGTAGGGAAAGGCTGTTTTAATAAAATATTTCCAACCCCAGGATTGCACGGCCCCAGCAGTACTGACTGCCCCATGGAGAGACACAACAGGAACCAAGATGGTACATGATTGCTCTTTTTTTTTTTAAATTCTATTATGGTTTATTACAGGATACTGAATATAGTTCCCTGTGATTGCTCTATTTTTCATACCAGAATCCCTTTTTTCTTTCCTCTATGTACTCAAAGCTACTTTCTTTAGGGTGGTATCACCAGCACCCCTACTAGTTCTGACCCTGAAAGCTCAGGCCTGCCCACGTATGGTCACCCCCAAATCCCCTTTAGCACAATGCACAGATCACGTAAAACTAACAGATGCTCACATCTGCCTCTCATCCTTCTGGCTGGATCAAACTGAGCCAGCTCCTTCTCGACATAGTATAGGACCTTCATGGAGTCTCTCTCTTTGTCAGCTTGGATCCGGTAACCTTTGCGAACTGTTGAGAAACAGACAAGAAGGTGAGGTGAAAAAAATCAGGAGAAGACAGCTTCCATTTATTTTACCAAGTAGAAAACATGGGTCCCACTAATAACAACTCTTTTTGAAATCACCCAGAAATCGTAACCTGTAGTTCTATATATGGAACCATACTCCAGATCCCCTTTATCAGATGGTTCTATTAGAATGGAGGATCGGCAGGTCAACAACAAAATTCTATTACAGTATATTTTTAGTCATTTGTTAACCTCTGCTTCCTACCTCCTGACCTCTTATAGCTCTACTTAAAGCTCATCTTCTCAAAGTTTGGGGGAGTACACTCACACTACAAAAAGACCACTCTCTAGACTAGGGCCGCAGATCACTCTACAGTCTGAGGTTCATACCTTCACCTGGTGGAAGCACATGTAGCTTTAAAACAGATACCCAAACGTCAGGGACCTTGACACAGGTGGCCTAAAAGCCTCTAGTTGCTTGGGAGATTGTGCAAAAATTCCATAACTAGGTGATGCATAAGAGCTAATATTAGATTGTAGGCTTTATACATATTAGTACAAAATAAAATGCAAAATACATGGATTACTATTATGGTTCCATTATTATTTCTTTAGCATTTTCCTCTTAGGAAAGGGATTACCATATTTTTGACATGATTAATTCAACCTGCTGCTATGTGGTTACAGGCAGGTGTTATTTTCAGGGCTTAATAAAAAACAAAACCAAAGCATGAGAGATAATACCATCTCCTACATTCCCATCACTCATATTGTCAGGGGCAAAGGCTGTTGAAGCCCCCTGTCACTTATCAGTCGAGTCCAATACCAGCCCCAAGGGTGATCAGAAACGGGCAGGTCCAATCTTCACAGATAAGAGAAAGAGAAAACAAGAAAGAGTGAAAGGAATGGGATGGGGACAGAACAATAAGGGTAATAGACAACACTTAACTGGGCACTGAAAAGTGCTAGGTACTGTGCTAAATGCTCTACGTGGACACTGATTCCTCACAACTACATGAGGAAGTTAACTGTTAGTAGCCACATTTCATGGTTGAGGACACTTTGGTTCAGAGAGGTTTTATAACTTGCTCAGGAATAAGTGGTAGTTCTGGGACCGGAACCATGTAGTCTGACTGAAGCCCAACCATACTGGGCATCTTGCCTCTCTGGAGTCTAGGAGCAGAGACAGTATGGAGAGATAGGAGAGGAAGACAAAAAGGAAGAGCCCAGAGTAGAAAATGCTCTTAGGTGTGCCATAGGCAGTGTCATCTGAGGCACGGTCCTACCTGACAGCCCATCAGGACTGTACAGTGGGATGGAAGCAAATGACCCACCTCCAATATTCTCTGTTCCCAGAGTAGGGCAAATACCATAAAGAAACCATACGACTGCATGCACCTCTGGAGAAAATCCTGCTTTCTGTACTCTGGTCATGTTACCCCGGCTGTGGACAGAGCCCCCCACACAAGCATGTACGTGGAAGATTAAAATATCTTCCACAGACTCTAATCACAGCCCTGGCATTGAAGATTGGGAAGACGCCCACACATCCATTTGCAGGTGCACTGGTTTTCTATATGAGAACAGGATGGGCAGTCCACATTCAGCTCCAATTGTGGAATTACTTAAAAAAAAATTAATGAATCTCAGCACACGCTTTTTAGTACACCTTCTCCCGGAGGTTAGATCCATGATCCGTATGCAGAAGCAATTATTAGCAGAAATGATTTTATTTATCAAGCTACACACTCTTCCATCTCTGCAGAGGTGTTTACATAGTACAGACAGTTCACTTAAAATGCAATTATCCCACGGAACTGCTATGTCTGTTCTGAGGCAGTTATGTCTGATGGATGAAACACAGGGCTGGGAAATGGGGAACTGGGCATCTTGTAGGCATGCCGCTGGATTTACTGAGGGACCTCAAATAAGTGGTGACCTATCCAGGACTCAGTTTTCATGTCTGTAAGATACAGCTAATACTTTTCACCTTTTAAATAATCTCATAGGGGAAAGACAAATATATAAACCAAAAAGAAAAAGAAAAAAGAAAGGAGACAACAAAGACCAAATCAGTGGCGCACTTTGAGTTCTCTGTAATTATTAGGGGCAGCTCAGATGACACCTCATCCAAAAGGCTTTCTTTTTCTCTAGCTAGAAAAGTTCTCTCCCTTCTCTCTCTATCCCACTCCTAACTTACAAATCATTTACTTTGAACTTTCATCATGGCCCTTAATATATTCTCATTGGTTTCAAATGATTTGTATAAATGTCTAATCTTCCCAAAGATTCTTGAGGGAAAAGACTGCTTGTCATTCTAGCTCAGCGTAAAGCCCAGGATGGTGCTCTATACACAGTATGCACTTAAATGTTTGCTTGAGCTGACTTGGTGCCAGCCTGGGGCTGGGGGTAGGGTTAATGCTTTCCTTAGAAACAGTATTTTCAGTAGTTTCCCTGTCTAGATTGTAAACTTCCTGAGGTCAAGGACAAATTCTCTCTGTTCATCTCTGCATCCTGAGCACCTAGCATAGAACCTGACACATTGCAGACACTCAAAACACATGTGTTTGTATGAATGAATGAATGAATGAAAATCAGGAATAAAAACTATATTACAGAGAATTACAAGTAAGGCAGAAAAGGCCATGTGATGGGTTTGTTGGAGAATTTTCACCAGGAAGGGGAAGGCTTGAATGGTAGCTTGAGGGAGCAGCAAGGTTTAGGTAAGTTTTGTTGTTTTGTTGATGATTATTTTTTAGTAAAGAAAATGAGCATGTTTATAGGCATTAGGGAAGGGTCTACTCTACCTGCAGCTGTGGCTTTATCTAGGTATTCTTAATATGTGAAGCACTGTATGGCAAACATTCAGTAATACTGAGATAAAGGGGGGAAGAGTATTGCTATAGGAAACAATGTACCAACTGTCCCCTGGCAATGAGAGATGGCTGCCATCCTGAGCAGCAGCTGGAAACTGCTCCCTTAACTGCAACTTGGACTGGCGCTTAGATTGCTTTCTGTGTCATTATAACAAATTGCACTCCTCATTACAAGACAGATTTGATCATGTATGCACAAGTTATCATGCCCCTGCAAAGTTACAGTAACTATTCACAGCCTCAAATGACAATGGCAGCTTCGCCTTTCAGTACTGGCATTGTAAAGAGACACCACTGTACTAGATCCTTTCAGCTTTGATTGCTAAGTCACACCAGCTCATGAGTTCAGAAATCTTAATCCCTCTACTTTGTCAAAAAGGACAGAGGCAGAGTACTGATGTTTAGACTTTAGAGGCACCATCCGTTTGGTTTCAGTAGCTAAAAAAGCTAGGCACTTCTCCCTTTAAGAGGCGTTGGTTTTCCTCTTTTAATTGAAAGCTGTATATTCGATGGGTGGCACGCTATAACTAATTCTCTCATCGTGGTAGAACCTGGCTCTGTGTCACGTATATGCTCAGGAGCACAGAAAACCCTTCTTGATCCTCCGAGCAGATGAGACTTTTCCTTCTCTGAGCTGGCATCAGAGAACAGTCTTATCATAGGCTCCTTTCTATTTGTCACTCATTTGATTTCCATTCACAAGCCCCCAGAAACCACTCTGCTGGACCATAAACTCCTTGAGAGATTTGTACGCATTCATTAAATTTTTCTTGATTTGAAAACAAATAGAATGGTGTCAAGCCGATTTTTATCTGTAATTTGTCTGAAGATCAGAGAACTCTCTGATGCGTGCTGATATTTTAATAAGAAATGTACTACATTATTGGCCAAAGACCAGCATTTTTTGGAAAATGACTTTTTTCCTGGTGATATTTCAGTTTAGGGTCGATGGGTGATTTATTTCTCTTTTGAAGTTCAGTCTGGTCCAAGTCCTTTGGTTGGTGTGGATTTTCATACTTCAGCTCCTCTAATTTATTAGCCTTGCCAACTTTGATTTTTACTGGAGAGGGACTATTGGGATACTCATTTTGATGCCAAGCTATAATTTCAAAACTTCTTATTGTTAAAAGATTTGAGTTGATACTTCTGACCCAATTAAGGCTCAACTATTTTTCAGCTAATTTCCCCTTTAAAGCCAAATCCGATTTGTAAAACTTGCAAAAGAAGTCTGTAAGGCAGATATCCATGGATATAGCCTTGTTCTTCCCGTCCTATCTTAATAAGCTAAGGAAGGCTGTTTATGGATAATGGAACAGCTGCCAGATTCCACCCCCAGGGTGACAGCAGCTCAGTTGTGGGAGAAGTGATGCTTAAAATTTGCATATCTCTGTATACATACAGTAGGCATATATATAGACACACATCCTTATTAGTTTGAAAAATGACATTTCAGAACCCTACTTGCCTATTCAATTCTTTTGCAAGAAGGATGAGTGGAGACCAGGTAGATGTGAAAATAAAATGGATTCAAGCAAGGGAAAAGATAATTGCATTAATCAAGGTGGGAGATGATGGTGGCAATGACTAGGATAGTTGAGTAGAGATGGACCAATTCAAGGTTATTTTGAGGTCCAATCTGAAGGACTTGGTGACCAGTTGGATGAGAGAAGTGAGGGAGAGGAAGAGATAAGGATCAAGCCCCTGCTTCTGGTTTGGGCTACTAAGTAGATAACGGTGCCATCCACCGAAAATAAGAAATATAGGAGTTGGTTTGAGGTTGAGAAACAGCAGATTAATTCCATTTCCTAGATAGATGTTGAGCTGGAAATGCCTGTAGTACATTAAGGTGGGTATGTTCAGAAGGCAGGTGGATATATGGGACTGAGGAACAGGAGAGAGGACGGAGATAAAGACTGGCAGTCATCAGCATATAGATGATGACTGACGCCATGGACTAGATACGATTCCCCAGAGAGAGGACCTTGCACAAACAGGAGCACCAGCATCTGGGGGATGTGCAGAGAAAGAACAGCCAGCATATAGTGAAAACGGTAGGAAAAACTCCAAAGTACAGTGCTGAGGAGGGCAAAGAAATATGAGTGCGTTGTCAGGGGTGGCAAGAGCTTTTGAGAAGTCAAGGGGGCAAGCTTTGAGAAGCATCCATTCGAGTTAGCAATAAGGCGATCTTGGCAAGCGCTGGTCTTTGGAGTGGTGAAAGCAATAGCAAGACAGAAGTTAGCTGAGGAGAGGAAATGGAGACATTAAAGATTCAAAACTCTATCAAGGAGCTTGGCTGTGAAGAGGATAACGTGGATAGGGAAGTAGCATCAGAGGACTATAGGGTTTTTGCAAATTGTTGTATTTTAATGGGAGAGATCCGGGTGTGTTCTGAACGCTGATAGGAAGGAAAGGCTAAAGACGTGAGGTGGGAATGGGGTGGGGTATGGAGGTTCAGCAAAGAGAGACCCTTGACAAAGCTGAAGGGGATGGCCCCAGAGCAGGACAGGAGGAGACAGTCATCTTTTTTTGTAACACAGGTAACAAACACACATAGCAGGTAGCCGCTATGAAGAATGGGAGAAGGAATCAGGGTGCCTCTTACCTCTTGCCCATTCGGTAACTAACTGGCTATACTATACGTAGCTCATCAAAGATGTCTTTTCAACTACACGGAGTGTTCAAAAGAGTATTGTGTACAAATGTAATTTGAAAAATTACTGTTGCTAGATGATTACCCTAAAATTGAAGTAGCATAAAAATAAAAAATAGGCTAAATTTACATCTTTATAAATCAGCATTTCTTAACACTTGTGACATTCTTTAAAGGACAATTTACATGGAACAGTGGCTTAAGCCACTTTTCTTAAAGGAGGAATAGCCAAATGCCATCAGTAATTCTGGCCACGGTACCATGAGTACAGAAATGTGCCCAGTGAGGATCACGAAGAACTCACTCCTGACTCAACGAGCCAGAAAATGATAACCTGAGCCGGACTAGCTTGGCCGGCGCTGGTTGTGCATTCTCCCCTTTTCCCCTGCTGACAGAATCCTGACTTTGTTCATTTCCAAGGTGAATAGGCGTTGTGGCCTAAGAGATGAGTCTTGGTTGGTCCAAGCCAATCTGGTTTAGGAATGGAGACAGGACACAATTCTTGCCAATAAAATGACATGGAGAAGTCTGCTGGAAGGGGAAGAGGCTTCTGGAAAGGTTTTCCTCACTCTTGAGAAAAGGAGCACAAGGAAGGAGCATAACTTTTCCGTCTCTGAATGCATTTAGCATCTGGGACGCTGGCAGTCATTACGGAATCTGGAGGGGAGCCAGCCCGGGAGGACAGAGGATGCACTCGGGATGCCAGAACAGAAGATGGAAAGAACTAGGTCCTACAGTGATGCCACCTGAACTGTTCCATTAACCAACCCCAGAACCACCTTACCTTGGAATTTCCTGCTATGTGAAATAATTTTTTTTTCTATTTTTTAAGCCACTTCTAATTGCAGTTGGTTAGTATCGCAGGATGGAGCCCAAATGACTGAACTGCATATGCAAAAGCAGGAACTGGAAACAGGCTGAAGACAGGAGAGAAGAAGTATTTGCCATTCTATGAATAAGAGTCATTTTATTATGAGAATCCATTCAATAAAAAGTAAGAGGGAAAGGGTTATGATGGGAAGGAAGGAGACAGAAGATTGGAGGGGGAAAGGCAAGCTGCAAACAGAGCATGAGACAAGTCCTATTAATGCCTCTTTTGCCCACTCCATCCTTTGGGGAAATGGACTGTATTGTATTTATCTCTCTAATACCCTGTGTGTCCTTGATCATTAACTTTTACTTCTCAGTCTGTGACTCATTTCCAGTCTCAGACATCAGAATCCTGCTAATAGTTCCTGAGAGAGAAAAAACACACATACCAATTACTCACTGAGGATATCCACTCCTTCCAGGGTGGAGCATTGACAGTTCATTAAATGGACTAGACATTCTTCCCTGCTCCCCACTGAAGGCTGTCCAGATACCTCCAGGGGAGAAATGTCTGTTTCATCAACCCTAGCGGCTCATTCACACCTAGGGATTTAAAAATCACCTCCTAAACATACTACATACACAGTTCTAACCTTTACTACTCTGTAGTCCTGTTCAGATGCCTCCAGTAGGCTACATTTTAATGTCTCTGTACTCCTCTACCCCTGCCTATAACCTCGAATTCATCATGCCCTCAGTGGGGCTAATCTTCATCCAAATACACTCTCCTTACCAGTTACCTCATTTCTGTCTAGGATAGGCACCACTAGACAACTGGGCTCATTTTGAAGCCTCCGAACATCTAACTGCTTGCTCTTTCAAAGCATCTCTCAGATTCGTCCACTCATTTCAACGCCCATTGTCTCCATCATAATCCAGACACTCACATGTCCCACTTCAATCACACCTCAGCTCAAGGTCTCTGATTCTACTCGCTCCTACTTACCACGTGCTTTGTCAACATGTCACCTCTCCACTCAGGAACCTGCCTGCAGTGGATCTCATTTGCTATGGCACCAAGCCCCAGCTCTTCTGGGAGGGGTTTCAAGGCCCTCCCTAATCTGGCTCCACCATATTCTTCCACTGTCTTGCAGTCAGACAGACAAGCTAGACACTGTCAAATACACACACTGTGTTCTTTTAGCTCCGGGCTTCCACCATGCTGGCCTGTGTGTCTCTGCTTTCCTAATCCTTCTCATTCCTCTAGGCCCATCTCTAATCTCCCCTCTTCCCTGAAGACTTTGTAACCATCCCAGCTCTTTCTCCTTCGAACTGCCAGTACCATACGCTTTAGCATCTAACTGTCCCACTAAAAGTCCATTTTCTTTCCCTGGCTGGGCCACACTGCTTGTTAGACAAACCTTGTCCTACACGTCTGAGTGTTCCTCACAGTACCTGGTAGAGTCCTGAGCACTAGGTAGGGAAGAGATAACTATTTATTAATTGAATGATCAACATGCAAGGGGTACACCTTGCCTCTTTTTCTTATAATTTTAGTTATTGAGGAGCCTGGGAAGAAAGCAAGGGGCAGCTATGTCCTGCAGCCCTTGGAAAGCCTGGCACGCATTCCAGGAGATATCTGACAAAGCTGGCAGGCTCCCGTTTCCAGAATGGAGATAATCATTGTCCAAAGAAGCGTCACTGAACAGATGGTTCTCAGCAGCAAGGAACCAGAGTGGAAGCCAGACAGGAGCATGGGGCAGGGCAGTCGGGAACTAGATTTACCACTGTGGCTTCCTCCAGTGGAGTCACTTGGTGCCAGGGGAGGTGGATGCGGCTTGTCCATCAGCACGCCAGATGCGGGGGCTCCTCCCAAGGGGACAGAGGGGATGGAGTAAGGGCCGGGGACACCGGAGACAGAGGGAGGGTACCCGGCCTTTGCTGCTTTCCCTGCTTCATACACTGTGGAGGGAGATGAAGAGCAAGAGAGATTACATCATCCCACCCTCCACAACCCTCACACCAAAAATTCCTGAGGGTGTGCTTAAGGGAGCTCCTGGATGTATGCGCGGGCGTGTGTGCGTGTGTGTGTGAGTGTGTGTGTGTGTTCTACTAGTCCTGAATTGATTCATCGGAACCCCTCTCCCCCACTCTCTTGGACTCCTCCAGCGATGACATAAGGAATTACAGTGTTTAGTAGTACCTGGCAACTGAGTAATTAAGCAGTGCTGGGAGCTGTCACAGCAGCCTCCCCTGTGACAGCAGCAGCCCACTCTTAACCATGTTGCTGTAGGCTGCCTCAGCCCCTCTGGAGGAGGCCTAGCACTGGGTTGCCCAGAGCTGCTTCCAGGAGGCTCCCAACCTCTTCTAGAGAGGCAAAGCCAGCTATGTGCTGACACACGGCCCCGCTCTGTGAGCTCAAAAGCAGAGCAGACAATCTGACTCCTCGCGTGGAAACTGCTGTGTTCCTAAGGATATGAAAGATATACATTGTGTCTCTCTCCTTCAAGATGTTTATGGCAGGGTGCCAAACTTACTGCCTATATGGGCTTGGCCAGGGAGGTAAAATTGTGAATGCCCAAAGGAGCACTAGTTCCTTTGTGGACCATTTTGTCATAGGAGTAAATACAACTCATCTGTGTCTGGATGGGACCCAAAGGCTGTGGTTTGCACACGCTGTTGGTAAAAAGGAGGAGTTCTCTGCACGCACGAGGCATGATCAGAGAAGGTTTTCTCTAGTTTGGATGCCCGAGGAGAGGGCAAAAGCCTTACCCCGCAACCTCACCATCCTGAACCTGCCCTTCCTTTCAGCAATAGTGTCAGTGAGGATTCCAAATGCAGGGGTGATAGGTGTAAATCAGAAGCATGGAGAGGTGCCTGTAGGTGAGAAGGCAAACAAGAATGGTCATCTCAGGAAGCTGGGGGCTCCCAGCAGAGGAGAGTCTGGAACGATCGCTTTTGGGGTGGAAGGAGAGGCGGTGGAGAAGGCGCTCAGGGCATGTAGCTGTCTGATGGCGAGGTGACATTTCTTTTGATCACTCTACATCTCCACACTCATCACTCTACTCACAGGCCTGCGGGCAGCAGCAGGAATCTGGGCAACATGGGCAGCGGATGTAGCAACAGCAGCTGTGAGGACAGCACTGGCACCAGCAGATCCCCACCAGGACGAAGAAGAGGAAGACTCCCAGGGTCACCAGGCCAACAAACACCCACTCTGGAAGGACGCACAGAGAAACCCACACTCGAGGCGGCCCCCCGCCGGGACAGGCCCCCTCTCACCAGTGCCTCCCTGTGAGATGAGTGAGTGGGAGGGACCTGGGGGAAGACAGTATCTCATAACAGGGCACGGAGCCCGCAGACTAAGGAGGAACTCTGAGAGTGAGAAGTGCAGACCCTCCCAGGGCCGGGGCGTGGACAGCAAGGAAGGTTACCGGGGTCATACTGAGCACACACAATGACCAGTACAAAGTGATGCGGGAGGTTCAGGGCCCCTTCCTGGAAAAAGGGCTTACCTTACCAACTGTAGTGTAAGAACACCTATGGGACAAGAGCAGAGATTCCTGGCTAGGTAGAGGGGAGCTTTGCTTCCTGAGCTATTAAATGGTGGGTTCTGTGAATTCGTATGTTTTGTAGCCAAGTTAATCTTGTCCCTAAAAGTGTTAAGTCCTGAGAAAAAGTTCTCTATGTCTAGATGGTCTAAATCAGAACATATTTAGGTGGTCCCTTGTGTATTCATCTGTGTTCCCTACTGAATGCCTCTTAACATCTTTCCTGTACTCAGCATCAGTGCTGAGATCAAAACCCTTTGCTAAAGAAAACTAGAGACTTAGGCTCCGAAGAGAAGATCCTGTCCCTGTTCCCCAAGAATGGTTTGATCACACTCCAGCTGACCGCGCTACACAGCCAGCATGACCACGGACTAAAGTGGCTCAGGACTGGGATGACTGGGAAGGCTCTCACGTGTATATCTGACCATGTTTGTTAACGTCTGCTATTTTCACTGCTCTGCCAGAGGCTGAACGTGAATTTAAATCATTTGCCCATCCAAGAGATTAAGAGAAAGGAAACCAATCCATCTGGCTTAGTTAAAAATGACTGTGGCCCCGGGGTGACCTGATGTCATGCTTTTGGGACTTGGCTATAGGATCCAATGTCCCACTGGGGGCGGGGGCTGGGAAGGACTGGAATGAGCCATGATTTCCTTTCAAAGCAAAAGATTAAAGCAATTCATTTTGATTGAAAACCATCTACCAAAAATCCCTTTGCAATCAACTTCAAGTACACATTGTTTTGTTTGAATTTTAGTTATTAAATATTCCTTCAGTGAAATGGAACATTCAGTTGGAGCTTGCGAATATGCTATTTTGGTTATATAAAGGGTTTTGTGATCATGATAAAGTTATTTGACCTTTGTCTAGAACATAATTTCCTCAGGGAGGAAACAAACAACTTACGTTTCCTGAATGGTCCTCCTCACTCACCCATCAGAAATACATTCAAAATAACCAGGTCACCCTCTATTCAGGAAGTGAGAAGGCCTTGTACCCAGCTAGAATGTTCTGGAGAACATTTTTGCTGAGGACAGTAGATAGATGAGGGCTTTGGCCTGTGCCTTAGCACTGACATAATAACACAATGCGGCCTGAGATAGATATGGGCCCTGAGGATTAGATGAGAGGTGTGGTATGGTGGCTACAACTTGGGTCAGGCAGTCAAGGATAAAAGACTGGCAGGTTCCCTTGGAGAAACAAAGAATGTTATCCATGAAAGGATTCTTGGAGTCAAAAGGGAGAGAAATTCGGGAGACCAGGACCAGATATGAAAAATACAGTAACTTTTCCTCGGGACTGTGGGATATAACATCTAGTATGAAGCAATGCAGTGTAACAGTGTTTTTCTTTGTGATGAGCAAATGCGTACAAATTGATGGAACTCTGGATAAGGCGGATCACCAAGAAATATCTATTTGCGTCCTTGGGATCGACATCGGTGAAAAGAATGTCTGTATTTGGGTTGGCCAGCTCATGGGAAAGGATCAGGAGAATTCACGGAAGAATAATTAGTGAAGCTCAACTGTGAAGACTCTGCATGCTTCTTAAAACCTGAATCAAGTCAAAACCAATCGCCAGGATTATCTTGTTTCTCTCTTTTGCTCTCAGTTATTAAGCAGCTCTTAACCCTTTGGCAGAAGCTCTCCAAAGCAAGGCTGAATCATATCCTTTCCTATTCCCTGCCTTTGGTTATGTCCTCTCCCATAGTTCATTCTTGTTTCTCTCTAATCCTCCTTCCACGATGGGCTATAGTGCAGCATCAAACTGATGTTGGCTTGTCTAGCTGGTATGTCCAACAGAAGCTACATAAAAAGAGGTGTACATTTGGTGCAGGTGTCCTTGAGATAGGGTCCATGGACCCCAGGGAATTAGGGGGCCAAGCAGCCCCTGAAATTGTATACAAAGCAATGTAGATCTCTAAATGTGTACTTTTCAAGGGAGGAGGGGTGCATAGCTTTCATAAGGTTTGAAAAAATGTTTTGATAAAGTTATAAAAGGCAATTCAGAGTAACATGGTTGTACACTAATGAATGGGTAAACATAAAACTTAGGGAATAAGGAATGCAGATTAATAACCACTCCGTTAAGGATACTTATAGCTATCTGGGTGCAGCTGAGATACTGAGATTGCAAAAAGGCCTGCATACCTGACACTGAAGGACTGGGTCCCCATCTCAGCCTATTTTTAATTACCATTATTCTTTTAGGGCCTAGTAACAGGAGAAATACAATTTGAAGGCTCTTCCAATGGGCTTAATTTCATCCTGGAGAATACCACAGACATATATAGACAAATGTACAGATAAATTAAAGGAGCAATTAGTAACTAATGCAGAAGCAAGACAGATGGAGGGATAGCAAATTAAGCAAATACAGAGTTAAATGACTGAATACCTGGCATAATCTCCACAGCAAAACTGGGCAAGAGATCAGCAAGCAGCCCTGTCCTGCCTAAAAGAAGTGGAAGGAAAAGAAGAAGTAAAGAGGTTACTCCAAAGGAAAAACACAGCCTGAAGCCTAGCTCCAGTTAGCACCATCCCTACATGGGGCCATTGATCCATGCTGTCTGTGTTCTGAGATGCACGTCACCAAGGCTGGGCTCAGTCAAGAGAATGAGCTTCTCCATCAATCTTTGGCAGCCATCTAAGAACTCTGCACCTAAACCAGGCAGAAGCAGAAACAGACATTTCTCTCCAACTATTATAGAAGGAGGAAATCTCTGCTTCAAATATGAAAAAACCTGCTTGAGCAGACTGACGTATACCATCTCCATTCATTTATACATCCTACTCCACGTATATTATTGGAAAGTCAAACCCGTCTGTATCCAAACGTTCAACCTACATTTTCGTACATCCATACACAGTCCCATGTCCATATAAAAACAAAAGTACATATTTGGTTTTAACTCAGAGTTATCTCCCTACATGATTCTATTTATAGCCTAAAGATATTTCAATGATTAAAGTTTTCAAAGGCAAGGAAATGATAAAGCTAGATCAGTTATACACTCTTCGACACTCCTTCTGGCTTCAGAAATACTCTGTACATATGTATATGGTATGGCTTTTCCATACGGCACCCACAGCTGGCATGGTATGGACCCAAGTGCCTTCTGCGTGATATGGCACAGAAGCTTAAGGGCTGGTGTCAGAACAGGTGCCCCTCGGGGCTCTGAGAAGCAAAGAGCTGTGCAGGAAACAACACACTGGAAGAGGTTGGGGAGGAGGTTAGTCCTTTTAAAAACTAGCCCGGTTTATATAGAAAGAAGTGCTGAATGCTTCCACCATGTTCTCATATCCACGTAAATATAAAGGCTGTAATAGGACTTCTGCCCTGTACCAGGTTCTCTCTATCACAGTGCAGCCTTGCTAAGAAACAAGTTGCACTAGGAAACAACTAGCAAACTCGCTTCCTTTGAGGCTGGTGATGGCAAACGGTCACTATGGTTCCTAAGCCTGCAACTGAATCTTACTTCACTTATGGGCATGACATACGCTTCTAGCACAGCTCTGTCCAGTAGAAATATAATGTGAGCGACCAGTAATTTTAGCTTTTCTAGTAATCACATTAAAATAGTTTTTTTTTAAAAAAAAGATGAAATTACCTTCATAATATTTTTACTTGTACCAATGTAGCCAAAATATTAATACTTCAAAGGCTCTGTAGCCACACATCACTATTAGAAAACACACCTCTAGGGGTCTGGTCTCTTTGGTTCATTAGAAAACTTTTCCTGTTGAAGTTTGTTGAGGTGCATTAGAGAAAAAGTTACCCATGTGTGTGGTTTATATTTTGAGTCTAAAGGTCATAGTTGGTCACTGATCCTCTCCTCTATCAAATCACCCCATAGAAAAGCAGCTCTGACAAAAGTCAAAGAAAAAGAAGTTCTTCCGAGGCGCTAGGAGAGGATGCTGCAGCAGGGGCAAGGTGTTAGGGAGTCAGGTAAAAGGGCTCTTTGCTCACTTTATTTTTCTTGGCTCTCCTCAACTATACAAGGCCAGTGTGGTAAAATGTGTCCCAGTCATGTCTCCTGCATGGGTCATGGTCCCACATTTGAAAAGTTAATCAGTACCAGAGTACATTCCAAGGAAAAGAAAGCATGGAGTGGGCCACTAGGTTAACTCTGTTTTATTTTTTATTTAGTTATTTTTTTGGCCACGCCATGCAGCATGTGGGATCTTAGTTTCCCAACCAGGGATCAAACCCATGCCCCCTGCAGTAGAAGCTCGTAGTCTTAACCACTGGACCGCCAGGGAAGTCCTGAAGTTAGCTCTGTTTTAGGTTTTGGCAAGAAGGGTTTCCTTCTTTCTGTCTTCCATCTTGTGCAGCTGACACGGTAAGAGTGGTTTGGTGCTTGCAAGGTCTCTTGGAAAGTCAAGTGGGAGCCAAGTAGGTCATTGGAAAAGGGCTTCTTGAAGGAGAGATGGGCTAGCCTTTGGCCTAAGCCAACATGAAAGGTTAGGAGGCTCCCCAAGGCTCACACGTGGTCTAGTCCATTTTCCTAGGATAGGCGACCAGACAGGGATTTGGGGCCAAAGTCCAAGCAAGTGATTAAGAGCATGCGTTGGTCTCACATGGAATGTTCTCTGTACAAATATCTCTTGGAAGTTCAACAAGGCAATAGACAGGTGGTCAAGGATTTGGGATCTTGGACATCTCTTAAAGGCATAATTAGTATTAATTACAGCCAACAGCCAATGATCAAGAAGTGAATATTTAAAAAAAAAGTCAATATACTGTGCTTTTAGCAAAGCAGTTATCAGACGCTTACTTAATGGTGTTTTTTTTTAATATGGACAGATTAGTACTTCTAAATATATCTTACTGTATATAGTAAAATGAGAAGCTTTTATTGTGTTTACTCTCTAGTTCTCAAGCCTACCACTGTTTTAAACATCCCTATATGTGCTGTAGCCCAAATCATTAATTACATTCATAACAGAAATGTTATTGATGATATAAGCTATCGATTTGCATATAATTTCTCACAGGAAATTAGCTATGTGATAATAATTAACTATAAAAAAATCCATACATTCAAGGAGGATATGGTACTCACACATATTATATAGAGCATATTCTATTGGAGTAAGCAGTAGACTGGCTGGGAGTCAGGTACTGAAAGCAGCTTTGACATCAGTTTACTTGGTGACCACTACGGACAGATTACTTCCTCTTTCTAGGACTCAATTTTCTCATGAGTCAAATGAAGCGGTTGAATGAAGAGATCCATAAATAGGGAGACCATACATCTTGGTTTGTCTGGGACAGTCCTGGTTTATGCCTGTTGTCCTGGTGTAATTATTAATAGCACCCCTTTTAATTCCAAAGGGTTCTAATTTGGACAATTATTTAGATGGTCACCCTATCCATAACATTTTCAGTTCTCAAATCTGATTCTCAGTGATCAGAGTTGCAAACTCAATTCCATATATTTATACGGACCAGTAGATAATGCAAACAAGTGCAGCTGGTCAAGTGTAATACAACTGGGAGAAGCTGGGCGTGTGGCAAGTGGCATATTGTGTCTGTAGGGGCTGCTTCTATGCACCTCTAGGCAATTGTTGCCTCACATTAAAGTGTCTTCAGGGTTGCAAATCTTCCTATTTTTCAAGATTAGCCAGACCCCAGATTTTTATGTGAAATATCCTGATTTTCAAATGTTGGCAACTGATTCACAGATTTTAAAAAATCACTGGACAAGCCATACAAAATATGTTTTGGGACTGCATAGAACCCAGAGGTCATGTGCTTGCCACCACTGCGGGGTATATATACACAGATATAATTACGATGGATAAAACACAAAAGCTGGATTTCCCCACCTGCTGTTTAGAACGACACCATGATGGTGTTCTGACACTACTGCACACAGAATGTTAGTGAATATAAGCTCTAGGCACCTATGTTCAAATCAAAATCTGAAAGCAACAGTATGACACACCAAATTGTTAGCCCTTATTTCTGGGGCACTGGAATGGGCATCATGGAAGAACAATGAAGGGGCTTTCATTTTTTTAGATTTTTTTTACACGTGTAATTGAAAGTTAAAATAAGAAACATGGACAGGAGATTCACAAAGCTTGTCACTCCAACAGAAAGACATACATCAAGCTTCTCATTCTCCCTGAAGCAACGGCCAATAGCTGACACTTCAGAAGATGGGGAAGCCTTCCCATAATGCACCCGTGTAGTGTTAGCCCCAGGGTGGTGTGGGTGACAGACTATGGCAGTAAAGTGGGTAAAATTACATGTCTTCAGAGTTTGGGGATAGCAGATTATACCACTATGTTATGTCAACAGTAGAGAGGGGGAGAGAGACCAAAGCTCTCTGGCTTTTATACCATGACCTATATTTTCCTGGAGCTAAAGGCATTTTAAAAAGTGAATTTATGCTGGAATCCTATATTTCTAAAAGTCATTTTGCTTCCAGCTTCTTGCTTAACAACTCCTAAAAAATGCTGTTGCCACTTAGAAATGCTCTAACTTTTCTTCCTATTCTACTCTATTCTGTCACATCCAATGAAGGTCTGATGTTAGACAGTCCAAACAATTGCAGTAAATACATTCCAGATTTCAGCAGCACTTTACCAACACTTGTGAATCACTGTCATTCTTCCAGGATTCAGTTAGAGTGGCAATTACAAGTCACTTTAATGTCTAAGAAAAGGATGGAAAACAGACCCAGCAAATAGAAAGCCAAATTTACTCTTTTCAAACCCCAGCTCAAACTATGAGTAGAAAGTACAGTTTTCACGTAAGCACTTCAAAGAGTTTTCCCCAAACCTTGCAGAATCCATTACTTTTAAGAAATTTCCACATGAATAGACCAAATGAGTCAGGCATACTACTAGTTTGTACACGCACACATGCAAGTGTCAGTATCATTCCATACGGTCACAAACATCATAGCCCAAAACATTCATGTATTTTGGGTTGAATGACGAGGGCAGAAACAATCACTTTGATAAAACAACTTACAGATTTTACCTATATAATTCCCTGTTTCAGCTGTTTTCTGCCACTGACACCTTGAAGTTATCCCCAACTGAACTCTCGGTACATATTCCTGAGAACAAGTTCACTTCTGGAATGTCTCCAATTCATTCATTCAACAAAGAAATGTATATTGTGCCTGGTGGACACGCAGAGAAGAACAAGACTTGATCCCTATGCTTGAAAGCCTCAGGCTCGCCCACGCAGCTTGTCCAGCAGTGTGAGGCTAAGAATTCGGCTTTACTTCTCTTGCTTCTGGGTCACATGACTTACCAAGGTCAAAGGACTTTCTTCCTGCCAAATCCCGTTTTCATTAGCTTTTTTTTTTTTTTTTTTTGCATTTTTGACATCAGGTTCCCCCAGTCATGAGGCCTTCCCTCAGAGGCACAGTCTTTGCCTGGTTTCCCACTCCTCTCCTACCCATGGCATTATCTTCACATATTTCACAACAAACCATGTCCCGGTGACATTTCCCCAAGGTTCTGATACCCTTTTCTTGGCCGGTCAGGTCCTCAATGCAGGATGTACTTACCTTCTTTACTAAGATAACCAGCTAATGAACTTCTCAATCTTCTGCTTCATTCAAATTCTTACCACACACAGTGTACAAGACTCTGAAATATGTTCCGACAGAGCCGTGTAAGAATACTGCCGTGAGAGGCTGCATCCTCCTCCATGGTCCCGGTTTCATGAGAGCACTTGTCTCTCAGCTGCCGTGATTCCTTTACATGTGCCTCCACTAGCAGGATGGAAACCCCGCTGCCTCCCCAACAGCGTGGCATGAGGAGACACCTCACCCGTCAGGACCTTGAACTTTTCCCAGTAGTAAGTCCCCACTGTTTTCTATGCTGGGCTTCTGATTTACTGTTCATGTTAGTGCCTTTTATCCAGCTCAACTGTACTCTTAATGAGCATATGAAGGAACCATTCATTCATTCAGCACTATTCTATGTAATGGAGAACGTTTAGCACCCCTGGACTCAGGGCTCAATGCCAGGAGCATCCTCTACTCACTGGAATATCCCCAAATGCCATCTTGCCATCTCAGGGGATTGAAGCACCGCCTCATTCCACCCCCACAAGCTGAAAGCCACGAGGCTAGGGTATTTTCAAGGCGGCCATTACACAGAGATACAATATGTGCCCCAAATTGGTTTTTGTCTCTAGTCTTAAAACTTAAGTCCAAGCTTTGATCATTAGTCCAAGTTCTAGATGTAGGACAAACTTGTTTTCAGATCCTAGATCGGCTACCCAATTATTTGATGACAAAAGACACATTATTTAATGCATTGGACCTTATGAAAAGAAGGGAAAACAATACTGCCTTTGTCCTTGTGATGTCAACACTGCTGACAGCACAGTTATCTCCATTCATTTCTTTGAAACGTACTAACTTGGAGTCCTTTTCAGTTTTGCCGATATATCATACAAATGAACCTTCTGTTCGGGATGATCTAGAATGTTTTTCTTCCCCAGCTTCTTGAGGTTCCCTTCTTTTCCCTTCTGCTTAATGGACATCTGGGCTTCATCCCACTTCCAGGCTTTCCTAAGATGCCCTGGATCCATTTTCAGGGATGTACTGTAGCCACCCGTGACCTCTCAGATCCTAACCCTCTAAAAGGTTTCTCTCCTAAATCTTTGAGGAGAGCAGATGTTTTTCTCTGGCCCTTTTAAGTGTCAAGTTGTTTCTATGGCTGTTTGGAATCCCCCCACATTGGAAATTTCCCAAGGGCACACACATCCCTGTTTTTATTCTATATGCCTACGGCAACCATGCATTCAATAAATAAAGATTATGATTATCCATCACAAATGTGGATATAGCCTCCCTTTCTTTTATATGTAAACTATGTATTTAAGCATTTCATGTGTGTTTTTTTTCTTTGTCCCTTTCGTTTTAGCTCACTTTAAATTATAGTGAATAATTCTCCCAGTGAATTCTCTCCACAAAATGAGTAGTATCAGACCATCTACAATTAACTGTTCATAAATGCTCCAGGCTTTTCGGCAGTGATTATAAGCTTGGCCTAAGGCACTGACTTCTATTCACACAGAATTCTAAAATCTGGTTGTATTGCCAGAAAGGATCTCGGAGGTCATCTAATCCATGACCCACTCCATGTTTTCAGGAACCTGAAGCTCAGAGAGCATAAGAATCTTACCCAAAGTCACACAGCTGACTAATAAACCAGGAGTAGAACCTGGGTCTACTCACCCCCATCCCTATCTTTTTTCCCCAGTATCTCACTCCCCCTCAAGCTTTGCTTATTCTTAATTTAGAAATGTTAGACATGTGCAGCATTTCTAATCTCCTAGTATCTGCAGTGAGCAACACAGAAATTTATGTTTGTGGCATTACTGCTCTACTTACATAATTAAAGTATAATGTCTGGATATAGGAGTGTTGGAGATGGCTAACGATTTCAGCATCTTTTAAAGCTGTGACCAGAAAATGATTACTGAATACATCATAACACAGTATGAGCTAATTAAAAGGCATTCACCATGCTGCTATAAACTAATAAACAATAATAAAAATGATTGCAAAGCACTCTGCCTTTGCAAAGTGCTATAGTGATCCAACCCCCTAGCCCTCAAGAGTGAGTAGATGCAAAGTGTTATTAGTAATATAACGTGCTCAACTTGGCCTGAGATGAAATGACTAAGACAGTTAGATTTGATTCCAAAATGATATGGAGCAGGGTGGGATTTAATGGAGGGAGGAAATTGAGTTTCTTGGTGCCCAGTGTGATTTCCTGAGCTCCCTGTGCTCCAACCATCAGACCTGCACAGACACTTCAGATGCAAAGATAACAAGAACGGCTAGTTTCCTTAACCCAAAAAGCCCAGGTGGTCCACGGCAGACACGGAGGGGCACACAGCTTGGTAGGTCTCGGGTTGTCAGAGTTCCTGCCCTTTCCTCCGTGGCCAGCCCCCTCTCGGTGTGAGGGGCGTGAGCATGGAGCATTTCCCAGAGCAAATTCTGAGGCGCTGCACCGTGTGAACTCAAACCTGCACACTTGAATAGCGGCAGCTGGCTTTGGAGAAAAATGCCATGGCTGTCTCCTGACCGGCTTTCAAGGGCTCCCATTCTTTCTTTCCAGGGCTGAGCCGATTTTCGGCGACACCCGCTCTCCCGCGGGCCTCCAGGGCCTCCCCTCGGCGGGGCCCGTCCCCTCCCTCCCGCGCACCGGCTTCGCATTTTTGCCGCCTCCCGGCTCTGTCGACTACAATGCGGCCGGCGGGCTGACCCAGCTGCTCCAGCTCCCGCCTGGGTAACCACGGCAACCGCGGGCTTCAGGAATGCTCACTAATTGAAGGCCGAGTTTCCTCCCACAGTGATGAGCAACAAGTGAAGCAAAAATAGTGAGGCGGGATAAAGGCTTCGAGGGAGCGGGGGAGGGAGGGGAGAGCAGTCGCAGAGCGGGACTGGGTGGCTGGGGGTGAGGGGAGGGCAAACGGCGCCTTCAGCACCTCGTTTGTTCTCTTCACAAACCCAGGGCAGTGAAGAACCTTAAAGGACACCGTTTACCCGGCAGAAATCTCAGCACACGTTTTTCAGTGAACAACTGTTACCGCAAACCACCACCTCTTTGCCGGGCCCCTTTGCTTCTAGTAAGTGAATGGAGATGTGCACACCCCTAGGTCCCCATAATTAGAATGCCAGCTAACACCCAGGGTGCAGCAGGTGAAGGTGAGCTGAAACTAATTTGATCCCAGCTCCTCTGGATCTTCTGTTCTCTTCAATCAAAAGGAGAACTTTCCAGGTGATCATCTCTAAAGATGGGGTGACCATCATACCAGTATGCCTGTTGTCTTGACATAAATTAGTAAAAGTCTCCCCTTTTCACTCTCAAGAGTATTCTCATTTGGACAATAAATGATAAGGTCACACTATCAAAAGTCTTTCCAGGCCCATCTAGATCCTAATCCAAGCCTTAGGTGCTCCCCAAACCCTTCCAGACTTCATCAAATGGCCTCTGTGACCTAATCCTTGTATTTAGGTTAGGTAGTAAACACCCTGTAATTAACAGAGAAACGGGGGCTTCCAACAGCTACCAAAACATAGCAACCAAAGGTCGGCATGCTGGGACAGAACACCCTGAAACCCACTAGCGGAAAGATTCCCACAGGGCCGATTAGGGTCACCACTCGCAAGGCACTGCACAGATGTCACTGAGAAAACATGAATCTATTAGTAATAGGATTGCCAATTAACAGATGGCTCATTAAAGCCTCTGCCCATGGAACGGGCTAAAAGAAAATCAGCTCTCTAGGAGGAGTCCCAGAACACAGAATTCCCTGAAGAGGGTTCCCTCAAATTAGGGATGACATTCTGGCAATGAGATGTGGGGTATAGGAATCGGTAGGAGAAGGGAACTGACATTTACTGAGTTCGTATTCTGTGTTATTTCATCCTCATACTAGGTCTTCCATGTGACTTTCATTTTCCCTCCCCCATTTTTACAGAGGAGGAAACCAAGACTCGTCAACACTGACTTACTGAAGGTTATATTGATGCACTGAGTCCACAGATATCTGACCCCAAAGCCCGTGCTCTTCACAGTGGATCTTATCCAGTAACCAGATTGACCTTTGGTCAAGATCAGGGTTTTGCAACCTTGGCACTATTCACATTTGGGGCCAGATAATCCTTTGTTGGGGGTAGGAGGGCCACCCTGTGCGTTGTAGGATATTCAACAGCCTCCTTGGTCTCTATCCACTAGATGCCATGCTACCCCACAAGACGGGACAACCACAATGTTTCCAGACATTGCCAAGTATCGTCTGGGTGGGGGTCCAAAGAGGGCCCTCTTGAGAATCAGTAGCCTAGATATTTAATATCAAATATAGTTTTAATCTTTTCTTGTATTGTTCTCTCATTGCTTCAGAAATATAATGCTTATCTTTACCAAAAGACAGTAATTTTCATAGGGACAAAACAGTGCCATTTTAAAATTTTGTATCCTCACTGTGCTAGGGACATAGTATGCAAAAGAGACTGGTTAAAAGTTAAATCATAATTCAAATGCAAATCACGCTTGAAGCAAAACTGACTCTATCGCGTGGTGCCTATCAAAGAGCAAGGTTGCGATTATGCCGTGGAGAGGTCTGAAGGCCAGAAGAGGCTTCCTGCAAAGGGTAAAAGGCGTGATCCCTAGTCTTTGGAACAACCCCAAACCCCACTCCACTGCTCAGATGGTAGAAAGTTCATTTTTGGTAGCCATTAACCAGAATCAGATGCTAGTTGATGCCTGGTTGACTTTTCTGCCTCCGCCTTCTCCTCCACCCCTTCAACAGTTTTCTGGTTCTTCTCAAAACCAAAACCCACAGAGGCATCTAGGTAAGCTCAGGGCAGAGTAGGCCAGCTGGGAGAAAAGCCAGCGGGGCTGCGGCCTAAAAAGCTCCCTCCCATTATAAGTTTTGTGTCCCCACTTTCATGGGAGGCAGTGCAGTTATCTCAGGTCTTCAGGAAATCCGAAGATAGATAGGGTAGGTCCATCCTGCTAGAGGAATCAACTCCCCTTGACGTCTTTCATGTGAAGCCAAGACATCTGAAGTATAATCAAGTCTGCAAAGGAAAATGTGGGCACAGCCCAAATCGAAAGATATTCCAAAGGAGTAACCCCCAGATTTATGGCTAGAGTGTGACTCGGTAATTTCCTTCTCTCCCTTTTGCCAGGAGTCAACTTCTCTTTCTTCTCCTCCAATTCTTTCCCCCTCTTCCTCTGTTTGTAAATCTTTGAGAGAAACAGCAGCAGCCACTCTCAGAGATCAAAGTTTGAGCAGGCAACAAAGACCTCCGAGGAGGAGGCTGTTGCCATGGGAACTCTCTGAGCTGAAGCCCTTTTAATCGGCAAATCTCCTGGTTAGCAGCTCAGGCTAGGGCTGGTAAAGAGGAAGAGAAGGGGAGTCTTGGCAACAAGTAGCCTTTCTAAACAGCCAGAACTCCACCTGGGGGTGGAGGTAGGACAGGATTCAAATTGAGGCAGCACTGACACGGGGGTGAGTGCCTGAGTATTTCTGCACAGCCATAGAAACAGACTTCCATCAAAAATCCCTAAAGCCCGTGACAAATTCCGAGATGTCCCCTCCCAAGAATTCCCTGATTTCTTATTATGTTCTTAACGGCTTTTTAATACTAATGGGCAGAAAGGTTGATTTTAGACTGGAATAACACTTTCAGGCGCAGTATTGTGAATAATGTGATTTTTTTTTTTAAAAATTAATGCATGCCTGTTTCTCCACCTCTTGTCTGTGTAATATATGTTTACTTCTGGATAAGTCACAGGAGGAAATGGAAGGGAAAATAGAAGCACGACAGGAAAACAAAGGTAATTCTGTGGCATTACCTTCACATTCTGTGGCATTATTCTTCACAGGGAATAATCAATCCCAACTTAGCGCCTACTCACAAGGACCTGCTGGGAACAAGCCTATTTCTGGCCTCCTGAAATAGCATGGCATTTGGCCTAAAAAGAAGCAGAAATTGATGAATTCCACAAAATATTAACACTGTGTGTTTTTGCCTGCCTGGCATTCTTTTCTTCTTCATTTGGAAACAAATGTCCAACTTCTCTTTAGGAAGCTGGTCCTTTACCCTTTTGCCTTCAATTCATATGGTTCATTTGGGGCTGGTGGTACCCTACATGCCACCCCGCAACAACAGGACGTTTGCTGACACTGTGGAGAGAGGCAGTTTATCCTCCTGAGAGCAAAGGTGTTAAAGACCTGCTAGGGGCCAGGTTTGCAGACAGCCTGCCCAAGAATGCAGCTAACACAGAGGAGATAGAGATTCTTTAAAACATAATCTGAACACTGGGACTCAGTCATGCTTGAAGCTAGGAATACCCTTGGACTTATGGGTTACCTGAGCCAAAAAGGTCCCCTAAGCCAGTTTGAGAATCTATCCCTTGCAATTAAAAGGGTTCTGAAGAACACAATAGTTAGCTCTGATGGTGAGAGTTTGAAGAGAGATTTTCTTCTTTTTCCGTTTTGTTTGAAATTTTTATAATAAACGTACCATTTTTTCTAAAACAGGACAGCAGTATTTGGGGCATCACCCTATACAGAGAATTAGTTCTGCAATCTGTGGATCTTTTAGATAAAGGCAAAATTATAGAAAGAATGCTAAAGCCATCTTGCTTATCCTAATATTTTGGACAAGAGAACCTGTTCCATGTTGAAAGCTCATCAGAGAGGGAGTCTCTATAATCTCCTTCAACCAACCATAATTTCCAAAAATTGTGATTTACCATTAGGAAAGTCTTTCTTAGCTTTAATTCTGAACACTCTCGGCTCATGTCCGGTTATTCTTTTCTCGGTCCACAGGCACAAGTGTTCATCCAGCCATATTTCCACTGGGGCCCTTCCCCTCCTTTATCTCCTTGGCCCTTAAAAAACAAGCTACCACATGACACATCAGAAAGAAGGGGTCAGGCCCTTATATTGTGCACAGAAAGAAGTAAGAACAAGGCGAGCTGCTTTTAGATTTTAAAACAACAACTTCCCTACTTGAGCCTTCCTGAATGGTGAAGTCCTTTTCCTGCCAGCTGGAGCTGACCAAGGGAACTTTATTCCTATCCAAACAGTGGCATAGTTCCAGGTTATAAACAGACTGTTCCCGCCACTGATCCCAGACCAATGTCTAATCTCAGGGTGGCAGATTTCTGGGCACTTCCACCCTCTGTGACTGTCTTCTGGTATGGCCCTACGATCCCAGACATCTGTCTAAATATTTCTAAGGTACCTGTCACTGTCATCTCAAAGCACCCTAAACACCATGTGCATTTCTACCTTCTGAATCATCGAAAAGAGACTAAAGAGTGTTCAGTATAGTGTTTGCATTTAGTGTTGAATCAGCAGTTATCCTCCCATTTCTCTGAATCACATCTTTGGATATTTCTGAAACCTCTGAAAGAAGCATCTGAAGCGATCTGTAGATGGTTCAGATGTATGGGGAAAAGAAGGTGGGTCATGCTCAGTGGGGAGGTCCACAATCTGAACAAAAACAGCTATGTCTTGGAAGTGAGAGCCCAGGTTAGTGGTTACAGGCATTGGTTATAGGTTTCACTGAGAAATGAAATGAGATACTAAAACAGATCTGGGACAAGTAAAAATCTTTACCTATGGCCTAAAGCAGCAACAACATTTTTAAAAACATGACTTACGCAGGGGAGCATTCTATAGCTTCTTAATATAGACAGGTCGTGTGGTATCGTGGAAAGAGATGAGGCTGGGAATCAAGACACTTGGGTTGGATCAAAGACACTCTTTTGGAAGGGGATAATAATTACAAAACCTGAACATTAATTTCTGCATTTGGAAAACAAGGGAAATAATGCCTGCTCTCCTACATTACAAGGTTATAATAGAAAAATTTTGCGAAGTCAAATTATTATCAGTGTACATTAATGTTAGTAGTAGATGTAGTAATGGCATCACTTTGGTGGATATTTATTGCTTTTTTGGGGCATCTCACATCCATTCTCCCTTTTTTTGGTAACAGTGCTCCAATTTACTTTGGGGAATTAATTCTTCTCCGTATCTTGATGGACTAGCTACCAAGAGCCTCTAATCTCCTAATGCTAAGCAGTGGACACCTACCCAACTGGACCAGCTGGACTCTCTCTCCTGAGACTGATTCTTGAGTGAGAAAATGCAAGATCAGAAAAAAAAAGAGATGAGTTGATTTTTTTAATGTCCATGGAGCCCTAAATACATTGTCTATTAATTCTTGCTACATAGACCCTGGAGCATCTCTGGCGGGGCAGGAATGGTGCTGTGTTCATCAAAACATTTTTACTTTCTTCCTGGACACAAACAAAATAATAGGAGAAGTAACCCATGTCACTGACAGACCTGACCCCTAAAAAGTCCCCCATGAATGACCTTCCTTACTTTTTCTTTCTGTGCAGCCGGGAGCAAAGTTCTCCAATACAGCAAACTAAAACAATGGAGAAGCCTAGACCCCTACGCCATACTTGAGAGGGAACTGCCCAGGTAAAAGCCTCCTAACCCACATCTGACTATGACAAGATGACGTAATGAACTTCTATGGTGGCAAGTCACTGAGATTCGGGAGTTGTTTTTACAGAAGCTAGTAAGTGTTACCCTAATATATTATCCTTTTTGGAGACTGATTTTCCAGCCTTTCTTTCAATTTTGATATCCTTCCAATGAATTCCTTTCCTGCCTAAGTTAGCCAAAGTCTACTTCTGTTGCTTTCAACCATAGTCCCGGATGGTTCTGTCACTAGTAAAAATTAAAATACCCAGATAAAGAATCATGACCGATGAGATTAAACCATGTTATGTATCACTTGAGACTGTAGACATTTATTATATAAATACTTCATAAGTCAACGAATATATACTCAGCACTGATTAACATTTAAGAGTCACAGAGTAAATACTGGTTACAGATTCTGCCCATTTATCATTTAAAAAAAACGTTCATTCAAGCTTCTTTATTCTAGACACTCTGCTAAGCGTTGCAGATAGAAAGGTGAATGAGAACTGGTTCTTGCCTCTGAAGAGCTCACGTTCTAGGGCTATTGAGAAGCGTCCGATGTCGTAGGGGAAATCAAGACAAATACACATGCAGTACCCGTGTGGCCACTCGCATGAAGTCAAACTAGAATATAAGACTGATAAGGTTCTGTCCTTGACCCTTTCCATTTTATATAATCTTCTCGAGTGACTCATCTAGTCTTTCATGGTTGTGACTATCATTCATGACTCTCAAATCTATTATCTCTAATCCTAGTTTCTCCACTGAGTTCCAGACCTATATTTCTAATTGTCAGCAAGACATCTCCACCTTGGTGTCCCACAGGCCTCTCATCTTCCACATGTTTTCTACATCTGTGACTATTTCTGTTTTTTAAATAAGTTCATTTGTAGCATTTTTTTTTTTTCTTAACCAAACTCATTCTCCTGCCTCTCCAACCTGCTTTCCAAACTGTGGCCTCTCTCTCGGTTGACGGAACAGTTGGCTACCCAGCTAGCTAGAAACCATGGTGTCCTTTTGACTCATCCCTCAGTCTCATTTTTTTTTAATGCATTAGTCACCAGGATCCATCAATTCCATCTTAGAAACGTTTCTGTGTTGTTTGTTCTCAATTCATTCCTCTGCTTCAGAATCTCATTCCCTTTTACCCGTGCTGCTGCACCTCCCCATAACCCATCCCCCTGTTCTAGCACTCCTCTCTAATACACTGTCCACCCTGCTGCTAATTATTGTTTTGACCCTGAGATCTAATTTCATTCCTCTGTCCTGATCATCCTTGGAGAAGAGCTCAAGTTTCAGCTCCTTCAAGCCTCCATCAATAGTTCATCCTCATTCTTGTGGAATTAGTCCTTTTAACCCTGACCTACTGCAAAAGACCAGAGTTTATTCCTGCTGGCTTCCTTGTGAGTGAGCACCACCCTGTATGTTCTTGTAACCAACCTGTAAGTCTTTTATCTCTGTCATGTGGACTGAATTACCGGGAGGTCATTTTCTCATTTATCAAGGTAGTCACATCACTCACATTCATCTACTTTTTAAACCAAGAATTTTAAAATTGAAATAAAGCTCAAAAATAACTGAGTTGAACACCTTTTCCTATACATAAGTGCCTGATATAATAACTCATAAAAAATCTTCCACCTTCTTAAGGATATAGAAATTACTACTCCTAAGAACACTGATTGTATCTTTAGATGTCTGATTGTTAACAGTTCTTTCTTTATCCTCAGATGGACTCGCTCCCTTTGTAACTTCCTAGCCACACAGACAGAATAGGTTTCCAATCTCTCTTCTATACAATTTCACTTCAGATAGCTGGAGACACTTCCCATGCTCCCTTTCCCAAGTCCTCTTTCACTAGACCAAATCCTCCCAATTCCTCCTACCATTCCTCATATTAAGTTCAGTGGCTTATGGAGGTTGTAATTAGCAAACTGTGGACTCAGTTATCTTCCCACTGAGGTCTTAATCTCCTTGAGGATGACTTCAGAAATCAGGTTGCTCTCCCAGTCTCACATAAAAAGAATACCTAACAAATGGGCCTGTAGGATATAACCACCAAATAATTAGCATTCTTTAAACTGTGAGGGTACTTTGAAAAATTCCATAAAGGGGTGTCAAGACCGAGAAGACTCAGAATGTTGCATTTGGAAGTAAATACAGTACTTCCTGCACCCAGAAAATTCTCATAGATTTCAAACTAACCCCTTTAATTAACTAACACAACTAGCATGGCACATTTACCATGCTTTGAACATTTCTAATTACTTAGAATAAATTTCTAATTAATGTGGAATATAGCAGAATTACGTGTTTCTCCTCCCCAAGAACCCTAGTATGTATCTGTTTATCTCACAGATACGCTGCTTCTACTGTGAAGAGCTGATTTGCAGCATCCCCACTTTCCCTTTATGGTTCTTTTTAGGGTAACACTGATTTCTGTTCTTATCTTTTCTTCCATCTTTGTTGACCATTTTCATCTGAGTCTTCCTTTCACCCACCCTGTGGTGCTGAGGACAGCATCTTTGCCCAAGTTGCTTTGTATGTTTTGATCCAGAGCAATGCCCTTCATACACTTCAGCACATCCTCAGATGACAAGGCTTTCACTCTATTTATTTCCCCACATTTGCAGATCTGGGACCAAATTATTTAAAGTGGCTTTTACCTGGCCTCCTTTTCCTGCCCAGGCAATTACTTTGCTGCAAATGGTTGCACTGGCCAAATAACTGTGTTCACAATTAGCTAATTGCAGGCTCAATGAGCCACTTGTTCCTTCAAACTTAGACATTAGAGTTGTGTTATTAGGCAGAAATTTATCTTTTTATTCCCTACAGAGTCACAGCAGATCCCGAATCTGATTGCCCTGTAGTCTTTTACAATGTCAATATAAACCTTTTACATTTTTATTTCCTTTTGAATATATGTCGTATTTCCCATTCTTTTACAGATCACAGCGGTTAAGCTTCATATACTGGACTCATGTATTTGAGTAAACATGTATTTGAAATAATCTAACTGTCTAAAAAGGGCTAATTATTATTAATTAAAGGGTTAATCATTAATAAATAATTATTACCTTAATCCATTTTGTAAACTATAAAATTAAGGCAAGCAGTACAGTTGACTTGCCAAAGTCATGATAGAGTAAAACTAAAAATCTTAAGCAAATTCCATTTTCTCCTGGGGCACTGAGTTTCCCACAGAGGGTAAAAATTAACCTTCAACCTCATTTGCTTCTAAAAGAAAGCACCTTAAATATTCCCCCCAAATTGTTAAGACCTGGTTTCTTGGAAGCTACAAAAAATGTAAAATGGCTTCAAGGATTTACCTTTTATCCTACAATTAATGTTGTTTCTTTTCTTAATTTCTGTATGTTTATTCTAATTTTTTTGTCCAGCCAACATTTACAGAGCACGAAATATGTGCTCAATTTTCAGTTTCATACAAGGAGGTCATCTCCCACTGATATTCCTCCAATCCACAAAAGAGAAAAGTACCCAAAAATAATGAGTTTTCATTTATGAAAAAATTAATATTAATAAGGATTAGATTATAGTTGCTTTGCGAATAACTTGGACACTTTTAGGTTTCAAGAAATTTGCCTTCCAATTAAACACTATTACGTCTCCCCCATAGCTCTTTTCACTGAGCACCTTTTATTATTAAAAGTTTACAGCCATCTTTCCTTAGGATTGTCTTAAGTGGAGATAATTGAATGGGAAAAGATTCCTTTGTCTCAGGAGATCCTAGCACACCAGCGAATTCTTATCTCTCAGCTGTCTCTACCCTGCTTCAAAGGCCTCTGGCATTTTCCTCAATCATTAGCATATGTAAAGAATAAGAGCAGAGAGAAATCAGGGTTAAAGGTGCAAGTGGAAAGGAGGGGAAAAAACTAAGAAAGCAGAAGAAACATTCAGGAAAATGGTAAAATGTGGGCCATAGACACCAAGAAACAAAATATAATAAATACAACTACTGCTCATAAAGAACATATTCTAAAACTGGTTTGTCTGTGCACCAAAGGTAAAGCCTGTGCGTGCAACCTGCTGACACACACAGGGAGGAGAAGCGAGAAGAGGGAACAGTGCAAGCAGTCTAAGATGAAAATGTTACTGAGGGTTGTCACTTACCCAACACCAGCAGTTCCACCGAGTCCTCGTTCTTGCCCTCCAGGTCATCAGGGGTGGTGATGATACAGTAATAGAGTCCGCTGTCTCCCCACATGAGTTTTCCAATTTGAAGATCTGCATCTGTTATCACAAAGAGAAGGACCGGGTCCTAAACTCTGTCCTCTGAAGGAAAACACTAAACAATGGGGGGGGGGGGGTAGCCCTTCTGGGTGTCTGTAGTGTTCTATTTCTTTACCCTGATGGTGTTTGACGAGATGTTTGCTTTATTTAAAACAAACAACGAAACAATAATAAAAGCTAGCATCCCTAAGGGGTGAGAATTAGAGCGCCCCCAGAAACTGGTCTAGTTCCAGTCTGGTTTCTGGAAGAGAAGACTGCTTTCAACCAGGCCTGCAGAGGCCCTTGAAAGCCAAGTAAATTCCAGAATTAACCTGGACTCCTGGAAATGAGCTGGGTTCACAGGAGTTCTTCAAAATTTGGAACTTTTCCTTGCCCAAAGCTGTAGGGAGCAGGAAAAAGGGTGGAACTGATGTAAAACTACCTGAGGCTTGGGCCATGGTATCTACCTGGCTCTGAAACTTGTACACATACATCCCTTCTCCCAGCAGAGGAAATTCTTAGGGAAGTCTGCTTTCTGAGTTAAGGAAAGGGCAATAAAGGCTGGTGTCAAGGTGTGAGGTATTTGACTGAGAAAGCTTTCACTAGAACCCATTTCAATTCAGTTCTGATAATAAATTCCTCAGGCTGGAGGTCAGGCTCATGAAAGACTATTTCCAAAGCTCATCTCTGTCTTCTCTTGATATTACAAGCCTCCATCCTTCCTCTCCACGCCATCCCATTAAAGCAATTTGCTAGGTTTCTTGATACTCCCATCCCCCATAAAATCAAAGTCTTGAGGGATTGAAAGGGCGCAAGGCTGACATCCTCTTGTATCTGGGAAGAATGGAACCAATCTTCCCTAGATTCAAAACAGAGACATTATTACCATGAACAATTGTGATCTCTCTGCCCCTGTAGAAATCTCCCAGGGTCACGGTCGAGCCCTGTTTGGAAGCTACCACTCGAACAGTCCTCCTACTGTCTAAACAATCCAAGTAGGGGTCCCATTCCAGGTTTCTTTTGCTGAGAGATTGGGCCCGGGGAGAAGACATGCCCAAGGATTCCCCCATGCGATCCTGGCAGTAGGACTTGAATTTCCACTGCACGACTGCAGGCTGATGGGAAGACGTGGAGAAGTGGCAGCGAAGCACAGTGGGCTGGAAGAGCATGGCCACCTTCTTCTTGTCGGGCACTGTGACCTGAAGGCCTCCAGCTATGGCTGCAAAATAGAATGAACATGTCCAAATGGTATCAGTGTCCTGGACCTCACCTCACATATCATAGGTGTGCCTTTCCACCTTACCTCCCTAACCTGTCTCTCCCCTTGTTTTCTCCATCACAATGAAGAGCATCAATATCTACCTGGTTGCCTTGTCCAGAAACCTGCCTTCACCCCCAGTGTCCAACTGGTCACCAAGTCGTGTCAACTTGACCTCTTAACATCTTTAATATTTCCTTCCCCTTCTTTAACCCCACTACCATTGCTTGTGTGTACGCTCTCCTCATTTCTTGCTTATAATTTTGCAATAATCTCTCGTCTGGTCTCCCTGCTGGCAGTTGCCCACATGCAGTCCATTCTCCTTGCTATAAGTTCAGGTTATCTTTCTAAATCTGACTGTTATGGCTCTCCTTCTTAAAACCCTTCACTCATCCTCCATGGCCTTCAGAACAAAACCCAAAGTTCTTGGCAAGGCATTTAAGGTGCCCCATCAACTATTCCTCCTCTGCCTCACATCTTGCAGCACGTCCATTTGAGCACCAACCTCCGATGATACCAAACTAACGGTTCCCCCAAGTGGGACGTGGTATATCACACCTCTAGATCTTGATATTTCTTGTTTATGGAATGCTTTTTCCTCACTTCCCTTCCTGAGAAACTCTTTTCCATCTGTCAAAACCAATTCAAAGGCTTCTTGTCAAGTCTTCTGTGACCAGTCAATCCATTTGTCACTTCCTCCTTTGTGCCATCAGTATCCCCAGCATTCTCCTCTAGACATTTACTGTAATAATTTTGTAATAATTTTGTACTTATTTTCATGCCTCCATCAGACTTGTCGGGTCAGGTAAGGAATGTGTCTTATCTTGCTGTCCTGGGTGAAACCCATAGATACTCAACAGCTATTTGATAAATGAGGACAGTGAAGCCAGGACATATGACTTCAGGAGGAAGTGACTTCCCTTCCAGCTGGTGACCCAGCAAACAAGACAGAGATTAAGGGGAAAAGAAGGCTTTGAGAGGAATGGAGAATTTTGGATCAAAAGCAGTAGACTAAGTTCAAAAGCTTTGAAGGGTAATCAAAAAAGGGTGGGGGGAGACTAGAAAGCAGATGAGAAGTTTAAGTGTTTAAAAAGATCAGTTTGAGGCTTGGTGTCCAAGAAAGAGAGGGAAATTTCAGTGAATGAAAGCCCAGGGGAGTGTTTGAGAGGCAAAGGGCTTCTATGAACTCAATGGTAAGATCTAGAAATTCCAGGCAAAGAGAACATAACTTCTTCAGGTGAATGGGAGAGTTAAGAGTTTCTAGCTTGATCTAAGGTTAGAAGCAGAAGTAGAATCACGATGAGAGGCAGAAAAACGGAATATGAATAGAAAGACATGATAAAGAGGTTCAGAGTTGAATCCAGGAGCCTGCCAAGCCAGCTTCAGGTAGCTTGAGGCAAAGAGTTTCACCCTAGAATTGCAGGTGGACTTGAGACATACAAGAAAGGGCTAGTTTCCAGGGGAAGCCTACTGTTCTTCACTATTGCCCATGGTCCCAATGACATCCCACAAAGCAAACTCACTCTCACAGCTCAAACATGCACTTATTCATGAAACTGTCTTTATAGAAGCTCTCTTAACAAGGGCAAGATACCATATTTGTACCTACTTCTGAGTTCCAGACCAGTGCCTCTCTTCCATGAAAGCACTGTGAAAACTAGGTTCTAATTCCTGTTAGGGAGAAAAGGTTTCTGCATTCTATGGAATTGGGAAGAGAATGCAACAGAATATTTGAGATTTAGTGTTTCGAAACACTAAATCTGAAATAGTGCTAAACACTAAATAGTGCTCGATAGCTACTATGGAATAAATGAAGGAATGGGTGAGCAAATGAATGACTATTAACATGGGAATTTCTAGGACTTTGCAGAGAAAACGGGTTAAATGACTTATAAACAGCATAGTATAGTAAGAGAGCATTGGCATCAAAAGATAGGGCTTTGAATCTCATCTGGCCATTGTACTAATGGTGAGACCTTAATGAAGCCTCTTAAGCAATACTCACCTGTAAAATGAGCCTCATATTCCTTACTCAACAGAGTTGTTAACAAACCTTATCTCTCTCTCTGGGCGCCTGCAGAGAGTGAACTCTATAACAGAGAACCTTGACCATGACCAGTAGAGGGGAGATCTCAAATGCAAATCCTACCTCACCTTTCCTGCCTTTTGCCTCGCCTCCCATTCTAAGGCTCCTGAATCTCGATGAACATCCACCACTAATAGGTTTGATTACAGCCAAATTATGTAGATCAGCCCCACTGAGGGGCAAATAATTCCTAGAAAAGAACCCCAGCTCAGAAAAGAACCCTAGTTCCCAGGCTCCACTGCTTCCCTTCACCACCCCCAAATGTTGGTGTGGCTGATTCCACTCTTTCCAACTCACACACCTGGATGAGGAAAAGGCTTTTTTTTTTTTTTCAACAGTTTCTCCTTAAATTCCATTGCATTCATTTTTAACTTTGTAGTTCTTCTTCAAAACCTTATTCACGCTCCAGTTTTCCAGGTAACAAAATGGGACAGAGAGTTGAAGTGTCTTCAGTTAGCAGTGGTTGAGACTGGATAACCAATCACAGGCGTTGTTCCCAGCACAATGCTCGGTAGTTGACCAACCACCCTTCTTCTCTGCTACCTATTCAGGCTCTTCTTGGGAAATCACATTTCCTTAGCATTCCAAGATAAATGAAACCAGCGAAGGAGGCAGGTGCAGACAAAAGTGTTGGGGGGGGGGGTTGTTTTTGGTTTTTTTGAGAGAGTTAATTATGGGGTTTTCTTCATTAGATGATTACTAAGAATAACCCCCTCCTCAGCTCTGTTCTCTGTTAATGGATTAGCTACTTGACCAAGCCATTCAGCTCCCTTAATTATCATTTTTTAAAATTGTGCACTCCCTTAATTATTAATAGAGGTTAGTCAATTCACAGCTTCTATGACACACACATAAGTTCATGTTCCAAAGAATAAAGAATATGTTTCCAGAAACATCTGCCTCTTTACAGCATGATAATTAAAGGCATGGATTTTAGAGTGAGTCCTAAGTTAGAATCCAAGCCCTACCACTTCCTAGCTGCATGACATAAGGCAAATTACTTAAGTCTTAGGACTTTCAGTTTCCTTACTGGTAAAACCAGAATAATAGTAACTATCTTATGGAGCTGTTTGAGGGTTAAATAAGATTTTATCCTGGGCTTCCCTGGTGGCGCAGTGGTTGGGAGTCCGCCTGCCGATGCAGGGGGCGTGGGTTCGTGCCCCGGTCCGGGAAGATCCCACATGCCGCGGAGCGGCTGGGCCCGTGAGCCATGGCCGCTGAGCCTGTGCGTCCGGAGCCTGTGCTCCGCAACGGGAGAGGCCACGACAGTGAGAGGCCCGCGTACCGCAAAAAAAAAAAAAAAAAAAAAAGATTTTATCCTAAGCACTTAGGATAACACTGGTATACAGTAAGCACTCAATAAATGTAACTGTTGCTGCTCCTGGAAGCTGGAAACCGAGGGTACCCTGAGTGTGTGTACACATACACAGAGATGTATATATATGCAGGTATAATGGAAACCTTGGGAATCTAAGCTAAGGATAGATCTGGATAGCTGGAGAGGACAGATCTAGGAATTTCAAGGAAATGTCAGTTTATTGGATCTTTGAGGACCATAAAAGTGAAGAGTTAGAGAGAAAGCTGAAGATGCCAATCCCTGTGTTAGCTCTAGAAGCATCAAAATGTAGGATGAATGCCACCCAGGTCCCAAGCCTGCCCAGGCCAAACCTATTAGGAACCCCATTCCCACTGGAGGGTAAGGTCTAGAATTGCTCTTCTGGCCCTAACCCTGGATTCTGGGCGAGGGCAGGGGTTCCTACACCCACTGAGCCACATGTCTTTCCCTCAGCCTGTGTTTATGTGAGACTGCGTTTCCACCTGATTTGCAATCCACTGGTACCAAAGCCTTGCCCTGAGTTCCATTCTGCTTGCCTGGGCTCTGATATAAGCCCTTCTCCTGAGGATTAGGTTTTGTTCCCTCTATCCTCACACATGACTGATCCATATCTGAAACTGTAACCTTGCTATCCACCCAACTTCAAAAACTACCTCTCATGGGACACCCACTCCTACCCCAGATCGGGCCCTTCAGAGATGGTAGCTAATTTGGATGAGGACCAAGATTGACAGTTCCCCAGGGACACTGAGATTTGGCCTGGGAACACCCTCCCTCCGACTCCAATTCCCAATAGATCTGCCCTGGGGCTAGGTTAGTATCCTGAACTTGGGTCCCACCTCTTATAGATTTTTTTTGTTTTTCTATGTTACCACCTGTCAGATGCCAAAAACCTAGTACTTCTTATGCTGGAGTCTATACAGGCTAATAAGAATACCTTTGAATGCCAGGTAAATAAATTAAAAATTTTCAGCCTCTTTGTAATGTTCACCTGTGCATTTGATCTAAGAAATCTTATTCTCCCATGGTTCCAACTACCCGTTATGTCTCAGACCCTCAACTTCATGAAACCTCATCTGCACGTTTAACAGATACTTCAAATTAAACATATCCAAACTTTGTTCATCATCTTCTCTTTTCCCACCTCAACTCTTGCTTATAAACCAGTCTTTCTTGTCTCCCTAGCTCTTTTGCCAGTATGCTCACTGTCCTATCATCGTAGATAGAACTCATAGCTTTGATCATCTCCTCTTTGGCTCTAGCCATATTCAGTGACCACTAATTCTAAATCTCTCTCAAATTTGACCCTTCTCTTTTCCCATGGTCACTCCTAGTGGGAATAAATCAAGTTTCTATTCCTTCTACCAGGAAGTGATTATGAGACACTTACTGTATGTTAGAAATTGTATTAAGTGCCATGGAGTATCTTAATAAATTCTCTCCAAAAATCCTGTAAAGTCGGTATTATCATTACACCCAATTTACAGATGAAGAAACTGATCCTCAGAAACTGTATGTATCTTGCCAAACACCTCAGGGTTAGCAAGTGACAGATTTGAACCCAGGTTGACTGGCCCCAAAGCTCTTACTATCACTTTACACAAGTCCTCATTACATTTTTGGTTTTATAATAGCCTCTTCAGTGGTCTCCCTACTTCCAGCCCAATGTACTCTCCACATTTTTTCTATCTAGAATATTCTTTTTTTAAAAGACTGATCGAATCATGTCAGGCTATAAGGCCTCCAATGACTTCCCATTCCTTTAGGATAAAACCCAAATGCCTTGATACGGCATGTAAGGTCTTCTCCATGATTTGGGCCCATGCAAGTTCCAGGCATACTAAGATGTTTTCCATCCTTTGACTATAAATATGTTATTCTCCCATCCTGGGGAAACATCAGGGCATGTAACCGAGGAGTTTCTGGGAGGTAGACTGAAAGAAGCACTGAGTGTGTGTCATGCACACACGTGAACAAACACGTGCTGGCACAATGGGAAGGCTGGGAGTCTGAGTCCAGGCAGGGGTGACACCATAAGGGACTTGCGTTTTTAAGCTCTTATAAGAACATTTACAGGAGTATGGAAAGAATCCATGTTTCATCCTACAAAATAAAGCAAGTATCCCAAAAAACTGGAAAGAGTAAAGTAAGTGAAGTATGTCCTATATCATACTATATAGAATACATCTGTAAAAATTAGGATTCCTGACTGAAAGAAGCACCAGAAGACATACTGAAGATTGAAGATCACAGGTGGTTTTCTACATTTGCAGAGGAGGGAGTCATCATTCTTAGACCACCAGACCATTCCTTCTGTTTTTATTGTTCCCCTGATCCTCAGGAAAACCGCCCTTGGCTATCTAATACAAATTCATTCAAAAATATGTTTTAAAATACAATGTTACGTTCTGGGAACACAGATTTAAAAGACCAGTCTCTGAGCTTGAGAAATTCAATGTAAACTTGGTTTCTAACTCTAAGGTCCCTGAGGGCAAGGACCAGGATTGGTTGATTCTGTACCCTCAGTATACAGCAAGCTCTATTTTATGGAATGAATATGTGGAATGAACAAATGAACACGTGAATCGGAAGGGCTTTTCTTAGCAGGTGGTCCTCAGTGCAGAGAATGGATTCTGGTCAATAACTAGGAAAGTTGCCTAAAAGTAGAGTGATGAGTGACAGCTCAGAGCATCAGCTCCCATCTCAGCTAGTCACCAGGGGTACCAAGTCACCAGGCCAGGGAGGATCAGCTCCAAGTACAGACAATGCCTCACTGCATGTGGCAAAATAAGTTCCTGCCCCAATTCTCATGTAAAGAAAAGGATTCTATACATGACGAATTGTGTTCTTGCAAGGATAACAAAAGCAGTATCTACAGAAATGCCGTTCTTATTTTAGTACTTGCATTTTTTTCAAAGCAAGTTCCTTTTCCCCACTAGTTGTAAGCTATTCCTGCCAGCATCTTTGAGAGGCAGATCTATAAGCACAGCCCCATTTTAGAGAAAAAAAGATTGCTGCTAAAGATCATGGAAAATTATCATCACCACAGACAGGCATCTTTAGAAATTCTGTATCAAGCTCACCCATCCCTTAACTCTTGAACTCCCAGAAGTGGGATTTGACCTCAGAATTGCCCATTCACCAGCATATCTTGGCTTTCAGACTCCTAAGTTTTTTCTTCATTCAGTATGACAATACACATCTTCCTTTTCCTGCCTTTAAGTTAGATCTTTAAGAAATTCATCTTTTTGTCCTCACATTTTTAACATACTGTCCAAATTTCCTAGGACATTGTTTTAGGAACAATCAATGGGCAGGTTTTCTAAGTGTAAGATATGGATAAGGAGTGTCCGAGCATCTCCACTAGGTTTGGTCCATGGCGTGTCCATCTCTTAGTAGCAATGTCAGCATGGGAAGCAAAGCATTTGGGGAAATGATGACCCACAGGCTCAATTTTTAAAGACAAAACACAGCTTGAACCTTTTTTCCCCCAGAAGTAGAAACCATTCCTCTTCTTGATATAGTTGGGTTAAATAATAAAATCAAAAAGCCTTTACCGGGCTTCCCTGGTGGCGCAGTGGTTGGGAGTCTGCCTGCCGATGCAGGGGATGTGGGTTCGTGCCCCGGTCCGGGAAGATCCCACATGCCGCGGAGCGGCTGGGCCCATGAGCCATGGCCGCTGGGCCTGCGCGTCCGGAGCCTGTGCTCCGCAACGGGAGAGGCCACGACAGTGAGAGGCCCGTGTACCGCAAAAAAAAAAAAAAAAAAAAAAAAAAGCCTTTACCAAGAAGAGTAGACATTTCCTTGCTGTTTGCCTATTTTCTAAGCCTAGTTCTCCAGCTTGCCTATTAGTCCTGCAAGTTACTCAATTTCCTTTCAATAAATTTCTTTCCTGCTTAAATTGGACAGAATCAGTTTCTGTTGTTTGCTACCATAGTACCTAATGGCTTGATCCATTTTAGGGTTAGGGTGACCAGATGTACTATTTTGAGATAATAAAAAATACGACAGCATTCTTGCATGTTTTCTCCCCAAGACTCCTAAAGGGCATCAGTATCTCCCCCCCTTTCCATGGGGCTAAAGTAGACACTGGTGCTGCCCTCGCCCAGGTGGGCATTGCTCATGGCCTAGTTATTATTCGCTGCCAATAACTCTAGCGCTTGTGCACACCGAGCTTGCCATTCATTAAGCATATGTTCTGTGTGTCCCATGGAGCCATGCTTTCCCATTCTCTGCCACCACTGTGCAGATGAAAGCAAGAAGCATATCTCCTTTCTGTCTGATTGCCTCGTCTTCCAGAGATCTGAAATGAGCTCGTGGGTAATGTCTAGCTGGCCCACATGCTGTTCCAATACGACTAAAGCAGTACTAAAAGAGGTCAGTCTCTACCCTGCAGGGCCAAGGTGCTTTGGAAGCTGTCCTGATTCATTCAGGTGGGTCAGACTTCTAGGATGGATCAGCCATTTGGACAGAGAAAGCTCCTGTATGAAAGCTCTTCTCCACTTTTATCAACTTGTTACCTGTATTTCCAGTTTAGATCTCTCACCCAAGCTCCAGACCCAAATATATAACTTCATTCTCCATCTGGATGTTATACAAGCACCCCAAACTCATCATTCTATAGATGGAGATGCTAACTGCTCCCTTCTTTTAGTAACAGAACTTCCCAGGTTTTAATCTGGCCAGCCAAGCCAGCCACATACTACATTTCCTAGCCTCCCTTGCAGCTAATTGTGGCCATGGGACTAGATTCAGGACAAAGGTATGTGAGGAGAAGTGATGCGTGTTATTTCCATGCCACCTCTCTAAAAATAAACTACTTGCCCTGACCCTCTGTTTTCCTTGCTTCTGCTTGCTGAAGAGTAACTATCACTGGAGCAGTCTTGGGAGCAACATGTTGGGAATGGTAGACTCAGTCCCACTAGATCTCTACTGTTACGGGAGAGAGAAAAAAAAGAACAATTTTGTATGAGTTACTACATTTTAGGGTCTTTTTGTTATAGCATCTTAGGCTATACTCTAACTAATCTAATGAAAAAAACTGAACCTGTCTCTCCCTCCCTTACACGTTTCTCCTCCTATATTAGTTCATGTCCACAAATGGCATCCCCAGCAGACCCAAGCCAGGTACCTGGAGGCATCTTTGATACCCCTGTCTTTCAGCCTCCACATCCAACCAACCCAGGACTATGGACTACTTCCTCCATCTCTGGTCACTCTGTCCACTTCTGTCTTCTCCACCGCACCACAGGACTTCAGGATCTCATCATATCTTGCCTCTCTTTCTGTAAGGGTCTTCTAGCTGGTTTTTGCTGCAAGTCTGCCTATGTCTAATCTACCCTTCACACTGAGGTGCAAATGATATTTCGAAAATGCACATCTGATCACAGCACTCCTTTACTCTCACCCTTTTAAAGACTCCCTCTAGGCATTCAGAGGTACAAGGGCTCATTTCAGATGGGGCCACTCTCTTCCATTTCTCCCACACCACTAAATTCTCCAGCCATACTAAAATATTTGTACTTTTTGAAAAACATCATGTCCTCTTTTGATTGTTGGCTTTTGCACATGCCGTTTCCTCTGTAAATTTCCCTTCTCTCCGTCCCACTCTTTCTCTAGTAACTCCTACCTATCTTTCCGGACTTCCTCAGCTAGCACTTCCTGTAGATGCTTCTTCTTGCTCTTATTGCAGTCATATTACCCTAGAGAATCACATCACTTTGCCCGAGAAGTTCCTATTTAGTCATCTGTCTCTGCCATTAATAACAAGCTCTCTCCTTCAGGCTTTTAAAAAGTCTGCTACGTAGTAGGTACTCAACCCATTTGTTGAATGATTTAACTCAGTTGATAGATTGTATTATTTGTTCCCAGTTAGTTTTCCCTCCTCACTCTTAGATTGTTCCCTGGAGGTAGAGTACACTTACTACTCCAATGACTAGAAGCTTGGCCATGTGACATGCTTTGGTCAATGGAATATGAGTACATGTACCATAAGACTTGTCCAAGCAGAAGCTTAAAAGGCATTTGTGTGGTTTGGCTCTGTGCCCTCCCCCTACCCACCTTGAGTCCTCCACCATGAGAACAGCATGCCTAGATAGTGGCTGCTCCTTCATCCTGGGCCTTGGACTAAGAAGACATTTGGAACTGAGCCAAGTCCACCAATTGGCTACATTTGACCTGTAACTGACTGCAGCTCTCATAGAACACGAGCGACTAAATGTTTGGTGTTGTGAGCTGTTGAGATTATGGGGTTGCTTGTTGCTGCATGAAAATGCTGACTAATATTCCTATTTGAGGTTCATAATAAGTATTGAGAGCTTACTATTTGCCAAATATTGTGCTACGAGTTGTACATAATCTCATTTTAATTATCACAACAACCCTATAAGGTAAGTTAGCTTCCCCACTTTAAAGAAAATAAGGTAAACTATTAGGTTAGTATTCAAATCCAGGTCAGTTTGAGCCTCATCCCTCTCACCCAACAGCCCCCTGACGAGCCAAGGGCAAAGGAGGAGTAACGATGCAGGATCCCAGTTGAATGTGAAGGTTCTACTCCTATTTTAGAGAACCACGTCCTGCAGGGCTCTAGCTGCTGTAGGAGAACAGGGAAGCATCATGTTCTTCTGAGTTCTTCCTTGTTTCGTGGCCCATAAAGAACTCTAGTTATCCAAAATGCCTTCTTTCATTCTCAGGAAGCCAAAAGCCATCTTGAAGACCAAGATTTTAAGCGTACATATGCCACAGTGACATCCTGTGTAGCTCCTGGGTGCACAGTACCAGCCCCTAGTCCCAGAGGGGCTCTGACATGCCAGCAGTCTCTGCTGTCACAGGGTCACATCCACTGCTCTCCTGTGCCTCACTAGAGCACTCCTCATTCACTCTTTTCCTGTAGATCTTAGGATTTAATTAGAAATACTAAATGCTATTCTTCATCACTTCTCCCTGTAATATTTCCCTGAGTTCTATGAACTCTGAGCCTCACTACCCAATGCCCCATAATAGATACCATGTATGTTCCCTTAAATCAGGAGTTCCAGTTTTACTCACCTTAACCAGAAAATAATGTTTCTCTTGGATTCAGGCATTTGAAACAACCAAGTCATATGTAAGTCAGTGACACTATTTCTTATGATGATCAATAAGATACCATAGACTTAGACAAGTCATTTACTCCCTTTTATGTATAGGTAGGTAATATCAGCCTTACTTACTTAGAAGGATCAAAAGGGATAATGTCCATGAAAGCCATTTAACACATAGAAAAGCATTACAGTATCTAAATAAGCAAGAGCAACAATCCGATCATACCTTTCTTTATATTCCTGATTGGCGGTAAGTTGATATAAGAGCTAAAATAGTTGGAAAGGGTGAAGAGGTGAGTGTGTCCTGGAACAAGAAGTTGAGACTAGAAGGGACGTTCTAGGGCCATGTTGGCTAGAGTAGGATTCATCTCATCTGGCCCAAAGCACTTGCCTTGCTTCAGCAGTCCCCCGTATGACTACATTTAATTGTTCAGAGTGGACCCTATCCTGTCCACCAAGCACTCAGTGCTGCTCCACTTGTTCCTCTGAAAATGGTAACAAGAGCTCTCCCTTCCCAGCTGCCATTTTTCATTCCAATCATTAGTGGTCAGGGAAAGGCTGAAGACAAATGGGGCTCCCTCCATGGCTCCTCACTAAGGATCTATTGCTTTGTAAGTTTGATTTCCAACTCATCAAAATTAAATGGAGAAAAGTTCAGAACCATAGAATCTTAGAGCTGAAAGTGACCTAAGATGTGACCTCATTCAAAAGATTATAATACATGCAACCCCATGTTCACTGCAGCTTTATTTACAATAGACAAGATATGGAAACAACCTAAGTGTCCGTCGCTTCATGAATGGATAAAGAAGGTGCCATGTATATTTTTTATATGTGTGTATATATATATAAAATTTATATTTATATACATGTACACACAATGGAATATTATTCAGTCATAAAAAAGAATAAAATCTTGCCATTTGTGACAACATGGATGGACCCTGAGGTCATTATGTTAAGTGAAATAAGTCAGAAAGACAAATACTGTATGATCTCACTTATACATGTAAACTTTAAAAACAAAAGAACGAGCTCATAGATACAGAGAACGGATTGGTGGTTGCCAGAGGTGGTGGGTGGGTGAAGGGGGTCAAAGTCTACAAGCTTCCAGTTATAAAATAAATAAGTCCTGAGGATATAATGCACAGCATGATGGCTATAGTTAATAATACTGTGTTGACTATTTGAAAGTGGCTAACAGAATAAATGTTGAAAGTTATCACAAGAAAAAAATTTGTAACTATATATGGTGATGGATGTTAACTAGACTTATTGTTGTGATCATTTCATAATATATACAAACATGAACTCATGTTGTACACCTGAAACTAATGTTACATGTCAATTATATCTCAATGAACACATAAAATTACATGCCAAAAAGAAAAAAACTGATCATAAGACCCAGATCCCATGGATATACAGTTAATTTGTGAAGAAGATGGGACTGGAACTCAATCCTCAAATCCCAGGTCAGGGTTCTTTCCACTAACCAAGTCCTGGTACTAATGCTACTAACGCTGTACTAAGCACTAGGTACTTGAACTAAGACCACAGCATGGTACTAGCATAGTGTTGCACTAGGACTACTAGAACTAATACCCAAATCTGTATAAACTAGACATTCAGCAGAATCATGACTCTAAAGAGTAATGGGGATACTGAAACAACCCCCCTCTCCTAGTCTAGAGAGAAGCACCCAGGCTGAGCATGGTGGGACATGGAGAGGGCTGTGACAAGATGCTGGAAGAAGATGCTCCGGTATGAAAAAGGTCTCTTCCGTGGAGGAAAGTAGAACAGAGGAGGGAGAAAAATTGAAAAGTATACAGGATCGGAAAGGAGATAATGGAAATTAAGGTGTCAGGAATCTCTGAAAGCAACTCTTCCTTCTCCAGGGCTAATTACACTTTAACCCTCCATACCCAAGCCCATCCTCTCATGGTCACCACGCATCTACCTGAATGCAAACCAAACCAGCCACTGTGTCTGGATACCTCCCTGCCTGCTGCAGGCTGGGTTAGAAGCCACCATGAGGCACCCACAACAGTTAGTGCAGATCTCTATCATGGCCTTTGTACAGGGTATTCCATAATTGTGTGATCACAGTTCCATCACCGAAGTCTCCACCATCAAACTGTAAGCTCCTTGAAGGCAGGGCTGTCTTATTAACCCCAGCACAATGCCTGGATGTGACAGTAACTCAGCAGCTGACTGTGTGTGAATAAATGTATTAACTCAGCCATCACCTCTTTGGGAGTTTGTTTCCGAGCTGCTCCACTCCCACCCCAGGTTTCAGGCACATATGCCTCATCCGTGCTCTCGTAGCACCTGTGCAGCTCTCATGGCTCTTATCATAGGACCTCTTACCTCCATATCAAAATTACCTGAAAACTCATTTGACTCACTGACTAGACTGACAACTCTTTGAGGGCAAGGACTGTGTCTGTTCTCTCTCTATTCTCAGCACCTATCATAATACTTAGAAACCACAGGAATTCAATACAGACTTGGAGAAAGGATGAATAAATGAATGAATACAACCAAAAGGGTACCAAAAGAAATGCTAATAGAACAAGCACTCTTCGTCACAGAGAGACCCAAAAGAGTCTCCAGGAAGACGAACTGCCTGCTCCCAGAGTGTCGCCACAGCTCTGGCGTTTCTTGCAGCCTCTGCTGCCAGGAAGGGCTGAAACGCCATCCATATTCAAGAACAAAGACAGAGTGAACCCTCCTCAAGTCCTATTGCTAGATGGTACCTGTTGCTAAAAGAGCAGCTGGTAAGCATTTTGTTTTGTGCAAAACGACAAGGACAACAACAAAACAATTTATTACAGGAAGCAGCATCACAATGACAATGAGAAATCATGAGGCTAAATATACAGCAGAAAAAAAATACAGAATTTTTGTAATGAAAGACGAGGAAGGAGCTGTTAGAGTCTGAGGAAAAAATCCTGAAGGGTTGATTAGAAATTGCTCAGCCTGCATGAAAAGAGAGAAACTAAGGGCGGGGGGGAGGGGAGGAGAGGAAGAGATAAAGAGAGAAGAGAGAGAAAGGGAGGGAGAGGGAGAATGAATGTGGTTTTTTTCCTGGCTCTCTGACTCATTTTTAATCTGTCCTTTCCTTTCTCCCTCCCCTTCCACCACCCACTCAAGAGAGGATTCATTGATTGGGCTGGACTGAAATGTCTTACCTTTGCTCTGTGAACAATGAGTCTGAATCCATCTCATCCTTGCTGCTCCTCTCTCTTCCCTCCCTCCCTCTCCCCAGACGCCATTGTTAGCTGCTTCACTTTGCTGAGGCTGAGGCTTGTCCACGGTGGGATGCAGGGGGGAAGGGGAAACTGGGACCAGGGGATGCCAGTGGGATCTCCGGAGCCAGGCTTACTTGCAGAGCCTGGAAGTCCCAGCCCTCTGACAGCTGGGATGGCCCTGATAACTAACCTGTTGCCTGCTTCCAGGCAGGAGCAACCTCTCCAGGTACGGATGGGAGAAAGCACAGACCAGATGAAGCAGCACCTTCCCTCAAGACAAAAACAACCCCCCCCACACACACACACACCCCACAAAGCTCAGAGAGGGAGCTCAGGAGAGTGCAAACAGGACTGGCCCGGGGTCTGTGAGGACTGGGTCTAGTGCCCGCTCCAACACACACTTGCTGTGTGCACGTTGCCTCTCTGGGCCTCCATTTGTATAAACTGAGAGGACTGAATTAGATGGTCCCAGGGACCATTTCATGAAAAGCTGTCAGCCATCTAGCAAGGGCTATATGTTCCCCTTCTGCCCCATGCCCTGCAAATCCCTAGAGAGCTCTTTTTGGGTATACCCCAGGGTGTCTGGAAGAGCACCTCTGACTTGGGGACCCCTCCCCAGATGCCTAGCGGACTTCAGGGAGGCGGTGATAAAGGTTCGAGGCCAAAGTTCCCCTCAAATATGATAACTGAGAAGTAGAGGCAAATTAAGGACGTTCAGAATCAGTGAGGGTGGAAGTAGAAGGCACTGGGAGGCCAGGGGAGTGGGGAGACATGGATCAGGCAATCCCTGAAATTAGAGATGATTCCTATTTGAATAATGTGGGAGGGATGAACTCACAGCAGCCAAGAGAAGAGGCTAACTCTGCTGAGGGACCCCTCCCCAAACCTAAGCCCCACAGGGGGCAAAAGCCAGTGTTAGGGACCCTTCATTAGGAATAGAAAGAAAAACTGAAGCAATCTATAATCTTATTCTGAAGCTAAGTGACATAGTGGTTTTGTCTTTCTTCTTAAATGTATTTTACCCTCTTTCAGTCACTTGCCTTAGATATTTTTATCTTGTTCCTCTTTTCCTACTGACTTGATTTTTCCCAGTCTTCAGTGCTCCCAGAGGGGACACAACTTTGTTCTTGGTGCTATTTTCCATTTTCTCTCCTGCCCTTCACTACCCCATCTTGTCTTCACCTCTTTTCTGCTCCCTTGTTCCTCTCCTCCATCACTCGGTTCCACCTTGCTTTGAGTTGTTGCCTCAGACCCAGTCCAGACTACCCAAGCCTTCCTAACCCCTCCACCTCCACCCAAGGCAGGGCTGCTTTGTGAATCTCTCAGAGCTGCCCATTCAGCCTGGCCACCTATCTCTCAACCTCACAGATCATCCTGTGGGAACACGTGTTAGGAACCAGAGCCGTTCCAGACCCCAGGAGGGTGGGGAGAAAGTTCACCAAAAGGGAGGGGGAAACACAGTGGTCTCAGCTAGAGGAAGTGACTCTAATGCTAAGGGAAGGCCCTACCTTCTGAATGTCTCTGCAAATTATCTTTATTAGGGGGTGTTCCCACCTGTTTATGGGGGGAAGAAGGCTCTTCTCTTCTATGGGACCACTCCCCAAATGGTACCAAATGCGAGTGGGGCCCTCAACTCCACAACCAATCAAGCCTCCATCCCCGTGTCCTTCCTCATCCCCGCTCCCCTGCACACCTGGGAGCCACTGAAGAATGCCCCTGGGGCTCCCGGCTTCTCTAGGGAAGGAATTAAGAAGACACTCCTTTACTTCCAACCCCCAGAAAACCAGTTCTCTTAATTAATCAGTTTCCTCCGAGCTTTCATTTTTTTTTTCCCAACCAGGCTTTTCCCAGGACTCACAGCATTACAAAGTCAAGATAAGACCGAGGAAGAACCGTTGTATGAAAGGAGAAATGAACACTGGAAAGAACAATCTCATATCTCGAATGAGTCAAAACACCTGCATCTCGATCCAGCTCACTTGATACGGGGTTTCTCCCCGCCTCCCCCATCATTCTAACACACACACACACACACACACACACACACGCACACACACACACACACACACACCCCTCCCCCCACTTACCACCAGCCTGCTAAGCAGCTTTAAGCACAATGGGGGGTAACTGGGGGTGCGGTGGGTGGGCTAGGGTTAGAACAGTACCAGTACCGGAATACATATAAAGTTATCCGTCTCGGTAGAAAACGCCTCTTACCTGTTAGCCAGAAGAGAGCAACCCACGCCAGCACGACCCTGTCCATTTTCCCCAACTTCCCATCCAGATTAAGGAGTGAGGGAAGTGGGAAGCGACAGAGACGGGAGGATCGAGGTAACCGAGTGGCGGAGGCGACGGCGGGCGCGAGCGGGCCCCCGGCGTCCCTGGGCGCCGCCGCCCGGGCCGCGCAGGCGGGGCCCCGGGCTGACCGCGCCGCCGGCGGCAAGCGCGCTGCCGCGGGCTCCCGGGGTCCGCGCGGCGCTCGGCTGCGCCTTCCCCGCGGGCTGGCGCACCCGCACGCCCAGGCAGCTCGGCCCACCGAGCGCCTTCCGGCCACAGAGCGCGCCGCGCGGGGGAGCTCAGCCGCCGGCTCCTGGCCCCGCCGCCAGCCGCCCCGGGGCTACCAAAGTTTCTCGGTCACGTGCACGCCCCTGCGGGCCGCAGGTCAGCGCTGAGTGACAAAGTACAGGGGGGAGAGGGGGCGCGGGGGAGGCGGCAGGGCGGGCTGCGCGGAGCCGGGAGCGATCAGCGCGGCTGCTCCCAGCGAAGCCAGCGTTCGGAACCCGAGCCAGAAGCGGGGTTGGGGACTCGAGGAGGGGGAGTCTGGGTACGCACGTGGCCAGGGACATTCTGAACTGGGACAGAGGGACCTGCGGGGACTTGGCATAACTTGTTGGCAAGGGTGTGCGCTTTCGCTGACCCCCCTGCCCTGCCCCTCCGTTCGGTTCCCTTTTTGACAGTGCAAGGAACCGAGGGGCTCAGCAGAATTGGAAAAGGTAGGCGGGAATCCCTCGTTGAAACTTTCTCCTGTTAAAACATTATGAGGTTAAAGCATTATGAGATAAGGGCATGCAGCTCTTTAACAGAAAATATGTAAAACCAGAATGAAATGAACAATTATACGGCTCACATTTGTACAACATTTAATCGCTTCTCGGCCTTTTGGCTAAAATCAGGCGCATTTGTACAACAGTTTGCAGGGCGCATTAACATGGATTACTCCGTTTCTTAAAAGGATCTTGTGTGTGTAGGAAAGGATTCTAAATGTATGTGTTTCGAGACAACCGAGAAATGTGTATGTTAACGAACATATTAAGCATCTACTAGGTGCGAAGAACCAAGGCTACAAAGATGAGGAAGACAGACTTCCTGCCATAAAGGGGCCTCATCTTGGGGCCCGGAGAGGGAGGTAGATCAGCACATTGAACACAAAACACATACTGGTAGTAAAACAGAGCAAATGCTATGATGGAGATCTGGAGAAAGGGCCCTCAGAACATGAAGGAAGGAGCAGTTTAGTGGGGAGTGGGGGAGAGTGGGCAACACCACAGTAAAGAAGGGGTAACATCCCAATTGGTATTTGCAGAATGGGCAAGATTTGTGCTATTGAGGGATGGGGGGTGGAAAGGGGACAGGTCAGGGGGAATTCTGGGCAGAGGAAAGAAAGGAGACAAGGCAGAAAGGTAGAAAATTCCTCTGAAAACAGAGTGGTTCTAGGCTTGAGGAGAGTTCCTGGAGAGAGACTCTAGGTGCTTAGGAATGAATGAATGTATATGTGAAACGGAGATGAGATGTGAACATCAGAAATGGTGAGAATTGACTCTGGTCTTTCATGGCTGCCTGACATCGCAATTCCCTTCTTATTTTCGAGGAATCCCAGCTATGGAAGCCAAAAAATCTAGAGCAGTCTCCCCAACTGGGGACCCTCTCACTCAGAGCTTTTTGAACCTGGAGCACATGAGGCAAGAAGCAGAGTCAGCGGAGAATCAGTTTTGCTGCTGAGGTGGGCAGCTGGCGTCCAGTGTTCACAGGCCAGCCATGGCAGAGGTCAGGCCATCAGACTACTGTGATGTGCGGTTTTTGGCTGTGCTCCTGGTTGTGTAGCCTCTCTGGGTTCCAGCTCACTTTCTACACCTGGCTCTTCAGACTTCCTGGCAATTCTGTGAGCCACCCCATATCCTCTTGTAAATTCTCTCTTTGCTTATTTTGGCCAGAGATGATTTCTGAAGCTTGCAATTAAGAACCCTGACTAATATGCTGTGTGAGAGAAATTTGGAGGATTATTTTCTTTCATATACAAAAGAAGGAAGGAAGGAGGGAAGGAAGGAAGGAAGGGAGGGAGGAAGGAAGAAAGGAAGGAAGGAAGGAAGGAAGGGGAAAATCGAAATAAAGGAGATACCCAACATTTGTGGGTTTCCTATTAGGTTCTAGACGCAGTCCTAGATGTTTCACAAGCTTTCTCGGTTAATCCTAATGAGGAAACTCAGGCCCAGAGAATTTAATCATCTTAAGATCAGGTAGCTAGCAGGTGGCAAAGGTAGGATTTGAACTGAGATCTTGTGGCTCAAAGCATATTCCCTTTGCACTATAAAACTGACATCTAAAAAAAAAAAAAAACTGACATCTAGACCAGAGGGTTGATATGATGATGTATTTGTATCATCTACAAATTATTTACACACATTTACTGTGTGTGTGTGTATATGCATATGTGCCCATGAACACACAGCATTAAGAGTTTGAATAGTGTTTAGTATTTAAGCATACATAACGATGGTATTTTATGCAAAACTTGGACATTAGAGTTGAGAAATTGGAAATGGGGGATGGACTAAGCTAAGGGAACCTGGATGTGCATGGAAAGTGGAAAGGGAGAGCCCACAGAAGTGAGCTTTGAATGTGTGCTTGGTGTTTGTTTGTCAGCAAGGAGTCAGGGCACTTGGGGAAGAGTTTGTGCCAGAGTGGATCATAGAATGCAGGGGCCTGGTCCACCATCCAGGGAATGTATTTTCTGTGTAGCACACTGCATGTCTATCTTCTAGCTAGAGAGATACGGTTGATCAGCATCTTCCTGAGCGGGTGGAGCCTGGGCCATCCCTAAGGAGATGCTAAACTGGACTAAATCATGGTGTGTACCCCTCCCTAATGCATGTTATTACCAAGGTGATGGAGGGTTAAGAGGAACTTTAAGGGTACACCTGATGATTCAAAACATGCAGCCTAAAGGATGGAGGTAGGAGGAGGGTGGGACAATGGTATTATTTTGCTGTATTGGTGGAGGTAGCAGGATATGACATCAGAACCCTGGTGCTCTTCCAAGTGTGGTGTTTGAACTTCGGCATCAGAATCACATAAAAGTGTTTGCTTAAATGCAGATTACCAGTCTCTACTAAGAACTATGAGATCAGAAATTCTGGGTGGGACCTGGAAATCTGCATTTTAACTGCCTTCCTCACATTCTTCTGAAGCTCACTAATGTTTAAGAAGCATTACTTAATCACTTTTTTGTTTTTCTGGGAGGCTGTTGAGTTGATGTTTGCAAATGAGCCTCAGATTCAGATCTGGTTAAGCTCCAGTGGTCCGTTTATCCTGGCCAAATGGGACAGGACCCCCATAGAGATGAATTTTTCACCGCCAAGGGAAGGGTCCGGATCCCCAACACTTCAAACGTTCTGCTGCAACCAGAGACAAAATGTCAGAATATAGGCCTGTGTGGGACCAGATCAGGATTCCCAGGAAGCCACAGCTGGAATTGTATATGATGGGGAGTGGGTGTGGACTGACGAGCGGCTTTGCCAAAGTTGCACCCTTTAGAACAGAATTAGGACATGGAGAAAAGAGAAGTGAACCACCGCAAGGAGACAGGCTGGTAGCTGGTAGCAACCACATAGTTATAATTATAATGCAGCTGAATCCTCTTTAAAACATGATTTCATTGCAGGCACATAGGCATGCATGCACATGAATTCTGCTGAACGTAGATCTTTTTAAAGCACACAGATAATATCACATTTCTACTTCTCTCTGATCTGTTCTTCCAGGAGGAATCTATGAGGTGTGACTTTAAAACAGATACCATGTTTCTTACCTAAGTTTTGTTCCTCTTTCCTTCCCTTGTGCTACCTTTTCAGTTTGTTAATGTTCCCCATCCCCCATATCTTCAAAACCACCTGCAATGAATTATAATTTTTTTACAAAAATCTAAATTAAAGTGATAAACTAAAATAAACAAACAAACAAACAAATACTGGAGACTCTAGGCACCCTGTACTGGAAACTGGAAACATTTTCAATCTGGAAGCCATTTCATATTGCAGAATAAATTGTTTCATTAAGAAAATGCTTTAAAGAAAGGAAATGCAAATATAAAGCACATGATGCCAAAGAATTTTAAAAAGCTCTACTGCCAAGAACAGTGGTAAGTATATAATAAGTAAAAGATTGGGAGCATGTACTGAAAATTTCACATACTTGAAGCAGATTTAACCCAAGAGCGTGCTGTCTCAGGCTTCAAATCAAACTGCGGCGGTGCAGTGGGGGCAGAATTCCATGATGTCTGCTTGCCCCGTGCTGAGGCCAGACCCCACCAATGGTAGGCGGCTCCCACCTGAGCTAGCTCTCTATGCTTTCCCCACAGAGGTCTACCCAAGGATAATGTGCAGACAAAAAGAGCAGAACATCAAACTATATTTAGGGCATGGTCTCAAATGTGGAAAATGTATTTAAAAGAGATGATGGAAGCAACAAAAGAGTAATAATGGTTATCTCAGGTAGGATAGTCATTCATTTATATTTTCTTCTTTAGATTTTCTACATGCTCTAATAGTTCTACAATGAAGAAAGAGTTGCTTGGACAAAAGATACAGCTGTGCCACAATTTACTCAGTCTCTAGGACATCCCTGGAGGAAGGAGAGAGTCACCAGGAAGGTGTGACGGGTGTTTTATCAGGCCTGTATCTTTAGCCAGATACAAAGCCCCCAAATGTACACCTGCACTCATTCTGTCTCAATCATGAGCTGTTAATCAAGTTAATTATGAGCAGTTGAAGCCCTGGGAGCCCTTAGTGACTGACAGTTCATCCTATAATTTCTCTGTGAGTTACAGAGCCAAAGATGAAGTAAGGCTGCTTCTCTTTTAGAAGCCCTATCTCCAGTTTCTGCTTTTGTTTTTGTTTCAGTGTTAGCCTCCTTAGGAAACCAGCACAGCATCAACAGCCCCCCAGATTAGCAGCAGAGCAGAGTCCAGTGATCAAGCAGCATCCTTTAGCCCAAAGGGGGAATGATGAAGGGGGCCTGTCTTTCTGTATTTTATCCAGGCTTTGGATTCTAGGTCTTGGCGATTAAGCCAGAAGATTGCTTCTCAGCCCTAAGCATTCTCCTAGAGGCCTTCTCCCCTGGCACGGGTCAAAGACAGAGCCCAAGAGAGGGAAGTGAGCCAGAATAAGTATGTCATCCAATGACCTCACCCCCAGAAAACAGGCAGGTAAGGCAGCTGGAACAACAGAGTCAGAACACTGAACAGCACGAAGGGAAGCAGCTCTAGCAACGGAAGGGTCATTTGCGGGCCCTGGAAAGCTAGTGTTAAAGAACAGAAGCCTTGACCTTTGTGTTGGAGTTGGGGGGTGAGGCTCTCTCTTGAATCGTTAATTCTGTACTCCTACCCGATTCTGAGTGGGTGCCCTATACACAGAGATGATCAATATGTATTTCTGTCTAATTAATTACAACCTGTTCCAGGGCCTTCTTCCCTTTTCCTCATCTTCTCTTCTCTCTTGAATTCATTCATTTATTTATTCCATACACATTCACTGAGCACCTACTGTATTTTAGATACTATGCTGTCTAGAAATTCAAGATGAGTAGGAATTCAAATGAGTCATAGCCTCTTCTGTCAAAGAGCTTACAGTTGAGTTGTAGCCGTGTGTGTGTGTGTGTGTGTGTGTGTGTGTGTGTGTGTGTGTGTGTTGGGGTGGGGGAGAGACAGACACATGGCCTTTAAATGTGATAGTGTGACAGGGCCCATATTAGGACATGTTCTAGGTATGGTTTGGGAACAAAGGGAGAGGGGTCAGTTACCCGTCTGGAGTGCTGGTCAGAGATGTCTTCATGAAAAGGTGACCCCTGAGCTAAGTCTTAAACATGATCTGGGCAGAATTTCTAAAAGCAGAAATGGAGCAGGAGGTAGTGCAGATGCATAAGCAGTGGGCCGAGATGAGAGTGGGGCCAGCTGCCAGGAATATGAGTCAGCAATGAGGCTGGAAAAGTTGGCTGAGGTCGGACCAAGGTGATCCAGGCTATCAGGTCTGGACTGAACTCTGCAGGCATTGGACCACCCATAAGGATATCTAAGCAGAAGAACAAGATCAGATCTGTATGTCAGCCAAGTTATTGTGGCCACAGGATGTAGGATGTATTGGTGGAAAGAGAGACAACAGGCAGAGGCCTCTTCCATGGGAGAGCTCATCACAAGAGCCCAAGAAGGAACAAGTACCAGAACTAAGCTATAGCGTGGCAGGAATGAGAAGCAAATAGTATGTAAGAGAGACATTACAGGGAGACACAAGAAGTAGAATCCACGTGACCTGACAACAGGTTGCGTGTGTATAGACTGAGCAAGCCAAGGAATCACCAGACTTCAGGGTGAGTTACTCAAGAATGTGGTGTGCATTCAGGCAATATCTAGAGATGATGGGGAACTTGGAAATTCCCCTTTTTTGCTTTGGCAAAGCACCATGTAATAAACATCCTTGAGCACCTATAATGAACAACTTGGAATACTTATGTTAAAGAAGCAGGGGTCTCACAGAGGTCAGAGCCGCTCATGGGCTGTGTGGCCTGGGGAAGGCACTTTACCACTCTGAGCCTCAATTTCTCACTCTGCAAAATGGGGATGATCATTGAATCTATTTCATAGGGTTGTTATGAAGAGGAGAGACGAGATTACGCTGTGCAGTGTTTAGGAGGGAGTCTGACACGGTAGCTTTCAATGAATGTTAGCTATATTACTATTATTATTAGCACGGGTTGGAGGATGCATGTTAACCGTACTGTCAGGGCCTTAATTTAAACTAGCATCAGGACAAAAATAGCATGAGGAAAAACATTTTCCTAAAATGCTGTTTCTTTTGGGGTGGTTTCATAATGCTCAGCTGAAAATCACACCTCATACTTAATATTTAAAAAAAAAAAAAGTAGAAGCCATCCAAATTTCCAATGGCTTCTCACCCCTTTAGACTGAAATCGAAAATCCTCACAGTGACCTTATAAGCCCTGCATGATTTGGCCCAAGCTCCCTCTGCAATATCCTCTCTGCTCTCCCCCTTGCTCACTTCACTCCAACCACAGACTTACTTTGCTATTCCTTAAACACCCCTGACGTGTGCCCACCTTGGAGTTTTTGCACTTTCTACTCCCTTGGTCTGGAACGCTCTTTGCCTGACATCTTCATGGTTTGCTTCCTCACTTCCAGTGTTTGCTTAAATTTCATTTCTTCAAATAGAGGCTCTTCTGACCGCCCTAAAATTGTCCCCTCCATCCGTCCCTATTCCCTTATCCTGTATTATCTTTCTTCATTGGACTTATTGTCCAATAAGATGTTCAGACATCTTATTATATACATAGTTGTTTCTTTCTTTATTGTCTGCCTTCCTCATTATTAGGTTTGTTCTGTTCAACTTATTATCGTGCCTGAAATAGAGCCTAGCACTCAGCAGACTCTTAATATTTGTTAAATGAATGAAGCACTTCCTCTCAGCAACTCTTCTCTTAGTTTCCGTGGTTTTCTCCCTGCTTCCTCAGACATTCCTTCTTCCTTACCTTTCCTGGGTTTTCTTTTTCTAACTGACTTCTAAATGTTGGTGTTCCTCAGGACTCCATCCTGGATCCGTTTTTCCTCTCTTCACTCTCAGCCTAAGCAGTCGCATCTATTTCCATGAATTTAAGTACCAGCTTTATGTGGCTTACTTCCAAATTCTATCTCTAGCCCAGAGCTCCAGACTTAGCCGATTGCCTGCTTGACATCTCCGCTTGACTGTATAAATAGGCATTTCAAAAGTAACATGTCCATAACTGGATTCTTGATCCCTCCGGCCCCAACAAAAACCTGCCCCCCTCTAGAATTTCTGAATAGGAAGATCAATGTGGTTGGAAAAAGAGAAAAACTGTTCTGTTTACATAGGACTTTACTTAAGTAAAACTGGAAAAAAAATCAATTGTATCAAAGAAGGAGAGGAGGAGGTAATAGAATTATGAGGAGCGTTGGACCCTCTTTGGCACTAGCACAGTCCTCGCTATTTTACAAAAAGACACCACTTGCCACTGGGTTACCCGAGTCGAAACCCTAGGATTCCTCCCTTTCTCTTACTTCTGCATCTCACGTGGACTCCTGAAGAAGCCTCCTAACTCATCTCCTCGTGACCATTCTTGCTGATTTGAACCTGTTCTCCGAGTAGCATCAAGAGTGACCTTCTTAAACTGTAAACTATATAATGACACTTTAAAAAAATCCCTTAAATGACCACCCACGTCCTTAGAGTAATACTTGCACCCCTGACACTGGCCATGCCCACATCTCTGCTGGTCACTCTATCCTCAGCATGCACCACTCTCCACCTGACTGGATACACTTCAGCAACACCAACCAGTCTTCCATCTGTTCTGAGGATTCAACAAATTCTTTATTGCGTGAGGCCTTTTCATGTGCTGTTCCCTCTGTCTGGAATGCTCTTCTTTCAGCTCTTCACATGACTAGCTCCGTACCTTTGCATCCTTTCTCATTTTAAGTGGCACCTCCTCAGAGAGGTTTGCCTCCGATCACCTATTTAAACATTTAACAGTTAAATCCAAATATTCTTTTGAATTTTTAAAATAAGATAAAGCGATCTTGGCCAAGATGGAGTAACAGGAAATGAATTTATCCAGCAGCCTGAAACAACTAAAAAACTGGTTAAAATATATGAAACAATGTTTTCAGATACTGGACATCAGGAAGCAGAGATGAGTAATCCTTGAAAGAACAGAAACAGGGTTAGCCCTGTGATTGCCCCAGGTTGTTGCCTAGAGAGAGGATCCAGAATGCAGCATCAAGAGGGGTAACCTAGGCAGAGTCCTGTGGTCTCCCTGGGTTAAGGAGATGGTGTTGGGTGTCTGGTAGGCCAGGGTGGCTAGAGTTCACAGGGCAGAGTACCAGACAGAGAGAGCAACACGAAGAAAAAGCTCTGGAAATCTGCTGAGGATCTCCCTTGGAGCTCCAGCTGAATACTGATCAGTGCATGTGTGGGAGGAAACTATACAGTGCCAGGGAAAGAACAACGTGAAAGGATTAGAAGGAACAATCCTTGAAATTCACACAGGGCTAGAAATAGTCTGTGTTTCCATTAGCCAAAGTGGGAAAACCTCTAAATTCATGGGTTGTCAGGAAGAGTACTCAGAAGGGTATTATATCAGCAGAGGAGAAAATTAGTCCTAAAGGTTGCTCTGATTCCGAATAACAAAGCAAACCTTTGTTTAATAATAAAAGCAAACCTCAAAAGAAGGAAAAACTAGACTAAAATTGTTTCCAAATAACATAACACAAAGCACAAGAATATTTATAAGAATACAAAAATATGCAGCATTCAACAGGGTAAAATTTACAACTGTCATCCAACCAAGCATTGCCAAGCTTACAGAGAAGCAGGACAAAATACAACCCATAATAAGGAGAAAAATCAACCAATAGAAACAGACCCAGAAATGACCGATGATGAAATGAGTAGGCAAAGACATTTAGTACTTATTATAACTATATTCCTTATTATAACTACATTCCATGTTAAAGGCAGAGGACAGATAGACCATGTTAAGTAGAAATATAGAAGATATAAAAAAGATTTAAATCAAATTCTGAAGATGAAAACTAAATGATTTGATACAAAAAATACACTAGATGGGATTAGTATCAAATTAGACACTACAGATGAAAAGTTTAGTAAACATGAAGAAATAGCAGTAGAAAATGCAAAATAAAATGCAAAGAACAAATACTGAAGGGAAAAAAATGAAAAGAATATTAGTGAACTATGGGGCAACTTTAAGCAGCCTAAGGGGGGTAGTGAGGAAACTTTTGGGGGTGGATATGTTCATTATCTTGATGGTGGTGATGGTTTCACAGCCGTACACATATGTTAAAGCTCATCAAGTTGTGTGCTTTAGATATACGTATTTAACTTACTGTACTTCCATCATGTCTCAACATTGGTATAAAAAAGCAGTCTGGAACTAAAATCCCAGATAATAACATGGGAGATGGCAATGGGGTGGTGGAGCAGTGGGTTGGGATACTAAGTGAGGGGAAGCAATAGCTTTCTAAGCTTCTTGTCTATTTGGGAAGAATAGGTCTATTTGTCTAATAGGTAATGGGTACCTATTAACTGTATAAGTTGTTATAAAAATATGTTTTAAAACAAGTGTCTTAAAAAAATAAAATAAAACAAGTGTCTTAAAAATATGGGTAGCTACTGAATGAAGCAAAATAGAATGCATAACTTGAAACCAATGTAAGAGAAAGTAGAGCAAAAAATAACTGATCAATTCAACTAAAGCAGAAAAAGGAAAAATAAGAAAACTAGAAAGATAGTAAACAGAAATTGAAAATACTTGAAGTTTTTTATTCAAGAAACTATAAAAAGAACCACAAACTAGCCTGAAGTAATAGAAAGAGGGACTCTGTAAACTTAAAAGCAGAAATAAAAAGAAATAGGAAAACTGTAAAGTTCATCAATAAAACCCAAAGTTGTTTTTTTTAAGATCAATAAAATAAACTTTGGCAAGTATTAAGAGGAAAAAGACAAGGTATAAATAACATTAGGAATTATGTATATTTTAAATTACAAGCAAATATTTTATGCCAATAAATTTTGTTTTTTAAATCGACTTCATTGAAGTATAATTTACACACAATAAAATGCACACCTTTTAAATGTATTGAGGAGTTTTGACAACTATATGCCACCTGTAACGACTACCACCACAACCAAGGTATTTCTGACAACCCAGGAGTTCTCTTGTCAGTTCTCAGTCAATCCCCTTTGTCTACCTCTTGGCCCTAGGTAACTGCTGATCTGATTTCTAAATGATAGTTTTGCCTTTTCTTGAGTTTTGTATAAGTGGAATCATACAGTATCTATCCTTTTATGTATGCCTTTTTTCATTCAACAAAATTATCTTGAAATTCATCCATGTTGACTATCAATAGTTCATTGCATTTCATTCCTGAATAGCAGTCTACTATGGATATACCACAATTTTTAAATCAGTTCATCTCTTATTGAAACACTTGGGTTGTCCAGTTTGGGGCTCTTATAAATAGAGCTGCTATGAAATTCATTTCCAGGGGGATATATTTTTTCATTTCTCCTAAATGAGTGGAAGTTCTTGGTCCTATGATAAATGTATGTGTAACTTTGTAAGAAACTGCCACTGTATGAAAATTCTAGTTGTGTCACATTCTTGCCAACATTTTACAGCAATATAAATGAAAACCTAAATGAAATAGACAATTTTATAAAAAGTAATGAATTACCAAAATTGGTTGAAGGAAAAGTAGGGAACCTGAAAAGACTAATAACCATGCAAAGTATTGAAATGGTAATCAAAGGTCAACCCCACCCTCCAAAGATATACTATGATCAAAGAGTTTTACTAGTGAAGTTCTACCAAAGTGTCCAGGAATAGATAATTCCATGTGTTGTTCAAAGTGAACAGAGAAAAAGATAGCAGTTCATTTTATGAGGCTATTACAACGTTGATACCAACATTTTGTAAGGATATCATGAAAAAAATCTGTAATTTAATATCACTTCAATCAAGGAAGCAAAAATCCCACATTAAGTATGCTTTAAAAAATAAGCAATGCCAAACATGATCAATAAGAGGTTATAGTAGTAGGAATGGTAGGATGCTTTAACTTTAGAAAAATCTAGCAATATCATTTTTTGAGCTAACCAATTAAAGGATAAAACCATATGGTCATCTGAAAAGATGCACAAAAAGCATTTAATAAAATTTCAACTCCTGTTCTTGATTTTAAAACATATACATACAACACGTATACACATACTCAATAAACTGAACACAGATAGGAATTTCTGCGGGAAGCACATATTACTAGAAAATCCAAGAAAATCGACTGGCACTATTTGAACCAATTTGAGAGCTCAGCAGGGTGACTAAATACACAAGATTAACACTAAAATCAATACCTTCTCTACACACCAGCGTTAACTAATTAGAAAATATAATGGAAAAAAGAAATACATATAATAGTTCCAAATATATTCTAGGAATAAAACAACCAAAAAATAAATAAAGAAACCAGACCTTTATGAGAAAATCTATAAAACTTTATTCAAAGACATTATTTAAAATCTCAGCCTCTTACTGTATGTTTCCTTCCAAACACTTAAGAAAAACTGCGTTTTTAAAAACCATGTTCTTTGAAACACTAATGCCATTTAAGAATGGGGAAAACCCAAATCAAATCATACTGGTGGTTTTCATCATCTTACCCGCCTCCCTCATCCTTAGATTGTAAACTTCTTGAGGGAAAAGATCGTTAGTCGTGTTCCTCACTCTGTCCCCCCACCCAATACCTTTCACAATTCTCAGCACAGATTTGGCCCCTTACAGTTCTAAAACATCGAAGAATCTGAAGCACTTGCTGGTCCTCTTTCTCTCTACCTATTTTGATGGATGTTACGCAATAATATACCGAAATTGCTCCAAGTCTTCCAGGTGATAAGACCTCCGCCAACGACTCATGCCAGACAATCAGAATACTCCTCACCTGTGACCTCTCCCCGCCCCCACCCGCCCCCAAGGCCGCAAGAGGGGGAATCTTACAGTCTCGGGCTGTTTTTCTCCTGGTGAGGCCAATGCGCCTGCGCACCGTGCCCTGATTGGCTGAGAGCTGCGGACCTGCGCGCGCAGGCCTCCACCTCGGTTACTAAAGAGCGTGAGCTGGACGAGGGCGGGTGAGGGTGGCACTGTCTCTGGCCCGCCTTGAGGCCTGTACCACGCCCGCCATGCCTAACCGCAGGGCCACTCGCAATTCCTACTATTTCTTCGTGCAGGAGAAGATCCCCGAACTACGGCGGAGAGGCCTGCCCGTGGCTCACGTCGCTGACGCCATCCCCTACTGTTCCGCTGACTGGGCGGTAAGGCTGGAGGCCAGTGAGCCCAGGGTCGGGCAGTTGAGCAAATAGGAGGGAAACAAGACTCGAGGAGGCCAGTGACCCCTGGGCCCCTCCTGGAGGGGGAGGGACACCCCCACCCCCACCCTTCCGCGGCTCAGGGCAACCGACGCCGCTTCCGCCTCCCTGTAATGTGCAGGCATCTACAGGCTGGGCCCTGGGCAGTAGGCCCTCACTGCTGCTGCTTGTCTCCCCCTTCTATCTCCTCAAGCTCCTGAGGGAGGAGGAAAAGAAGAAATATGCAGAAATGGCTCGAGAGTGGAGAGCCGCCCAGGGGAAGAACTCTGGGCCTTCGGAGAAGAAGGTAAAATTAGCCAGAGAAGAGCAGTCACCTGCCTTGCACGTAGGCATGCTTAGTAAATGCTGGATGAGTGAATGTCAATGGTAGATGACTGGGTGATTTGGGTGAATGCAAAGAAGAGTTTTTCATTTTTTTCCTCATGTAAGAGAATGCCTGCTAAAAAAAAATGGCAGGCTCCGGTACTAGGGCACACCTGGGTATCATTTGATGGTGAAGGCCAGGGAAAATCCCATTAGAAAACCTGCACCCAGTAGACCGTGATTAGCAAAGGGAGCGTTGATATTTAGAGTTTGTACTAGGTGACCTCTAAGGGTCTCTTTCAACTCTTTTATGATTTAAGAACCCTTTTTCAAATGTTTGAAAGTAGTTTGGTCCCCTCTCTCCTTTTTTTTTTCTTTCTTTGCGGTATGCGGGCCTCTCACTGCTGTGGCCTCTCCCGTTGCGGAGCACAGGCTCCGGACGCGCAAGCTGAGCGGCTATGGCTCACGGGCCCTGCCGCTCCGCGGCCTGTGGGAATCTTCCCGGACCGGGGCACGAACCCGTGTCCCCTGCATCGGCAGGTGGACTCTCAACCACTGCGCCACCAGGGAAGACCCCCCTCTCTCTTTTTGAATGACACCTGGAACAAGGCCAGTTCCTGTGTTTAAAGTATGGAAATAACAAGATTTATGGATGTTTGTGAACGTTTGTGTCTTACAGGTAAGAGTTGTATAAAGTTTATTTGGGTTAATTTGTGTGTAGCAGGATGTTAAAGCACTAAATAAAATTTGGTGCTGATTCATATCAAGAAAAGGCAAGGTAATTGTGGAATTTCCCCCCTCCCTCTGTGTTCTTCCCATTCTTACATAGCAAAAATTCTATTCTTATTATAAACTGTTAATATTGGATTGAAATTCGAGAGAGTTTTGCTTGTTTTAGGTTTGAGAGATTTTTATTTTATGGCTTTATGTTTGAGTAGACGCTCTAATCAGTTGAATTTGTACTTGTAAACCATAATTTTTTTTTTTCTTCTCACTACAGTGTCTTAAGACATCTCCCCTCAAAATGAAAGCCATGTTGTATGTTTAAGTCATTGAGACTTGGAGTCAGCACAATCTGGTTTTTACTTTGAGTGAAGAACAAATAATATTAGAGTACTTTGGGAAATGTTTTTTTTTTTTTAAATTATTTATTTTTGGGCTGCATTGGGTCTTTGTTGCTGTGCGCGGGCTTTCTCTAGTTGCAGTGAGCGGGGCCTACTCTTTGTTGTGGTGCGCAGGCTTCCCATTGCGGTGGCTTCTCTTGTTTCGGAGCACGGGCTCTAGGCACGCGGGCTGCAGTAGTTGTGGCTCGTGGGCTCTAGTTGTGACGCACGGGCTTAGTTGCTCCGCGGGATGTGGGGTCTTCCCGGACTAGGGCTCGAACCCGTGTCCCCCTGCATTGGCAGGTGGATTCTTAACCACTGCGCCACCAGGGAAGTCCTGGGAAATGATATTTTTTTGGCCACTGGACAGGCATGTATTGTGTGACCCAGTAGGATTAGTTTAGATTATCAGTAGTGGGCAAATGGCTTTCAGCAGTAATTGGAGTGGTTATTTACCACTCAGCCTTTTGATACAAAATATTTATAGATTTTTGCCATTGTCTGCCTTTGGGTGTTGGTTTTGTTGACGATTATTTATTTATATACTCATTGGGTTTGTTGGCATGGAGAGGTTACCAAAGTAATCTGTGGGTTGTTTTGCAGTTATTTTACTAAATTTAAATATATGGTATAAAGTGCCCAGCGGGAGTTTAAGTATGTGGTCAATGATTACCTTTTTCTTTAGAAACCTGTTTCCACCCCACTGAGGAGGCCAGGCATGCTTGTACCAAAGCAGAATGTTTCACCCCTGGATATGTCAGGCTTGTCTCTAAAAAGTGATCAAGGTAGAGTAATCCTAAAATGTTTGCTTAGATAAATTTGGGTGCTTAAAATACTATGATATATTGATCAGTAAACGTGTGTTCTGTTCATTTTGATTCTGCCTTTCAAAGTAATTGACTACAGGTGTTTGAACACGATGGCACTAAAGTTGTAAAAGATCGGGTAATGTGCTTTCGTTGAAGTAACACTGGAGTTTTTTTTTTTTTGCAAAAATCTGGTCTCGTTTTCTACCACTTCATATGTTATTAAACATACTTTTGGATTTAAGTGTTTATAGCTAGACACTTACATACACTTGTTATAAAAGTAAAGATAAATTGAGCTAGCCTAGATAAAAACATAGCTAATCAGAGTCCTTCCTATTCCTTCTGGCTGTTTTTTATTAAATATGTTCTTTGTTAAAAATTTAATCTTCAGCAGTCTTAAGTGTGGCCAATCCTGGTAAATAATACCTCCTTACATTCTCACATTTCTTTCTTTCTTTAGAGAATCTGTAAGTGGTCTTGTGTATATTGGTAAAAAGTAAAGAGTGAACTAAATTGTCCATAGTTTATATCAGTTTTTCTACACTGATTGTACTTGGTTTTATTTACCTAGGCCTTATATTTCTTGAGTATGGGTCACAGCTTTTCTTAAGTCATTCCTGAGATTCAGGGCTTATGTACAGCTAAATTACGTAGAGCTGGCTGCAAGTTTGAATAATTTTGTTACTTCATGCAAAGAGTGGTTACTACTTTAATCCTTGATAAGTGTAATTATAAAAATTGATTAATTTACCTGGTATAGCTGGTTTATTTTCTCTTTTCCAGCTCATTTAGGGATATAGGAACACAAGGAGAAAGGTTCTAAAACTTTTGGTTTTGTCAAAGGGGTAAATGCGAAATGCTCATCTTTTCGTGTTGTCTTTTTTATTTTTTTTAAGCTGTCCTTGGAGGCATTTTTTATTTTTTGAACATTTTTAGCCATGGCGAGCTACCTCCTCACTGTGAACAGCGCTTCCTCCCTTGTGAAATAGGCTGTGTTAAATATTCTCTCCAAGAAGGTATTATGGCAGATTTCCACAGCTTTATAAATCCTGGTAAGTGGCCAGTTAGAGTAGATGCTAGATCTTTAAAAGTTGTTTTTTATATTGACCTTATTTGATAATAGTATTTTTATTAAAAGCAGTTGTGTAGGTAAGTTCTTAAAATGTAACACAGGACTTCATAATAATTGGATGAAAAACTTTAGAACTAAGTGTTGACACAGAGTTTTTGGTTTAGTCTTTTAACCTCAAGTAAGCATTAGAGTTGGGTGGATAGAATGCTTGAAAAATGTGTAGACTATTTGCTTATTTGCAGTCTTACATCTTAGAATTTCCTGAAAGCTTCTTATACCTTTGCTCTTTTCTTTACCCCATCCTTCACCTCCACAGTCACTAGTTTTTAACTTGCTATTGCCTTATAACCTTGAGCAAAGTACTTATCCTTTCTGAACCTATTAGCTCTATAAATTGGGGATAATGCCTATTGGAGGCCTGTTCTAAGGAATACATGAGAAGGTATGGAAATAGCGTAGTATTTAATAGGCTCTCGGGTATTCTTATTTTTTTTTCCTACTACTCCACCCCATCAAAAGCAATTAGTAATGAAGACATAGGATTTGATTCAATTCCCAAGTTGGTAAAGAGTAGTTAAGGGAGTACTATACCTTTAAAGGTAAGTGGGAGGGATGTGTAGGGGGAAGAGTAAAGGAGAAGAGGTTGGGAAAAGAAGAATTTCATCTTCAGTTTTATCAATTGCTTTAAAATTCATTAGGACAGTCCAGTACTTTTCCTTGTTTTGAGATAACAAGAAAAATTTTCCTACTTAACACTTAGGAGAGTTGCTGCTTAGGACACGTCAAAAAACTACTTTTTTCTGTACGGGTGTAAAACATTAAAAAATAGAATTTGGAGACTTTTTTCCTCCAAGAAATACGTAAATACCTTGCTATATCAAGGGCCTCATGAATCCCTGTGGCCTCTTCGTGGACCCCTGGCTAAGATTCCTTTAGCACAAATTTTCTTTACCTAGTATTTCTTTCTCTGTGAGGAATAACTTGCTTTTTAAAGTAGCTTAGACAATATACCAAGATTCTTTGATAGTCATAATAGCTTTGGTTAGGAAAAAAGTCCCCTAGGAGGGTTTAATCTTCTGTAATTTCACATAGCAGTAACAAGTACCTATGTTATGATTTGGTTATCCTGTGGAATATTACTGTAGCACAACCGGAGAGCTTCCAGATTTCTGCTTCTCAATAAAATATTTTGTATTACAGGTGAAATTCCACGAGGATTTCGGTTTCATTGTCAGGCTGCAAGTAAGTATAAAGTAATGGGGTAGAATATAGGCATTGAATACGTGTGTACCTGGTTAAGATGCTGCTTTAAACAGACACATAAAACATTGATTGGGGGGAAGAATAACCTAAATTATTGTTGGAGAATCTTCATAGAAGTGGTAGATGGTGTATGTAATCCTCAAAAACTTTAAAATTATATAGAATGAAAGGATAATATCCTTTTCCCTTTATGGAGATTGTGTTTTTATTTTCTTCTTTTTTTCTGCTTATATCGTTTGGCTTGAAGATCAGCGGCTTTTACCCACCAGGTGCATAGGTAGGTCTTTTAACAGGTATCAGGTTACCTAGATTTAGGGCCATTCACAGGAATATCCATTCAAAATTAAGGGATAAAAAGTTGATACTGGGCCTCCCTGGTGGCGCAGTGGTTGAGAGTCTGCCTGCCGATGCAGGGGACACGGGTTCGTGCCCTGGTCCGGGAGGATCCCACATGCCGCGGAGCGGCTGGGCCTGTGAGCCGTGGCCGCTGAGCCTGCGCGTCCGGAGCCTGTGCTCCGCAACGGGAGAGGCCACAACAGTGAGAGGCCCGAGTACCGCCAAAAAAAAAAAAAAAAAAACGTTGATACTTCAAAAATAACAGAATGTTATACAGCAAAACAGCTATGAATTAATTTTTCAGATGAGGAAAATGGGTTTCTATTTTAAGTATTTTGCAACCAAAGGATGTGACTGTATATCTAAGCTCTTGTACTCTTGTCTAGAAACTAGATTTTAACCAGTTTCTTATTTGATTCAAATGAAAATCATGATAATAGGTTTGCTTTTTAAGTTTTATTCAAAATGTCAGTTTTTTCTTAAAAATGTAGGCAGTTAGCCAGTAGAAGTGTTTGAAATTAGAAATAAGTTTTTCAAATCTGCCATAACAAGCAGCTGTTTTGTAATACTTATAATATTGTTCTTTATAAGTGAAGAGAATATTTTAGACTCATTTTTGGTTATGTCCTTTGAGTTTTTTCCAGTCTTAGTGAAAAATATGTCCTAGTCCTTTTTTTGTTTGCCTGGGATCAGGGCTGTAGGCCTTGGAACAAGGAGTTTAAGGCAGTTTTTTTTAGTAAGTTTGTAGCTTTGAATGAAAAAAATTATAGAATAAAAATTCTGTTGTAACTTTGAGGTGTGAACCTAGCTAATCTCAAGTGTTACATTGTCTGAGGTTATTTGACAAAATAGGTAGTGGTAAAACCAAAAATAGAAACTTAGCTGGTGAATTAATTTCACATTTTTACTTAAGTTCTTTTTCTGGTTTGCTCATCTGATGAGTGCATTGGAATCCCTATGTGCCAGACACTCATTTGTGAGAATGTCCCTTTACTCTTTATTTTGTTTCTGATTAAATTTTAAAAAAAAATTATTTTTAAAGGCTTATTTTTACAGTCTTTCCAAATTAACTGATTAACAGAAAGTGTGGTTCTTTTTTTTCTAACATTTTTATTGGGGTATAATTGCTTTACAATGGTGTGTTAGTTTCTGCTTTATAATAAAGTGAATCAGCTATACATATACATATATCCCCATATCTCCTCCCTCTTGTGTCTCCCTCTCTCCCTCCCTATCCCACCCCTCTAGGTGGTCACAAAGCACTGAGCTGATCTCCCTGTGATATCTGGCTGCTTCCCACTAGCTATCTGTTTTACATTTGGTAGTGTATATATGTCCATGCCACTGTCTCACTTCATCCCAGCTTACCCTTCCCCCTCCCCGTGTCCTCAAGTCCATTCTCTACATCTGCATCTTTATTCCTGTCCTGCTAGGTCCTTCAGAACAGTTTTTTTTTTTTTAGATTCCATATATATGTGTTAGCACATGGTATTTGTTTTTCTGTTTCTGACTTACTTCACTCTGTATGACTCTAGGTCCATCCACCTCACTACAAATAATTTCATTTCTTTTTATGGCTGAGTAATATTCCATTGTATATATGTGCCACATCTTCTTTATCCATTCATCTGTCAGTGGACACTTAGGTTGCTTCCATGTCCTGGATATTGTAAATAGAGCTCCAATGAACATTGTGGTACATGACTCTTTTTGAATTATGGTTTTCTAAGGGTATATGCCCAGTAGTGGCATTGCTGGGTCGTATGGTAGTTCCATTTTTAGTTTTTTTAAGGAACCTCCATACTGTTCTCCACAGTGGCTGTATCAATTTACATTCCCACCAGCAGTGCAAGAGGGTTCCCTTTTCTCCACACCCTCTCCAGCATTTACTGTTTGTAGATTTTTTGATGATGGCCATTCTGACTGGTGTGAGGTGATACCTCATTGTAGTTTTGATTTGCATTTCTCTAATGGTTAGTGATGTTGACAATCCTCCCATTTACCATTGGAACAAAAAGAATAAAATACCTAGGAATAAACCTACCTAAGAAGACAAAAGACCTGTATAGAAAGGTCTTATAGAAAACTGTAAGACACTGATGAAAGAAATTAAGGATGATACAAACAGATGGAGAGATATACCATGTTCTTGGATTGGAAGAATCAACGTTGTGAAAATGACTGTACTACCCAAAGCAATCTACAGATCCAGTGCAATCCCTATCAAACTACCAATGGCATTTTTCACACAACTAGAACAAAAAATTTCACAATTCGTAGAGAAAGTGTGGTTCTTAGAAACAAACCTATTAAGGACTCTAGGAATGTTTTCTTGAGTTTTTTTTCAGACTAATTAAAACTGAGCACAATGTTTTTCATTCAGGAAACCTAAGATCCTTGGAGCTCACCAATTTAAGCGTGTCTTAAATTGCCAATTTGATAACCCTGAGAAATGTGCCAGTTAAATAAGACAAATGAGTGTATTAGAGTGACAGCTATGTCGACATAATAACTAAAAATGCCCAGGCTAGTGTAATCAAGCTGATATTTAGGAAAAGACCGTGTTTCATACAGTAACACACTGAAGCAATTAAAATTTGATGTGGTTACAATTTGATTAGAAGTTAAGGAATGTGCATGTAGATGTTTCAAATGCTCCTGTGCTATCTGGCCTTTTAAGAAGTAGTTACAAGTGAAATCAAGCGAAGGCTTCGTGGGCATTATGGTTTAGCACATAATATTGAAGAATTTCAAGATTGGAAGAGATTTTGATAGACTCCCCCCCCCAACCCGTATGTTCCTCTGAAGGGGAGTGCAGGTTCTGTATGTGTGTGTTGGAGTGGGGAGGAGGTAGGAGGTTTGGGCCCATCTCATTGGGCCCATCTCCCACACTTCCCTAGAGCAGCTCTGTTTCTATCTATTTCACTAATTAATGATTTTTGAGAGAGAAGCTCTGCTTTAAAAGGAGCAAAGCCTTAGAAACTGCTTTTAGCTTCCTGTACAAAAGGTCTGTCAGCTTTTAAAATGAAGCTTCATACACAAAAACATCATAACATTCACTTAAGGTGGAAAGAATATTAATGATCAGCAGTGCACCTGCTATCAATCAGCTGAAGAAATAGCACATTGCTGTTATCATTGAAGACCCCTATATTTTTCCCTGATTTCATCCTCCCTCTTAAGAGAACCACTGTTGTGAATTTTGTGTTAGTTCCTTTGTTTTATGAATAATTTTATGATAAATACATATTTAAATGGTGTATTTAATTCTGCTTGAACTTTGATTTAACATATTTTGTATATTTCTTGTATTTTTGTTAACTCAACAATGTCTTTTCCCCATTTCTGCATTGGATTGTTTTTCATCTTTTTTTGGTTTATGAAAGTTTATAATATGTTTTTATTGATTGTTTTAATTGTGTGCAGATACCTGTTTGCAGTTTGTGCCTTGCATTTTTTTACTCTATGGTGTATTTTAATGAACAGAAGTTTTTATTTTTAGTTCAGTAAATGTATCTTTTCCATTATGGTTGTGGGGTTTTTTGGTCTTATTTAAGATTTCCCTTCTACTTGAAGGCCATGAAGATATCTTTATTTTCTTCTATAGTTCCAAGTTCTTATTCCACCTGGAATTGACTTATGTATGATGTGAGGAAAAGATTCAGTTCCTTTTTTTTCACATGTGGATAATCAGTTGTCTCAGCGTATTTTATTGAATAATCAATTTTTCCCCATATGTAGTGCCACCTGTATCATATCACGTTTCATTTTATGCATGAGTCTTTCTGATATCTTCTGTTCTATAGACCTGCTTGTTTTTTGGTGCCCATGTCATATGTTAAACACGATATTTTGATCGTATATACTTGACTTTGTTCTTTTGGAATATTGTGGTTATTCTTGACTTTTTGCTTTTCCACATACAATTCAGAATCAGTTTATCATGCTTCACAAAAAGCTTGTTGAGATTTAGAATCTCAGGATTTGGAACCACAGGATTCTAATCTCAGGATTTGGGTTTTTTTTAAGGGAGTGTTTATGTATTTTTATATTTTTAAATTTTTAAATGTTATGCAGTTTTAAAGATTACTTTCCACTTACAGATACTACAGAATATTGGCTATATTCTCCATGTTGTACAATACATTCTTGATCCTGTCTTACAGCCAGTACTTTGTAACTCCCACTCCCCCACTCCTATATTGCACCTCTCCCACTGGTAGCCACTGGTTAGTTCTTTATATGTGTGAGTTTGCTTCTTTTATGCTATATTCGCTAGTTTGTTTTTTTAGATCCATATATAAGCGATGTCATGCAGTATTGATCTCTCTCTGTCTGGCTTCTTCACTTAGCATAGTGCCCTCCAAGTCCATCCACGTTGCTGCACATGGCAGAATTGTGTTCTTTTCTGTGGCTGAGTAGTAGTCCTATGCATATATATATACCACAGCTGCTTCTTTAATTTTTATTTTATATTGGAATATAGTTGATTTACAACATTGTGTTAGTTTCAGGTATACAGAAAACTGATTTAGTTATACATATGTCTATTCTTCTTCAGATTCTTTTCCCATATAGGTTATTACAGAGTATTGAGTAGAGTTCCCTGTGCTATATAGTAGATCCTTGTTAATTATCAATTTTATGTATAGTAGCGTGTATATGTTAATCCCAAACTCCTAATTTATCCCTCCCCCCTCCAGCTTTCCCCTTTGGTAACCATAAATTTGTTTTCTGAGTCTATGAATCTTTTTTAAGTAAGTTCATTTGTATCATTTTTCTTTTTTAGATTCAACATATAAGGAATATCATATGATATTTGTCTTTGGCTTACTTCACTGAATATAATATTCTCTGGGTCCATCCATGTTGCTGCAAATGGCATTATATTCTTTCTTATGGCTGAGTATCTCCATTGTATATGTGTACCACATCTTTATCCATTGCTCTTTTGATGGATATTTAGGCTGCTTCCTTGTCTTGGCTATTAGAAATAGTGATGCAGTGAACACTGGGGTGCATGTATCTTTTTGAAATATGGTTTTCTCTGGATATATGCCCAGGAGTGCAATTGCTAGATCATATGGCAGCTCTATTTTTAGTTTAAGAAACCTCCATACTCTTCTCCATAATGGTTGTACCAGTTTACATTCCCAGCAAGAGTGTAGGAGGGTTCCCTTTTCTCTGCACCTTCTCCAGCATTTATTGTTTGTAAACTTTTTGATGATAGCCATTCTGACGAGTGTGAGGTAATAACTCACTGTAGTTTTGGTTTACATTTCTCTCATAATTAGTGATGTTGAGCATCTTTTCACGTGCTTTTTGGCCATCTGTATGTCTTCTTTGGAGAAATACATCTTTAGGCCTTCTATCCATTTTTTTTAACATCTTTATTGGGGTATAATTGCTTTACAATGGTGTGTTATTTTCTGCTTTATAACAAAGTGAATCAGTTATACATATACATATGTTCCCATATCTCTTCCCTCTTACATCTCCCTCCCTCCCACCCTCCAGGCTGTCACAAAACACCGAGCTGATCTCCCTGTGCTATGCGGCTGCTTCCCACTAGCTATCTACCTTACGTTTGGTAGTGTATATATGTCCATGCCTCTCTCTCGCTTTGTCCCAGCTCACTCTTCCCCCTCCTCATATCCTCAAGTCTGTTCTCTAGTAGGTCTGTGTCTTTACTCCTGTCTTACTCCTAGGTTCTTCATGACATTTTTTTTCTTAAAATCCATATATATGTGTTAGCATATGGTATTTGTCTTTCTCTTTCTGACTTACTTCACTTTGTATGACAGACTCTAGGTCTATCCACCTCATTACAAATAGTTCAATTTCATTTCTTTTTATGGCTGAGTAATATTCCATTGTATATATGTGCCACATCTTCTTTATCCATTCATCCGATGATGGGCACATAGGTTGTTTCCATCTCCGGGCTATTGTAAATAGAGCTGCAATGAACATTCTGGTACGTGACTCTTTTTGAATTATGGTTTTCTCAGTGTATATGCCCAGTAGTGGGATTACGGGGTCATATGGTAGTTCTTTTTGTATTTTTTTATGGAACCTCCATACTGTTCTCCATAGTGGCTGTACCAATTCACATTCCCACCAGCATTGCAAGTGTTCCCTTTTCTCCACATCCTCTCCAGGATTTGTTTCTGGGTTTTTTGATGATGGCCATTCTGACTGGTGTGAGATGATATCTCATTGTAGTTTCGATTTGCATTTCTCTAATGATTAATGATGTTGAGCGTTCTTTCATGTGTTTGTTGGCAGTCTGTATATCTTATTTGGAGAAATGTCTATTTAGGTCTTCTGCCCATTTTTGGATTGGGTTGTGTTTTATTATTGAGCTGCATGAGCTGCTTGTAAATTTTGGAAATTAATCCTTTGTCAGTTGCTTCATTTGCAAATATTTTCTCCCACTCTGAGGGTTGTCTTTTGGTCTTGTTGATGGTTTCCTTTGCTGTGCAAAAGCTCTGAAGTTTCATTAGGTCCCATTAGTTTATTTTTGTTTTTATTTCCATTTCTCTAGGAGGTGGGGCAAAAAGGATCTTGCTGTGATTTATGTCATAGAGTGTTCTGCCTATGTTTTCCTCGAAGACTTTGATAGTTTCTGGCCTTACATTTAGGTCTGGAATCCATTTTGAGCTTATTTTTGTGTATGGTGTTAGGGAGTGATCTAATCTCATACTTTTACACGTACCTGTCCAGTTTTCCCAGCACCACTTATTGAAGAGGCTGTCCTTTCTCCACTGTACACTCCTGCCTCCTTTATCAAAGATGAGGTGACCATATGTGCGTGGGTTTATCTCTGGGCTTTCTATCCTGTTCCATTGATCTATGTTTCTGTTTCTGTGCCAGTACCATACTCTCTTGATTACTGTAGCTTTGTAGTATAGTCTGAAGTCAGGGAGCCTGATTCCTCCAGCTCCGTTTTTCGTTCTCCAGATTGCTTTGGCTATTCGGGGTCTTTTGTGTTTCCATATAAATTGTGAAATTTTTCGCTCTAGTTCTGTGAAAAATACCAATGGTAGTTTGATAGGGATTGCACTGAATCTGTAGATTGCTTTTGGTAGTAGAGTCATTTTCACAATGTTGATTCTTCCAATCCAAAAACATGGTATATCTCTCCATCTATTTGTATCATCTGTAATTTCTTTCATCAGTGTCTTATAATTTTCTGCATATAGGTCTTCTGTCTCCTTAGGTAGGTTTATTCTGAGATATTTCATTCTTTTTGTTGCCGTGGTAAATGGGAGTGTTTTCTGGATTTCACGTTCAGATTTTTCATCATTAGTGTATAGGAATGCCAGAGAGTTCTGTGCATTAATTTTGTATCCTGCTACTTTACCAAATTCATTGATTAGCTCTAGTAGTTTTCTGGTAGCATCTTTAGGATTCTCTATGTATAATAGTATCATGTCATCTGAAAGCAGTGACGGCTTTACTTTCTTCTTTTCCGACTTGGATTCCTTTTATTTCCTTTTCTTCTCTGATTGCTGTGGCTAAAACTTCCAAAACTATGTTGAATAAGAGTGGTGAGAGTGGGCAACCTTGTCTTGTTCCTGATCTTAGTGGAAATGCTTTCAGTTTTTCACCATTGAGGACGATGTTGGCTGTGGGTTTGTCATATATGGCCTTTAGTTGAGGACAGTTCCCTCTATGCCTACTTTCTGCAGGGTTTTTATCATAAGTGGGTGTTGAATCTTGTCAAAAGCTTTCTCTGCATCTATTGAGATGATCATATGGTTTTTCTCCTTCAATTTGTTAATATGGTTTATCACATTAATTGTTTTGCGTATATTGAAGAATCCTTGCATTCCTGGAATAAACCCCACTTGATCATGGTGTATGATCCTTTTAATGTGCTGTTGGATTCTGTTTGCTAGTATTTTGTTGAGGATTTTTGCATCTATGTTCATTAGTGATATTGACTTGTAGTTTTCTTTCTTTGTGACATCCTTGTCTGGTTTTGGCATCGAGGTGATGTTGGCCTCGTAGAATGAGTTTGGGAGTGTTCCTCCCTCTGCTATATTTTGGAAAAGTTTGAGCAGGATAGATGTTAGCTCTTCTCTAAATGTTTAATAGAATTCACCTGTGAAGCCATCTGGTCCTGGGCTTTTGTTTGTTGAAAGATTTTTAATGACAGTTTCAATTTCAGTGCTTGTAATTGGTCTGTTCATATTTTCTGTTTCTTCCTGATTCAGTCTTGGCAAATTGTGCATTTTGAAGAATTTATCCATTTCTTCCAGGTTGTCCATTTTATTGGCATAGACTTGCTTGTAGTAATCTCATGATCTTTTGTATTTCTGCAGTGTCAGTTGTTACTTCTCCTTTTTCATTTCTAATTCTATTGATTTGAGTCTTCTCCCTTTTCTTCTTGATGAGTCTGGCTAATGGTTTATCTATTTTGTTTATCTTCTCAAAGAGCCAGCTTTTAGTTTTATTGATCTTTGCTATCGTTTCCTTCATTTCTTTTTCATTTATTTCTGATTTGATTTTCATGATTTCTGTCCTTCTGCTAACTTTGGGGTTGTTTTGTTCTTCTTTCTCTAATTGCTTTAGGTGCAAGTTTAGGTTGTTCATTCGAGATGTTTCCTGTTTCTTAAGGTGGGCTTGTATTGCTATAAACTTCCCTGTTAGAACTGCTTTTGCTGCATCCCATAGGTTTTTGGTCGTCGTGTCTCCATTGTCATTTGTTTCTAGGTATTTCTTTATTCCCTCTTTGATTTTTTCAGTGATCACTTTGTTATTAAGTAGTGTATTGTTTAGCCTCCATGTGTTTGTATTTTTTACAGATCTTTTCCTGTAATTGATATCTAGTCTCATAGCATTGTGGTCGGAAAAGATACTTGATACAGTTTCAATTTTCTTAAATTTACCAAGGCATCATTTGTGACCCAAGATATGATCTATCCTGGAGAATGTTCCATGAGCACTTGAGAAAAATGTGTATTCTGTTGTTTTTGGATAGAGTGTCCTATAAATATCCATTAAGTCCATCTTGTTTAATGTATCATTTAAAGCTTGTGTTTCCTTATTTATTTTCATTTTGAATGATCTGTCCGTTGGTGAAAGTGGGGTGTTAAAGTCCCCTACTATGAATGTGTTACTGTCGATTTCCCCTTTTATGGCTGTTAGTATTTGCCTTATGTATTGAGGTGTTCCTTTGTTGGATGCATAAATATTTACAATTGTTATATCTTCTTATTGGATCGATCCCATGATCATAATGTAGTGTCCTTCTTTGTCTCTTCTAATAGTCTTTATTTTAAAGTGTATTTTGTCTGATATGAGAATTGCTACTCCAGCTTTCTTTTGGTTTCCATTTGCATGGAATATCTTTTTCCATCCTCTTACTTTAGTCTGTATGTGTCTCTAGGTCTGAAGTGGGTCTCTTGTAGACAGCATATATATGGGTCTTGTTTTTGTATCCATTCAGCCAATCTGTGTCTTTTGTTGGGAGCATTTAGTCCATTTACATTTAAGGTAATTATCGATATGTATGTTCCTATTCCCATTTTCTAAATTGTTTTGGGTTCGTTATTGTAAGTCTTTTTCTTCTCCTGTGTTTCTTGCCTAGAGAAGTTACTTTAGTATTTGTTGTAAAGCTGGTTTGGTGGTGCTGAACTCTCTCAGCTTTTGCTTGTCTGTAAAGGTTTTAATTTATCCATCAAATCTGAATGAGATCCTTGCTGGGTAGAGTAATCTTGGTTGCAGGTTTTTCTCCTTCATCACTTTAAATATGTCCTGCCACTCCCTTCTGGCTTGCAGAGTTTCTGCTGAAAGATCAGCTGTTAACCTTATGGGGATTCCCTTGTGTGTTATTTGTTATCTTTCCCTTGCTGCTTTTAATATGCTTTCTTTGTGTTTAATTTTTGGTAGTTTGATTAATATGTGTCTTGGCGTATTTCTCCTTGGATTTATCCTGTATGGGACTCTCTGTGCTTCCTGGACTTGATTAACGATTTCCTTTCCCATATTAGGGAAGTTTTCAACTATAATCTCTTCAAATATTTTCTCAGTTCCTTTCTTTTTCTCTTCTTCTGGAACCCCTATAATTCGAATGTTAGTGCGTTTAATGTTGTCCCAGAGGTCTCTGAGACTGTCCTCAGTTCTTTTTATTCTTTTTTCTTTATTCTGCTCTGTGGTAGTTATTTCCACTATTTTATCTTCCAGGTCACTTATCCGTTCTTCTGCCTCAGTTATTCTGCTATTGATCCCATCTAGAGTATTTTTCATTTCATTTATTGTGTTGTTCATCGTTGTTTGTTTCATCTTTAGTTCTTCTAGGTCCTTGTTAAATGTTTTTTGCATTTTGTCTATTCTATTTGCAAGATTTTGGATCATCTTTACTATCATTATTCTGAATTCTTTTTCAGGTAGACTGCCTATTTCCTCTTCATTTGTTAGGTCTGGGGTTTTTATCTTGCTCCTTCATCTGCTGTGTGTTTTTCTGTCTTCTCATTTTGTTTATCTTAGTGTGCTTGGGGTCTCCTTTTTGCAGGCTGCAGGTTCGTAGTTCCCGTTGTTTTTCGTGTCTGTCCCCAGTGGCTAAGGTTGGGTCAGTGGGTTGTGTAGGCTTCCTGGTGGAAGGGACTAGTGCCTGTGTTCTGGTGGATGATGCTGGATCTTGTGTCTCTGGTGGGCAGTTCCACATCTGGTGGTGTGTTTTGGGGTGTCTGTGGACTTCTGATTTTAGGCAGCCTTTCTGCTAATGGGTGGGGTGTGTTCCTGTCTTGCTAGTTGTTTGGCATAGGATGTCCAGCACTGTAGCTTGCAGGTCATTGAGTGAAGCTGGGTGCTGTCATTGAGATGGAGATCTCTGGGAGATTTTCGCCGTTTGATATTATGTGCAGCTGGGAGCTCTGTTGTTGACCAGTGTCCTGAAGTTGGCTCTCCCACCTCAGAGGCACAGCACTGACTCCTGGCTACAGCACTAAGAGCCTTTCATCCACACGGCAATTCTAATAGTAGCTTTTACTTTTTCACCACTTCCCAAAATTATAGTTCTCTTTTTCTGTTTAGCAGCTTTGGATGGTTCCTTCACCGATGGAGAAGTTATCCAGTGGTACTTTCGCACTGCCGTAGTCTCAAAGCTCTGTGTATGCTCTTTAGATGGTTAACACATTTACCCCAAGAGCAACGCTGCAAGCTTGACAGGCCTGCCTCTGAGTTTGTATCCAGATACCAAATCTTGTTTACCCCAAGTTGTTGAATTTTTTCAGTTTTATCACATTGCATACTCTAGTTTGCTTCCTCTACTTAGCTTCCAAATGTTGGTTGTTGGGTTTTTACCCTCCAGGCAGGAGATTGCAGGAGTCTCTTCTGGAGAAACTTCTGTGATCCTAAGCCCTTTTAAGTCAGGAACTGAGGGAGATTCTGAAACTCTTCTTGCTGTAGTCACCAGCACCAGTAGACACTGGCATCTGCAAATTCTCTCCAAAGATGATTCATGGACAGCTTTATCTCTGCTAGTGTTGGAGGGTCTCCTGCAGAGGCGGGGAGTGGCTGTGGCTCACCATGGGGACAAGGACACTGGCAGCAGAAGTTCTGGGAAGTACTCCTTGGTGTGAGCCCTCCCAGAGTCTGCCATTAGCCCCACAAAAGAGCACAGGTAGGCTCCAGTGTTCGGTTGCCTCAGGACAAACAACCTATCCATTTTTTTTAACATCTTTATTGGAGTATAATTGCTTTACAATGTTTAGTTTAGTTTCTGCTTTATAACAAAGTGAATCAGTTATACATATGTTCCCATATCCCTTCCCACCCTCCCTCTCCCACCCCTCTAGGTGGTCACAAACCACCGACCTGATCTCCCTGTGCTATGCGGCTGCTTCCTACTTGCTATCTATTTTACGTTTGGTAGTGTATATATGCCCATGCCACTCTCTCACTTTGTCAGAGCTTACTCTTCCCCCTCCCCATATCCTCAAGTCCATTCTCTAGTAGGTCTGTGTCTTTATTCCCATCTTACCCCTAGGTTCTTCATGAACTTTTTTTTTTCTTAGATTCCATATATATGTGTTAGCATACGGTATTTGTTTTTCTCCTTCTGACTTACTTCATGCTCTATGACAGACTCTAGTTCCATCCACTTCACTACAAATAACTCAATTTCGTTTCTTTTTATGGCTGAGTAATACTCCATTGTATATATGTGCCACATCTTCTTTATCCACTCATCTGTTGATGGACACTTAGGTTGCATCCACGTCCTGGCTATTGTAAATAGTGCTGCAATGAACATTTTGGTACATGACTATTTTTGAATTATGGTTTTCTCAGGGTATATGCCCAGTAGTGGGATTGCTGGGTCGTATGGTAATTCTATTTGTAGTTTTTTAAGGAACCTCCATACTGTTCTCCATAGTGGCTGTATCACTTTGCATTCCCACCAACAGTGCAAGAGTGTTCCCTTTTCTCCACACCCTCTCCAGCATTTATTGTTTCTAGATTTTTTTGATGATGGCCATTCTGACCGGTGTGAAATGATATCTCATTGTAGTTTTGATTTGCACTTCTCTAATGATTAATGATGTTCAGCGTTCTTTCATGTGTTTGTTGGCAATCTGTATATCTTCTTTGGAGAAATGTCTGTTTCGGTCTTCTGCCCATTTTTGGATTGGGTTTTTGTTTGTTTTTTTGTTATTGAGTGCATGAACTGCTTGTGAATTTTGGAGATTAATCCTTTGTCAGTTACTTCATTTGCAAATATTTTCTCCCATTCTGAGGGTTGTCTTTTGGTCCTGTTTATGGTTTCCTTTGCTATGCAAAAGCTTTGAAGATTCATTAGGTCCCATTTGTTGATTTTTGTTTTTATTTCCATTTCTCTAGGAGGTGGGGCAAAAAGGATCTTGCTGTGATTTATGTCATAGAGTGTTCTGCCGATATTTTCCTCTAAGAGTTTGATAGTTTCTGGCCTTACGTTTAGGTCTTTAATCCATTTTGAGTTTTTTTTGTGTATGATGTTAGGGAGTGTTCTAATTTCATACTTTTACATGTACCTGTCCAGTTTTCCCAGCACCACTTATTGAAGAGGCTGTCTTTTCTCCACTGTATATTCTTGCCTCCTTTATCAAAGATAAGGTGTCCATATGTGCATGGTTTTATCTCTGGGCTTTCTATCCTGTTCCATTGATCTGTATTTCTGTTTGTGCCAGTACCATACTGTCTTGATTACTGTAGCTTTGTAGTATAGTCTGAAGTCAAGGAGCCTGATTCCTCCAGCTCCATTTTTCGTTCTCAAGATTGCTTTGGCTATTCAGGGTTCTACCCATTTTTTGATTGGGTTGTTTATTTTTTTGATACTGAGCTGCATGAGCTGTTTGTAGATTTGGGAGATTAATGCATTGTTGGTCACCTCATTTGGAAATGTTTTCTCCCATTCTGTGGGTTGTCTTTTTGTTTTGTTTATGGTTTCCTTTGCTTTGCAAACGCTTTTAAGTTTAATTCAGTCTAATTTATTTATTATTTTTGTTTTCATTACTCTAGGAGGTGAATCCAAAAAGATATTGCTGCAACTTACGTCGAAGAGTGTTCTGCCTGTGTTTTCCTCTAAGACTTTTATAGTATCCAGTCTTATATTGAGGTCTTTAATCCATTTTGAGTTTATTTTTGTGTATGGTGTTAGAGAATGTTCTAATTTCATTCCTTTACATGTAGCTGTGTAGTTTTCCCAGCACCACTTATTGAAGAGACTGTCTTTTCTCCATTATATATTCTTGCCTTCTTTGTCATAGATTAATTTACCATAGGTGCGTGGGTTTATTTCTGGGCTTTCTATCCTATTGCATTGAGCTATAAGTCTGTCTTTTTGCCAGCACCATAGTGTTTTGATGACTATAGCTTTGTAGTGTAGTCTGAAGTCAGGGAGCCTGATTCCTCCAATTCTGTTTTTCTTTCTCAAGATTGCTTTGGCTATTCAGGGTCTTTTGTGTTTCTGTACAAATTTTAAATCTTTTGTTCTTGATCTGCCATTAGTAATTTGATACGGATTGCACTGAATCTGTAGACTACCTTTGGTAGTATTGTCATTTTGACAATATTGATTCTTCCAGTCCAAGAACACAGTATATCTTTCCATCTGTTTGTTTTTCATCTTCGATTTCTTTCATCAGTGTCTTATAGTTTTCAGAGTAAAGGCCTTTTGCCTCCTTAGGTAGATTTATTCCTAGGTATTTTATTCTTTTTGATGTAAAGGTAAATGGGGTTGTTTCCTTAATTTCACTTTCTGATCTTTTGTTGTTAGTGTATAGGAATGCAAAAGATTTTGTGTATTAATTTTGTATCCTGCAACTTTACCGAATTGATGAGCACTAGTAGTTTTCTTATAGCATCTTTATGATTTCTTATGTATAGTATCGTGTCATCTGTGAGCAGTGACAGTTGTACTACTTCTTTTCCAATTTGGATTCCTTTCTTTTTCTTCTCTGATTGCTGTGACTAGGACTTCCAGATTATGTTGAATAAAAGTGGGGAGAGTCGACCTCCTCGTCTTGTACCTGATCTTAGAGGAAATGATTTCATGTTTTCACCATTGAGTATGATGTTGGGTTTGTTATGTTCCCTCTATGCCCACTTGCAGGAGACTTTTTATCATAAATGGTGTTGGATTTTGTCAGAAGTTTTTTCTACATCTATTGAGATGATCATGTGGTTTTTCTTCTTCAATTTGTTAATGTGGTGTATCACACTGATTGATTTGTGGATATTGAAAAATCCTTGCATCCCTGGGATAAATCCCACTTGATCGTGGTGTATTATCCTTTTAATGTATTGTTGGATTTGGTTTGCTAGTATTTTGTTGAGGATTTTTGCGTCTATGTTCATCAGTGATTTTGGCCTCTAATTTTCTTTTTTTTGTGGTATCTTTGTCTGATTTTGGTATCAGGGTGATGGTGGCCTCATAGAATATGTTTGGAAGTATGCCTTCCCCTGCCATTTTTTGGAAGAGTTTCAGAAGGATAGGTGTTAACTCTTCCCTAAATGTTTGATAGAATTCACCTGTGAAGCCATCTGGTCCTGCACTTTTGTTTGTTGTGAGTTTTTAAATCACAGTTTCAATTTCAATACTTGTGATTGGTCTGTTCATATTTTCTATTTTTCCTGGTTCAGTTTTGGGAGATTGTACCTTTCTAAGAATTTGTCCTTTTCTTCTAGGTTGTCCATTTTATTGGCATACACTTTCTCGTAGTAGTCTCATATGATCCTTTGTATTTCCTTGGTGTCTGTTGTAACTTCTTTTTCTTTTCTAATTTTATTGATTTGAACCCTCTCCTTTTTTTTCTTTTTGAGTCTGGCTAAAGGCTTATCAATTTTGTTTACCTTTTCAAAGAACCAGATTTTGGTTTCATTGATCTTTTCTGTTGTTTGCTTTGTCTCTCTTTCATTTATTTCTGCTCTCATCTTTATGATTTCTTTCCTTCTGCTAACTTTGGGTTTTGTTTGTTCTTTTTCCTTTAGTTGCTTTAGGTATAAGTTTGGGTTGTTGAGATTTTTCTTGTTTCCTGATGTAAGATTGTATTGCTGTCAACTTACCTCTTAGAACTGCTTTTGCTGAGTCCCATAGGTTTTGGATAGTCATGCTTTCATTTTCATTTGCTTCTAGGTATATTTTGATTTCCTCTTTGATTTCTTTGGTGATCCATTGGTTGTTTACTAGCATATTGCTTAGCCTCTGAGTGTTTTTGGTTTTTACATTTTTTTTTCTTATAGTTGATTTTTTTTAATATCCTAGTGTTGTGGTTGGAAAAGATGCTTGATATGATTTCAGTTTTCTTAACTTTACCCAAGCTTGCTTTGTGGCCCAGCATGTGATCTGTCCTGGAGAATGTTCCATTTGCACTTGATAAGAATGAGTGTTGTGCTGCTTTTGGATGGAATGCTCTATAAATATCAATTAAGTCTTTCTGGTCTAATGTGTAATTTAAGGCCTGTGTTTCCTTACTGATTTTCAGTCTGGATAATCTATTCATAGATTTAAGTGGGGAGTTAAAGTTCTTTACTCTTAATTGTGTTACTGTCGATTTCTCCTTTTATGGCTGTTAGCATTTGCCTTATGTATCAAAGCACTCCTGTGTTGGCTGCATATATATTTATAATTGTTAAATCTTCTTGGATTGATCGTTTGATCATTATGTAGTGTCCTTCTTTGTCTCTTGTAACAGTCTTTATTTTGAAGTCTACTTTGTCTGATACGAGTATTGTTACTCCAGCTTTCCTTTGATTTCCTTTTGCATGGAATACCTTTTTCCATCCTTTCCCCACTTTCAGTCTGTATGTGTCCCTAGATCCGAATTGGGTCTCTTGCAGGAGATATATATATATATATATATATATATATATATATATATATATATATAGGTCTTGTTTTTGTATCCATTCAGCCAGGGTGTGTCTTTTGGTTGGAACATTTGATCCATTTACATTTAAGGTAATTACCCATATGTATGGTCTTATTGCCATTTTGTTAGTTGTTTTGGATTTGTTTCTGTAGGTCTTCTTTCTAACCTTTTTCTTGTTCTCTTGTGATTTGATGACTATCTTTAGTGTTGTGTTTGATTTTTTCTTTTTTGTGTATATATCTATTGTAGATTTTTGGTTTGAGGTTACTATGAGGTTTTGATATAGCAGTCTATATACATACAAGTTTGTTTTAAGCTGCTGGTCTCTCAGTTTCAAATGCATTTCCAGTGTCCTGCATTTGTACTCTCCTCATGTCAGGATTGCTGGTTTTGATACCATATTTGTAGGTGGATGATTTCCTACCTTTATTGTATATTTACCTTTACTGGTGAGATTACCCATTTGTAATTTTCTTGTATTCTGGTGGTCTTTTCCGCCTAGAGAATTTCCTTTAGCATTTGTTGTACAGCAAGTTTGGTGGTGCTGAATTCTGTCAGCTTTTGCTTGTCTGTAAAGCTTTTGATTTCTATGTCAAATCTGAATGAGAACCTTGCTGGGTAGAGTATTTTTGGTTGTAGATTTTTCCCTTTCATCACTTTAAGTATATTATGTCACTCCCTTCTGGCTTGCAGAGTTTCAGCTGAACAATCAGATGATAACCTTATGGGGATTTTCTTGTATGTTATTTGTTGCTTTTCCCTTGTTGCTTTTAATATTTACTTTTTGTCCTTAATTTTTGTCAAATTGATTAACATGTGTCTCGGCACATTTCTCCTTGGATTTATGCTATATGGTACTTGCTGCACTTCCTGGACTTGGGTGACTGTTTCCTTTCCCATGTTAGGGAATTTTTCAGCTACTATCTCTTCAAATGTTTTCTCAGGTCCTTTTTCTCTCTCTTCTCCTTCTGTGACCCCAATCACGCGAATGTTTGTGCATTTAATGTTGTCCCAGAGGTCTCTTAAACTGTTTTCATTTCTTTTCATTCTTTTTTTCTTTATTCTGTTCCGTGGCATTGATTTCTATTATTCTGTCTTCCAGCTCACTTATCTATTATTCTGCCTCATTTATTCTGCTGTTTATTCTTCCCAGTGTATTTTTCATTTCAGGTATTGTATTGTTCCACTCTGTTTGTTCTTTATATTTTCTAGCTCTTTGTTGAGCATTTCTGTCTTCTTGGTGTGTGTCTCCATTCTTTTTCTGAGATCTTGGGTCATTTTTACTATCATTACACTCAATTCTTTTTCAGGTAGATTGCCTATCTCCACTTCACTTAGTTGTGCTTCTCGAGTTTTTATCTTGTTCCTTCATCTGGAACATATTCTTCTGCCATCTCATTTTGTCTAACTTTCTGTGTTTATGGCCCCATAGGCTTTAGGTTTGTGGTTCCTCTTCTGGTGTCTTCCCTGTGGTAGGTGAGGCTAGTCTAAGAGTCCTGTACAGGCTTCCTGGTGGGAGGGATTGGTGCCTGCCCACTGGTGTGTGGAGCTGGGTCTTGTCCCTCTGGTGGGCAGGGCTGTGTCAACGGGTGTGTTTAGAGGCAGCTCAGGGCTCAGGAAGACTTTAAGCAGCTTGTCTGTTGATGGGTGGAGTTGTGTTCCTGCCCTGTTAGTTTTTTTTTTATCTCAGCCATTAAACTTCCTCTTCTGGAATTAGCAACTTACTCCAGGGGGAAAACTGCCCCCAGAGCTAGACTAACCTCTCTGGATTTTATAATATTTTGCATCTTGATCTAATAATTCCTTGCTACTGCAGGTGCTATTGACATCCTAAATTTTTGTGGGAAGTTTGGTCTGAATTACTTGGTCCATATTTTACTGGAAGTAGAAGTATTCATCGTACAGTCTTTTAAAAAGCAGTCATTACTATCAAGGTCTCCAGCCTTATTAATAAACCAGATTCATGAAAGGCCACGTAGGAATAGTGAAAACTTTCTATAAAAACTATATAGGCTCTTTCACTTAACCTCGGTTTGAGTCCTGACTCCACTGTTCACCAGCTGTTAACTTACTGCTAACTTTTGTGTTTCTCAGTTAACTTACTGCTAACTTCTGTGTTTCTCAGTTATCTCTTTTCTAATATGTGTATATTGTCTACCTCATAAGATTATGGGATAAAATATGTAAAGTACCTAACCATAAGCAGGCTTGGTACAAGTGCTTAAATATGAGTTATCCACTACTCCCTTCCTGTACCCTTACTTCTATACCTACTCCATAATATTTGTCTTAGTCAAATTTTTAACTCCTACCTACTTTTTATTTCCTTCAGGTGATTCTAGTCACAAGATTCCTATTTCAAACTTTGAATCTGGGCGTGACCAAGCAATGGTGTTACAAAACCTTTATAGATTCATTCATCCAAATCCAGGGAACTGGCCACCTGTCTACTGCAAGGTAATTTCAACATAAGAATTTCTTTTAAGTCATTACTTAGAAACCAAAAGATCCATGAAAGATACCCAAAGAAATAACTTTTGCCTGTGTATTAAAATATATATGTTCGTTCTTATTTTGAATGTAATTAGGTATAATGCTTTTTCTTCTAAATCTCTCTGGTATTGGAGGGATTTTGAAGACTGCAGAAACTGAATGTATTTCAGCTTCAGTCAATCTCATGTTTTTAGTTCCTCCTGAAATATCTTCAATTGTTTTTACTCTGAAGGATGGATTTCTAGTCTGTACACCTATTCTAGGCAAGAGAATTGTTTGTTCAAAATTGTTTTTGTAGCAGTCCCTTGACCTTCCTTTTGTAATCTTTATTCTTTGTTTTGTCTAAGTTCTTCTAGGCTAGGTGTCATAGAATTGGGTTTTAACCTTACTGTTTATTAGTGTCACCATGAACACAAATCACCTTATTTATCTTTTTCTGAACATTGGTTTCTTCATTTGCTTACCCTAAGTCTCACTTGCTGTTCATAAAGTATATTAACATTGCTTTATGAGCATAACTGGTTATTATTAGCAGTATTTTCTAGAATATGTTGCTCTGTTTTACAGTTCTTGTTTAGTTGTCACAGACTATTCAGTCTCTCCCTTCTCACCATCCTTACCCCTCCTCCTTCCCCTTCCCCCAGTTTGAAAGGACCACATTAATTAAAAGTAACAGAAGATAGGAGAAAATAAGTAAAATTTTTTTCCCTTCTCCAGTCTGATGATAGAGCCAGAGTCAACTGGTGTTTGAAGCATATGGAGAAGTCATCAGGTGAGTTAAACTGGGTCACTGCTCAAATGCATTTTAATATCTGTGTTTCCATTTTGATGTACATGTTCTGTGTACCTAAACTTACTAATTGTATGTGTGTTTCTGTTTACCAATGGAAGAAATCAGGCAAGATCTAGAACTTCTCACTGTAGAGGATCTTGTAGTAGGGATCTACCAGCAAAAATTTCTCAAGGAGCCCTCTAAGACCTGGGTTCGGAGCTTCCTAGATGTGGCCATGTGGGATTATTCTAGCAACACAAGGTATTTACAGTGATTTTGTGATAGTGATACTGTTTTCTGAACTGAAAAAATATGTTATGATTAGTTTTTGCCTTTTTAAACAATATTTTCCTATGAAACTTCGGAATCATTGTATTTCCTTGAATATAATATTTAGTTGATTGTAAGGTACATTGTTACTTCGTCTATCAATAAAAACAAAAAAACTACCAAATAAACTGACAGTGCTTTATCACTTAGAATTTCTGTACTAATGAAAGAATATTTTGTATTTATTTGTATAGACATTTTATTACATAGAATTCTTGTAGTTATAAGAAATATAGATGTGAAATAGGGCTTTCACGGTGGCGCAGTGGTTGCGAGTCCGCCTGCTGATGCAGGGGACACAGGTTCGGGCCCCGGTCTGAGAAGATCCCACATGCCGCAGAACGGCTAGGCCTGTGAGCCATGGCCGCTGAGCCTGCGCGTCTGGAGCCTGTGCTCCGCAATGGGAGAGGCCACAGCAGTGAGAGGACCGCGTACTGCAAAAAAAAAAAAAAAAAAGATGTGAAATAAATTGAAAGTATATTTTTTACTTTGAAATAATTTTAGGCTTACAGAAAAGTTGCAAGACTCTAGTACAGGGAAGTTGTATATACCATTCTCAGATTCTCTAACTTAATATTTTTATATGTTTATAACTTTTTCTCTAAATATACATACACTGTTTCTTTTTCTCAGCCTCTTGAGAGCAAGTTGCTATCATGATGCCTTTTCACCCCTGAGTATCAATGTGTTGTTCCTAAGAACAAGATCATGTATATTGCCACAATACAGTTATCAAAACAGGATATTGCCATTGATACAGTACTACTGTCTAATCTAAAAGCTATATTCAGGGCTTCCCTGGTGGCGCAGTGGTTGAGAGTCCGCCTGCCGATGCAGGGGACACGGGTTCGTGCCCTGGTTTGGGAGGATCCCACGTGCCGCGGAGCGGCTGGGCCCGTGGGCCATAGCCGCTGAGCCTGCATGTCCGGAGCCTGCGCGTCCGGAGCCTGTGCTCCGCAACGGGAGAGGCCACAGCGGTGAGAGGCCCGCGTACCGCAAAAAAAAAAAAAAAAAGCTGTATTCATATTTTGCTAGTTGTTCTAATAATGTCTTCTATAGCCAAAAAAAAAAAATTTAGGATCCAAGCCAGGACGACATGTTGCATTTAGTTATTATGTCTCTTTAGGCCCTTTAATCTGGAATAGTTCCTCAGTCTTTGACTTTCATGATCTTGACCTTTTTGAAGAGTACAGGCCCATTACTTCGCAAAATGTTTCTCAGTTTGAGTTTGCCTGTATTTCCACATGATTAGATTGAGGTTATATATTTTTAGCAGGAGTACCACAAAAGTGATGTGTCTTCTCAGTGTGTCATATCTGGAGGCATCTGATGTCAGTCTCATTACTGACAGCTTTGATCATTTGCTTAAGAATAGTGTCTGCCAAATTTCTCTATTGAAAAGTTACTCTTTTTTACCTTATAATTAATATTCTGTTGGGAGATTCTTTGAGATTTAGTAGATAATCTATTCCTCAAACTTTACTCTGCTAGTTTCAGCATCCATTGATGATTTTTGCCTGGGTCGATTATTACTATTTTTGTGAAATGATGGCTTTCTAATCTGATTTTTTTAAATTTATTTTTGGCTGCCTTAGGTCTTTGTTGCTGCACGCGGGCTTTCTCTAGTTGCGGCGAGCGGGGGCTACTCTTCGTTGTGGTTTGCGGGCTTCTCATTGGGTGGCTTCTCTTGTTGCAGAGCACGGGCTTTAGGCACGTGGACTTCAGTAGTTGTGGCACTCGGGCTCAGTAGTTGTAGCTCACGGGCTCTAGAGTGCAGGCTCCGTAGTTGAGGCGTACAGGCTTAGTTGCTCCACGGCATGTGGGATCTTCCCAGACCAGGGCTCGAACCCATGTCCCCTGCACTGGCAGGTGGATTCTTAACCACTGCGCCACCAGGGAAGTCCTTCTAATCTGATTTTTGCTTCTACATTTATTAGTTAGCATTCTACTGTAAGGAGCTTTTCCTCTTTGCTGACTTTTTTTCATTTATTTATGAGTATGGAGTCATGTGTTCCTATATCTTATTCAGTCGGCCATAATCTCTTATTAACTTATTTTTATGCTCAGATTGTTTCCTTTATGGCCAGTGGAAGTCCCTTCAAAGCAGTGGTCTCTTTGTTTGGGTTTTGTTGTTGTTGTTTACATTGCTGCCTCATTCTTTGAGTGCTTCTTTGCTTTCCAGCTCAATATATTTCAGGTTCATCTTGTACTTTTCCCTGCTTCAGCTTTGAATTAGCCATTTCTCCAAGGAGCCTTGATTCCTTTTAGTGGAAGAGTGTGCATTTAGGAGATAGAATCTGGGTGCTGGGTGTTCATTCCTATTAGACTGTCATTGATTCTAGTTCCCCTTAGTGGAAAGAGCTAGTAAATATATGTGTATACATACCTTTCATAAACATTTTTATGCAGCTAGGCTCACCTGCTTGCTCCTTCCTCTCTCTCTCCCTGTCTTTATCTCACCATGAGTTCATGCTGAACCTACAATTCCAATATAAAACCATAGAATTTTCCAGTTTTCCATTTTTGTATTGCCCTTCTGAGTGGAAAAACCTGGTGCTCAACATTTTTGTTTGTCCAGTCCTAGAATGCATTAAGTTGTTTTAGAATTAAGTGATAACCACTATTTTAAAAAAAGGCATATTAACAGTTTAGAATCTTCTTTAAGTTGTTTTAGTCTGAAGGTAGTCAAAATACTTTGTTCAGAAGTTATTGGAGTTGGTTCTTTTTTTCTCCTTCAATGTGGTTAAATTATTCATTTGAAATATAGTTAAGTCTGTTTGCTTGTTTTATTCCATTTTTGGTTTTGCCCATATTTGTTGGTTTTATTATATTTTGAATGTGGAATGTATTAGCATAGTTGAAACAAAGTATATTCAGAAGTATCACTCTTCAGTCTAGCTCCATAAAGTTCCTTGGATTGCATTAACTTTATAAATTAACTTGGAAAACTGAAACCTTTATATAATGTTGAATTCTGTTCAAAGGCAAGAGGTGTCTTTCCATTGTTCAGATCTACTTTTGGGTCTTTCAAGTCTGTTTTAAAATTTTTCTCACACAGATTGTGCCTATCTGGGACTGGTGAACTTTTGTGGGGCAGTTCCCACAAAAATTTCTCTGTTTCTTCTATGAAAATTGATTTGATTAGGCTTTCTAACTTTAATGGGATCAATTTTGGTAATCTGTAATTCCTTAGGAAATTATGCATTTTATATACATTTCCAAATTTGTTTAAGGTTAAGTCTGCAAACTAGTGTTTTATAATTTTTAAAATTCCTTGTTTCACTGGTTATTTATCTCATTGTTTCTTATATATTTGTGCTTCTACCTTTTTCCCCTAAATCATGCTAGCGTAGTGCATTGTCTGTTTTTTTCAAAACAACAGTTTATTAGATCTGCTAATTTTCTGTTCTCTTCCTCATTCATTTCTGCTTTTATATTCTTGGTACTTTGTGGTTCTTTTTTTTTAGATTTTTGGGCTCGTTATTTAGTTAATTTGGGGTTTTCTTTAAATTGGTATTTAAATTGGTATTTATTGGTGTTTAGTAGAGTTAATTTTCTCTTAAACATGTCTTGCAGTGCATCCCATAAGTTGTTGATGTAGTATTTTGTCATTTTTTTAAAAAATTCTGTAGTTTCAGCTCTCTTTAACGCAGGAGTTAATATGAGGCTTTTAAATGTCCAGATGGAAAGCTTTTTTGGTTTTTGTTAGTAAATTCTAGCGTCTTTGCATTGTGATCAAAGTATTGTTTGTAATATTTCTACCTTATGGAAGTTACTAGTGTTTTGCAGTTTTTTGGTAACTAAATATATAATCAATTTTTGTGAATGTTTTGTGGGTATGTGAGAAGAATATGTGTTTATCTGGGTGCAACATTTGACAAGTATCCATAAGCTCTACATTATTATGTTTAAGTTGCCTTATCTCTTTATATTTTGTCTACTTGATCTGTGTTATATTGAGAGTGCTGTGAAGCCTCATTACTACTGTTTCCGTGTATGTCTCATTATATCTCCTATAGCTATAAGTGGCTGTGTTATTTGATGCCTTTACAGAAAAAGTTTGCTGAATCTTGATCTAGTAGATTGATCAAGGGCTCTTGGGAATGGCAGTAACTCTGTTCTTGCATATTTAAAATTTTTTCTGTTGGTTTGCATTTTATTTCCTTGAGTTTCTAGAAAGTACAGCTGCATTGTTGTATTGCTTTATGTTGCTTCTTAGAAGTTTGTTCATTTAATTCTCTTGATCTTTTAAGTTATTTTGCTCTTTTTGCCTGGAGACCTTAAGAATGGTTTTTCATCTTTAAAGTCTAATAGTTTTACTGGAATGTTTCTCTGAGTATACTACTGCAGGTCAGTCTTCCCAGGTGTTTGGCAGGCCCTTTTAGTATGCAGAATCAGGTCTAATTTCTGGAGATTTTTCTTAGATTGTAGTTTAATATTCTATTCCATTTAATTTTTCTTAAGGATGTCCAATTATGTATGATTGGTCTTCTTTACTTTTCATTAGGTAAAGGTTTTTCATAAAGGTTTTTCTGACCCTTATTTCTTCTTTCTTTAGTCTCTTATTCTCATGGCAGTTTTCTGTTTTCTTCAGTTTCCCTTATTAACGTCTCATTTGAATCTGTTCTTCCTTAGGCAGTTTGTAATTCAGTTCTTTTCCTATATGATTTTTATTTCCTGAGTTTTGTCAACTCTTTTCTTCTTGCTGTTCTTAGTTTTGAAGTTTCTTATTCAGGCCATGTTTTTGTATCTTCAAAATTTTTGTTTAAGGATATTTAAGTCATATATTAATAACAATGTAGAATGTTATGTTATAGTGTTGTTTTATAGTTTTCGTCTCCTTCATGGTTTTTTGAGGGATCGAGGATGGGGAGAGTTATCAACTATAGTGATTCTCATTTTCTGTTTACCTCTTGCAGTGGCTTTCTGTTCCTTTGCATTGGTTTGAGATTTGTAGTTCAAGTGCTTCCTCTTCTGTCAGTGTAGCAAAGTATGGTTTCTTAGAATGCTTTCAGGGTGGTGGCAGTGTCGTTGCGGGTCTTTCCATTTTTTTCCTGCTTTCTTTGTCCTGGAGAATCCTAAGTTTCCCCCTCTGTGCTTTTTTTCCCCCTTCACACAGTCTCTAAAGGACTCCTTCCCTTCCTCTTGCCCTCTGCTGCCCAGAAACAATGCCTTCCAGGCTGCCTTCTAGAGTCTTCAGGCACTTTTAAGTCAGTTTCCTGTAGCCAGTGCTCTGATCTACCAGGATTCTGAGTATTTATCAACCGTCTCATTGTGGGAATGGTTGTAATTTAATCTTGGGCTCTCAATTTCCCTTCTCTCTCTTCCCCCATGTTTTCTGGGCTTCACCCTCTCTATAAAGCTATATAGAGGCTTGGGTGTGAACTTGAGAAATGACTCCATTGAAAAGTAAGGATTTTCTTTTGGTAATTGAGTCTTGTAGTCTTGTAGTTATGCTTCTCTTAGTTATGCTGCAGGTATATACTTTGTTTTGCTTAATCTTGTTAGGCTTAAAAGTTTATGGATGATGTGTTAGGATATTTGGATTTATGTACCATTGCCTCAGCTACTGGCTAAAGTATTCCTAAAATTTCACATTCAGAATCATTCATTGTCCATGTTTTCATACATTGTTGTCTCTGTGCCATCCAGGGTGGTGATGTGGCATTTCTTAAAATGGAATTGTACTCTTGTCGCTGGATTTTCTCCCGAGCCACTCAAAGACACCTTTTCTGCAAGTTTTGATGCTGGTTCTTTCTTGATCTTATCAGATGATACCAGTAGAAGGTTTCAGAGACAAACCAATACTTTCTCAATGGTTTATTGACTAAAATGTTGAAGGATTACAGTTGTTTGGTTATCCAGAATAATACTCAAAGATATATGCAGAACAGAAACAGATTCACAGATATAGAAAACAAACTAGTGGTTACCAAAAGGACAAGGGTGGAGGGAGGGACAAATTTAGGGATATGGGATTAACAGATACAAACTAATATATATGCAATAGATGAACAACAAGGATATACTGTATAGCACAGGGAATTATACCATTATCTAGTAATAACCTGTAATGGAATATAATCTGCAAAAATACTGAATCACTAAGCTGTATACCTGAAACTAACATAATATTGTAAATCAGCTATACTGCAGTAAAAACAAAAATAAAAATAAAATACTACATACCACTGCTTTAAAAAATAATAAATTTGTACATGTTTAGGTAGTAGCAGTTTTAGAATACCTTAAATTGTATGATGCAGTCCAATAAATGCATTCAGTTAAAATGTGAAAAAATCATGTTTTAGAATAGAAGAAATGGTGTTGAGTCTCAGAGTACGTATAGGCTGCAACAAGAGTAGAGTAGCAGGGCCTTCCCTGGTGGCGCAGTGGTTGAGAGTCCACCTGCCGATGCAGGGGACATGGGTTCGTGCCCTGGTCTGGGCCGCAGAGCAGTTGGGCCCGTGAGCCGTGGCCACTGAGCCTGCGCATCCAGAGCCTGTGCTCCACAACGGGAGACACCACAACAGTGAGAGGCCCACGTACTGCCAAAAAAAAAAAAAAAAAAAACAGAGTAGCTTTGGTGTAAGACATTTTTGGAGGTCTGTGCCATGGGATTTTATTAAAGATAGAACCTGTTACATAGTACTTCAAGAACTTTAATAATAACTGCTTTGGAAAGGATGGGTCTACCTTTTCCTGAGCTTCATAATATTGTAAGATTCCAATATATAGTATTTTACAAGGGAGTTTTGGTTGTAGCAGACAATAGGAACTATTGTTACAATCTGTTAGTTAATATAAGCAGATAGGACTCTTTTCAAACACTGCTCTTAAACTTCTACTTCAAGGACATTAAAGTTTGTAATAAATTTTTGATAAATGTTGTCTCTAGCTCTAGGAGAAATGGGTGGGTTTTATATTGGTGAAATAGAATACAGTTACACAAAAAGTATCAGAATCTTAAATAAGCAGGCTGTTAATGACTATCATGTTACTTTGAAGGCTAGAGTATAACCTTTATAGATACCCCATTCTCCTTGTTGCTTCCTGTCATAATTGTCCTTGGATTAATTCACTGTGACCTGCTGACTGAAACAAGGCAGCTTTTATTTAATCAACCAATATTTATTGAGCATCTCCTCTGTCCCTGTGAGCAGAGATTTGGGTTGAAGGAAGGACCTTTCCAAGAGAAGAAAATGGGCAAAACAGTGACTCGGGCATGAAAGCATAGAGACCGTTTAAGAAAAAAACAGTGAGTCAGTTTGACTAGAGCAAAGAGCATCTGTAACTGTCGGATGACAGTGGTTCCTGAGAAAGGGAAAGGCAGGGTTATCCTTGAAAAGGAGAAACTTAACCGTGAAATAAGAGGAAAAGAGATCACTGAGACCTTTGGAAATCAAGAGGAAAAGGGTGTAAAAAAGGCCTTTATGCTGCACATTATTTTAGTGAATGAGGTGGTGGTGAAACTTTGGGAGTAAGTTGCGAACTTAGCAGACATATCACTTACAACCATATGTCACTACTTTGGAGTGGAATTTCATAAAAGAAACGTTGGAAATCATTCAAATTGAATCTATATTTCAGGCTGCATAATGAATATTACTAGTGTAAGAGTATACAGAGCTCTTCTGATAATCGTTAGATTTTTAGAATATGAATCTTCCTTTGCTAGAAAATTCATATTTTGGGATGATTTGGAGGAAGAGGACCAATAAGTATAAATAAAAACACATCCAAATAATGTCATTTTTAATAGTATAACTAGATTTGGAGACGTTTTTCCCTGGAGTCAGACTTTAATGGGTTTCTTGTTGTTGTAGTTTGTTTTAATACTGTGGTACATTGTTAGTTTTTTAACTGCTTTCATTTAAAATATCTCCAATGGAACATGTGTATATGAAGTAGGTACTCTGGGGATTAAGTTCTGAACAAGGAGCAAAACTAACTGGAAATTTAAAATTACTTGATTCCACATGGGCATCTAAGGACTTAGATTTAGTTTTTTTGTTTTCTTATTGGAGTACAGTTGACTTAAAATGTTGAGTGGGTTTCAGATGTACAGCAAAGTGATTCAGTTATACATATACATATATCTATTTTTTTAACATTTTTATTGCAGTATAATTGTTTTACAGTGGTGTGTTATTTTCTGCTTTATAACAAAGTGAACCAGTTATACATATACATATGTTCCCATATCTTTTCCCTCTTACGTCTCCCTCCCTCCCACCCTCCCTATGCCACCCGTCCAGGCGGTCACAAAGCACCAAGCTGATATCCCTGTGCTATGCAGCTGCTTCCCACTAGCTATCTACCTTACGTTTGGTAGTGTATATATGTCCATGCCTCTCTCTCACTTTGTCACAGCTCACCCTTCCCCCTCCCCATATCCTCAAGTCCCTTCTCCAGTAGGTCTGTGTCTTTATTCCTGTCTTACCCCTAGGTTCTTCATGACATTTCTTTTCTGAAATTCCATATATATGTGTTAGCATACGGTATTTGTCTTTCTCTTTCTGACTTACTTCACGCTCTATGACACTCTACTTCCGTACACCTCACTACAAATAAGTCAATTTCGTTTCTTTTTATGGCTGAGTAATACTCCATTGTATATATGTGCCACGTCTTCGTTATCTGCTCATCTGTTGATGGACACTTAGGTTGCTTCCATGACCTGGCTATTGTAAATAGAGCTGCAATGAACATTTTGGTACATGACCCTTTTTGAATTATGGTTTTCTCAGGGTATATGCCCAGTAGTGGGATTGCTGGGTCATATGGTAGTTCTATTTGTAGTTTTTTAAGGAACCTCCATAGTGTTCTCCATAGTGGCTGTACCAATTCACATTCCCACCCGCAGTGCAGGAGTGTTCCCTTTTCTCCACACCCTCTCCAGGATTTATTGTTTCTAGATTTTTTGATGATGGGCATTCTGACTGGTGTGAGGTGATATCTCATTGTAGTTTTGATTTGCATTTCCC
>NW_020837999.1:13331547-13361335 GCF_003676395.1 Aethalodelphis obliquidens | reverse complement strand
TCTTTCTGACTTCCTTCACGCTCTATGACAGACTCTACTTCCGTACACCTCACTACAAATAAGTCAATTTCGTTTCTTTTTATGGCTGAGTAATACTCCATTGTATATATGTGCCACGTCTTCTTTATGCACTCATCTTTTGATGGACATTTAGGTTGCGTCCACGTCCTGGCTATTGTAAATAGAGCTGCAATGAACATTTTGGTACATGACCCTTTTTGAATTATGGTTTTCTCAGGGTATATGCCCAGTAGTGGGATTGCTGGGTCATATGGTAGTTCTATTTGTAGTTTTTTAAGGAACCTCCATACTGTTCTCCATAGTGGCTGTACCAATTCACATTCCCACCCGCAGTGCAGGAGTGTTCCCTTTTCTCCACACCCTCTCCAGGATTTATTGTTTCTAGATTTTTTGATGATGGGCATTCTGACTGGTGTGAGGTGATATCTCATTGTAGTTTTGATTTGCATTTCCCTAATGATTAAAGTTGTTGAGCGTTCTTTCATGTGTGTGTTGGCAGTCTGTATATCTTCTTTGGAGAAATGTCTATTTAGGTCTTCTGCCCATTTTTGGATTGGGTTGTTTGTTGTTTTGTTATTGAGCTGCATGAGCTGCTTGTAAATTCTGGAGATTAATCCTTTGTCAGTTGCTTCATTTGCAGATATTTTCTCCCACTCTGAGGGTTGTCTTTTGGTCTTGTTGATGGTTTCCTTTGCTGTGCAAAAGCTTTGAAGTTTCATTAGGTCCCATTAGTTTATTTTTGTTTTTATTTCCATTTCTCTAGGAGGTGGGGCAAAAAGGATCTTGCTGTGCTTTAAGTCAATAGAGTGTTCTGCCTATGTTTTCCTCGAAGACTTTGATAGTTTCTGGCCTTACATTTAGGTCTGGAATCCATTTTGAGCTTATTTTTATGTATGGTGTTAGGGAGTGATCTAATCTCATACTTTTACACGTACCTGTCCAGTTTTCCCAGCACCACTTATTGAAGAGGCTGTCCTTTCTCCACTGTACATTCCTGCCTCCTTTATCAAAGATGAGGTGACCATATGTGCGTGGGTTTATCTCTGGGCTTTCTATCCTGTTCCATTGATCTATGTTTCTGTTTCTGTGCCAGTACCATACTCTCTTGATTACTGTAGCTTTGTAGTATAGTCTGAAGTCAGGGAGCCTGATTCCTCCAGCTCCGTTTTTCGTTCTCAAGATTGCTTTGGCTATTCGGGGTCTTTTGTGTTTCCATACAGATTGTGAAATTTTTTGTTCTAGTTCTGTGAAAAATGCCAGTGGTAGTGTGATAGGGATTGCACTGAATCTGTAGATTGCTTTGGGTAGTAGAGTCATTTTCACAATGTTGATTCTTCCAATCCAAGAACATGGTATATCTCTCCATCTATTTGTATCATCTTTAATTCTTTCATCAGTGTCTTATTATTTTCTGCATAGAGGTCTTTTGTCTCCTTAGGTAGGTTTATTCCTAGATGTTTTATTCTTTCTGTTGCCGTGGTAAATGGGAGTGTTTTCTTGATTTCACGTTCAGATTTTTCATCATTAGTGTATAGGAATGCCAGGGATTTCTGTGCATTAATTTTGTATCCAGCTACTTTACCAAATTCATTGATTAGCTCTAGTAGTCTTCTCGTAGCATCTTTAGGATTCTCTATGTATAGTATCATGTCATCTGCAAACAGTGACAGCTTTACTTCTTCTTTTCCGATTTGGATTCCTTTTATTTCCTTTTCTTCTCTGTTTCCAAAATTATGTAGAATAAGAATGGTGAGAGTGGGCAACCTTGTCTTGTTCCTGATCGTAGTGGAAATGCTTTCAGTTTTTCACCATTGAGGACGATGTTGGCTGTGGGTTTGTCATATATGGCCTTTATAATGTTGAGGAAAGTTCCCTCTGTGCCTACTTTCTGCAGGCTTTTTATCATAAATGGGTGTTGAATTTGGTCGAAAGCTTTCTCTGCATCTATTGAGATGATCATATGGTTTTTCTCCTTCAATTTGTTAATATGGTTTATCACATTAATTGTTTTGCGTATATTGAAGAATCCTTGCATTCCTGGAAAAAACCCCACTTGATCGTGGTGTACGATCCTTTTAATGTGCTGTTGGATTCTGTTTGCTAGTAGTTTGTTGAGGATTTTTGCATCTATGTTCATCAGTGATATTGGCCTGTAGTTTTCTTTGTTTGTGACATCCTTGTCTTTTGGTATCGAGGTGATGTTGGCCTCATAGAATGAGTTTGGGAGTGTTCCTCCCTCTGCTACATTTTGGAAGAGTTTGAGAAGGATAGGTGTTAGCTCTTCTCTAAATGTTTGATAGAATTCACCTGTGAAGCCATCTGGTCCTGGGCTTTTGTTTGTTGGAAGATTTTTAATGACAGTTTCAATTTCAGTGCTTGTGATTGGTCTGTTCATATTTTCTATTTCTTCCTGATTCAGTCTTGGCAGGTTGTCCAGGTTGTCCATTTCTGAGAATTTGTCCATTTCTTCCAGGTTGTCCATTTTATTGGCATAGACTTGCTTGTAGTAATCTCTCATGATCTTTTGTATTTCTGCAGTGTCAGTTGTTACTTCTCCTTTTCATTTCTAATTCTATTGATTTGAGTCTTCTCCCTTTTTTTCTTGATGAGTCTGGCTAATGGTTTATCTATTTTGTTTATCTTCTCAAAGAACCAGCTTTTAGTTTATTGATCTTTGCTATCGTTTCCTTAATATCTTTTTCATTTATTTCTGATCTGACTTTTATGATTTCTTTCCTTCTGCTAACTTTGGGGTTGTTTTGTTCTTCTTTCTCTAATTGCTTTAGGTGTAAGGTTAGGTTGTTTTTTCAAGATGTTTCCTGTTTCTTAAGGTGGGCTTGTATTGCTATAAACTTCCCTCTTAGAACTGCTTTTGCTGCATCCCATAGGTTTTGAGTCGTCGTGTCTCCATTGTCATTTGTTTCTGGGTATTTTTTAATTTCCTCTTTAATTTCTTCAGTGATCACTTCGTTATTAAGTAGTGTATTGTTTAGCCTCCATGTGTTTGTATTTTTTACAGATCTTTTCCTGTAATTGATATCTAGTCTCATAGCATTGTTTTCAGAAAAGATACTTGATTCAATTTCAATTTTCTTAAATTTACCAATGCTTGATTTGTGACCCAAGATATGATCTATCCTGGAGAATGTTCCATGAGCACTTGAGAAAAATGTGTATTGTGTTGTTTTTGGATGGAGTGTCTTATAAATATCAATTAAGTCCATCTTGTTTAATGTCTCATTTAAAGCTTGTGCTTCCTTATTTATTTTCATTTTGGATGGTCTGTCCATTGGTGAAAGTGGGGTGTTAAAGTCCCCTACTATGAATGTGTTACTGTCCATTTCCCCTTTTATGGCTGTTAGTATTTGCCTTATGTATTGAGGTGCTTCTGTGTTGGGTGCTTAAATATTTACAATTGTTATATCTTCTTCTTGGATCGATCCCTTGATCATTATGTAGTGTCCTTCTTTGTCTCTTCTAATAGTCTTTATTTTAAAGTCTATTTTGTCTGATATGAGAATTGCTACTCCAGCTTTCTTTTGGTTTCCATTTGCATGGAATATCTTTTTCCATCCTCTTACTTTCAGTCTGTATGTGTCTCTAGGTCTGAAGTGGGTCTCTTGTAGACAGCATATATATAGGTCTTGTTTTTGTATCCATTCAGCCAATCTGTGTCATTTGGTGGTAGCATTTAGTCCATTTATATTTAAGGTAATTATCGATATGTATGTTCCTATTCCCATTTTCTTAATTGTTTTGGGTTCGTTATTGTAGGTCGTTTCCTTCTCTTGTGTTTCTTGCCTAGAGAAGTTCCTTTAGCAGTTGTTGTAAAGCTGGTTTGGTGGTGCTGAACTCTCTCAGCTTTTGCTTGTCTGTAAAGGTTTTAATTTCTCCATCAAATCTGAATGAGATCCTTGCTGGGTAGAGTAATCTTGGTTGCAGGTTTTTCTCCTTCATCACTTTAAATACATCCTGCCACTCCCTTCTGGCTTGCAGAGTTTCTGCTGAAAGATCAGCTGTTAACCTTATGGGGATTCCCTTGTGTGTTGTTTGTTATCTTTCCCTTGCTGCTTTTAATATGCTTTCTTTGTGTTTAATTTTTGGTAGTTTGATTAATATGTGTCTTGGCGTATTTCTCCTTGGATTTATCCTGTATGGGACTCTCTGTGCTTCCTGGACTTGATTAGTGATTTCCTTTTCCATATTAGGGAAGTTTTCAACTATAATCTCTTCAAATATTTTCTCAGTCCCTTTCTTTTTCTCTTCTTCTTCTGGAACCCCTATAATTCGAATGTTGGTGCGTTTAATGTTGTCCTAGAGGTCTCTGAGACTGTCCTCAGTTCTTTTCATTCTTTTTTCTTTATTCTGCTGTGCAGTAGTTATTTCCACTATTTTATCTTCCAGGTCACTTATCCGTTCTTCTGCCTCAGTTATTCTGCTATTGATCCCATCTAGAGTATTTTTCATTTCACGTATTGTGTTGTTTATTGTTGTTTGTTTCATCTTTAGTTCTTCTAGGTCCTTTTTAAATATTTCTTGCATTTTGTCTATTCTATTTCCAAGATTTTGGATGATCTTTATTATCATTCTAAATTCTTTTTCAGGTAGACTGCCTATTTCTTCTTCGTTAGGTCTGTTGGGTTTTTATCTTGTTCCTTCATCTGCTGTGTGTTTTTCTGTTTTCTCATTTTGCTTATCTTACTGTGTTTGGGGTCTCCTATTTGCAGGCTGCCGGTTCGTAGTTCCCGTTGTTTTTGGTGTCTGTCCCCAGTGGCTAAGGTTGGTTCAGTGGGTTGTGTAGGCTTCCTGGTGGAGGGGACTAGTGCCTGTGTTCTGGTGGATGAGGCTGGATCTTGTCTTTCTGGTGGGCAGGTCCACGTCTGGTGTTGTGTTTTGGGGTGTCTGTGGACTTCTGATTTTAGGCAGCCTTTTTGCTAATGGGTGGGGTTGTGTTCCTGTCTTGCTAGTTGTTTGGCATAGGATGTCCAGCACTGTAGCTTGCTGGTCATTGAGTGAAGCTGGGTCTTAGCATTGAGATGGGGATCTCTGGGAGATTTTCGCCATTTGATATTATGTGGTGCTGGGAGGTCTCTTGTGGACCAGTGTCCTGAAGTTGGCTCTCCCACCTCAGAGGCACAGCACTGACTCCTGGCTGAAGCACCAAGAGCCTTTCATCCACACGGCTCCTCAATTTGGGATGATTCGTTGTCTATTCAGGTATTCCACAGATACAGGGTACATCAAGTTGATTGTGGAGCTTTAATCCGCTGCTTCTGAGGCTGCTGGGAGAGATTTCCCTTTCTCTGTTCTCACAGCTCCCAGGGGTTCAGCTTTGGATTTGGCCCCGCCTCTGCGTGTAGGTCGCCGGAGGGTGTCTGTTCTTCACTCAGACAGGACGGGGTTAAAGGAGCCGCTAATTCGGGGGCTCTGGCTCACTCAGGCCAGGGGGAGGGAGGGGCACGCAGTGCGGGGCAAGCCTGCGGTGGTAGAGGCCTGCGTGACGTTGCACCAGCCTGAGGTGCACCGTGCATTCTCCTGGGGGAGTTGTCCCTGGATCCCGGGACCCTGGCAGTGGCTGGCTGCACAGGCTCCCTGGAAGTGGGCTGTGGATAGTGATCTGTGCTTGCACACAGGCTTCTTGGTGGCGGCAGCAGCAGCCTTAGTGTCTCGTGCCCATCTCTGGGGTCCGTGCTTTTAGCCGCGGCTCGCGCCCACATCTGGAGCTCCTTTAAGCAGCGCTCTTAATCCCCTCTCCTCGTGCACCAGGAAACAAAGAGGGAAGAAAAAGTCTCTTGCGTCTTCGGCAGGTCCAGACATTTCCCCGGACTCCCTCGTGGCTAGCCGTGGTGCACTAACCTCCTGCAGGCTGTGTTCACGCTGCCAACCCCAGTCCTCTCCTGACACTCCGACTGAAGCCCGAGCCTCAACTCCAGGCCTGGTGAGTGCCGGTCGGCCCTGATCCTCTGTGCAGGAATCTCTCTGCTTTGCTCTCCGCACCCCTGTGGCTGTGCTCTCCTCCGCGGCTCCGAAGCGTCCTCTGCGCCACCCAGTCTCCACCTGCGAAGGGGCTTCCTAGTGTGTGGAAACCTTTCCTCCTTCACAGCTCCCTCCCACTGGTGCAGGTCCCGTCCCTATCCTTTTGTCTATGTTTATTCTTTTTACTTTTGCCCTATCCAGGTACGTGGGGGGTTTCTTGCCTTTTGGGAGGTCTGAGGTCTTCTGCCAGCGTTCAGTAGGTGTTCTGTAGGAATTGTTCCATGTGTAGATGTATTTCTGGTTTATCTGTGGGGAGGAAGGTGGTCTCCACGTCTTACTCTTCTGCCGTCTTCCCAGAAGCCTCTATTCTTTTTCAGATTCTATTTCCCATATAGGTTATTACAGAGTACTGAATAGAGTTCCCTGTGTTATACAGTGTGTCCTCGTTGATTATATATTTTACATGTAGTAGTGTATATATGTTAATCCCAGCCTCCTAATTTATCCCCCCCGCCACCTCTGCCCTTTGGTAACCATAAGTTTGTTTTCTAAGTCTGTGAGTCTGTTTCTGTTTTGTAAATAAATTCATTTGTATCAATTTTTTTAGATTCCACATATAAGCAATATCATATGATTTTTGTCTTTCTGCTGGGCTTATTTACTTAGTATGATAATCTGTAGGTCCATCCATGTGGCTGCAAATGGCATTGATTCATTCTTTATGGCTAATATTCCATTCTATATATGTATCACATCCTCTTTATCCATTCCTCTGTCAGTGGACATTTAGATGGCTTCCATGTCTTGGGTATTGGAAATAGTGCTGCAGTGAACATTAGGGTGCATGTATCTTTTCAAAATATGGTTTTCTCTGGATATATGCCCAGGAGTGGGATTGCTGGATCATATGAGAGCTCTAATTTTAGTTTTTTAAGGAACCTCCATATTCTTCTCCATAGTGGTTGTACCAATTTACATTCCCACCAACAGTGTAGGAGGGTTCCCTTTTCTCCACACCCTCTCCAGCATTTATTGTTTGTAAACTTTCTGATGATGGCCATTCTGACCCGGGTGAGGTGATACCTAATAGTTTTGATTTGCATTTCTCTACTAATTAGTGGTGTTGAGCATCTTTTCATGTGCTTTTTGGCCATCTGTATGTCTTCTTTAGAGAAATGTCTCTTTAGATCTTCTGTCCATTTTTTGATTGGGTTGTTTGCTTTTTTGACAGAGCTGCATGAGCTGTTTGTATATTTTGGAGATTAATCCCTTGTTGATCACTTCATTTTCAAATATTTTCTCCCATGCTGTGGGTTGTCTTTTTGTTTTGTTTATGGTTTCCTTTGCTGTGCAAAACCTTTTAAGTTTAATTAGGTCCCATTTGTTTATTTTGTTTCTATTTTCATTACTCTAGGAGATGGATCCAAAAAAATATTGCTGCAACTTATGTCAAAGAGTGTTCTGCCTATGTTTTCCTCTTAAGACTTTTATAGTATACAGTCTTACGTCGAGGTCTTTAATCCATTTTGAGTTTATTTTTGTGTATGGTGTTAGAGAATGTTCTAATTTCATTCCTTTACATGTAGTTGTCCAGTTTTCCCAGCACTACTTACTGAAGAGACAGTCTTTTCTCCATTATATGTTCTTGCTTTCTTTGTCGTAGGTTAATAGATCATAGGTGTGTGGGTTTATTTCTGAGCTTTCTATCCTGTTCCATTGATCTGTAAGTCTGTCTTTTTGCCAGCAGTGTTTTGATGACTATAGCTTTGTAGTATAGTCTGAGGTCAGGGAGCCTGATTCCTCCAGCTCCGTTTCATTTCTCAAGATTGCTTTGGCTATTCAGGGTCTTTTGTGTTTCTGTACAAATTTTAAATCTTTCGTTCTAGATCTGCCATTAGTAATTTGAAAGGGATTGCATTAAATCTGTAGACTACCTTGGGTAGTGTAGTCATTTTGACAATATTGATTCTTCCAATCCAAGAACATGGTATATATCTTTCCATCTGTTCATGTCATCTTCGATTTCTTTCATCAGTGTCTTACAGTTTTCAGAGTACAGGTCTTTTGCCTCCTTAGGTAGATTTATTCCTAGATATTTTATTCTTTTTTGATGTGATGGAAAATGGGATTGTTTCCTTAATTTCTCTTTCTGATTTTTCATTGTTTGTATATAGAAGTGCAACAGATTTCTGTGTATTAATTTTATAATTAATCCATTTTTGGATTCCTTTTATTTCTTTTCTGCTGTGGTTAGGACTTCCAAATCTATGTTGAATAAAAGTGGAGACAGTGGACAGCCTTGTCCTGTTTCTGATCTTAGAGGGAATGCTTTCAGTTTGTCACCATTGAGAATGATGTTAGCTGTGAGTTTGTCATATATGGCCTTTATTATGTTGAGGTATGTTCCCTCTATGCGCACTTTCTAGAAAGTTTTTATCATAAATGGGTGTTGAATTTTGTCAAAAGCTTTTTCTGCATCTATTGAGATAATCATATGTTTTTTCTTCATTTTGTTAATGTGGTGTATCACACTTACTGATTTGTGGATATTGAAGAATCTTTGTGCCCCTGAGATAAACCCCACTTGATCATGGTGTATGATCCCTTTAATGTATTGTTGGATTCAGTTTGCTAGTATTTTGTTGAGGATTTTTGCATCTATGTTCATCAATGATATTGGCCTGTAATTTTCCTTTTTTGTGGTATCTTTTTCTGGTTTTGGTATAAGGGTGATGGTGGCCTCATAGAATGAGTTTAGGAGTGTTCCTTCCTCTGCCATTTTTTGGAACAGTTTCAGAAGGATAGGTGTTAACTCTTCTCTAAATGTTAGAATTCACCTGTGAAGCCATCTGGTCCTGGACTTGTTTGTTGGCAGTTTTTAAATCACAGTTTCAATTTCAGTGCTTGTGATTGGTCTGTTCGTATTTTCTATTCTAGTTAGTCTTGGAAGGTTATATCTTGCTTAAGAATTTGTCCATTTCTTCTTGGTTGTCCATTTTATTGGCATACTGTTGCTTGTAGTAGTCTCTTATGATCCTTTGTATTTCTGTGGTGTCCACCATAACTTTTCCTTTTTCATTTCTAATTTTATTGATGTGAGCCCTCTCCCTTTTTTTCTTTTTGAGTCTAGCTAAAGACTTACCAATTCTGTTTATCTTTTCAAAGAAACAACTTTTAGTTTCATTCATCTTTCCTGGGTTTTTTTGGGTCTCTATTTCATTTATTTCTGCTCTGATCTTTATGATTTCTTTCCTTCTACTAACTTTGGCTTTTGTTTGTTCTTCTTTCTCTAGTTGCTTTAGGTGTAAGTTAAGGTTGTTTATTTGAGATTTCTCTTGTTTCGTGAGGTAAGATTGTATTGCTATAAACTTCCCTCTTAGAACTGCTTTTGTGGTGTCCCATAGGTTTTTGATCATCCTGTCTTTGTTCTCATTTGTAGGTATTTTTTGATTTCCTCTTTGATCTTCTTCAGTGATCCATGGGTTGTTCAGTAGCATATTGTTTAGCCTCTGTGTGTTTTTGTTGTTTTACAGGTTTTTTTCTTATAGTTGATTTCTAATCTCCTAGTGTTGTGGTCGGAAAAGATGTTTGATATGATTTCAGTTTTCTTAACTTTACCCAAGCTTGCTTTGTGGCCCAGCATGTGATCTGTCCTGGAGAATGTTCCATGTGCACTTGAGAAGAATGTGTGTTCTGCTGCTTTTGGATGGAATGCTCTATAAATATCAGTTAAATTCATTTGGCCTAATGTGACATTTAAGGCCCGTCTTTTGTTACTGATTTTTCTGTCTGGATGATCCGTCCATTGATGTAAGTGAGGTGTTAAAATCCCCCACTGTTAATTGTGTTACTGTCAATTTCATCTTTTATGGCTGCTACATCAAGGTTCTTCTGTGTTGACTACGTATATTTTTACAGTTGTTAAATCCTCTTCTTGGATTGATCCTTTGATCATCATGTAGTGTCCTCCTTTGTCTGTTGTAACAGTCTTTAAAGTCTATTTTGTCTGATATGAGTATTGCTATTCCAGATTTCTTTTGATTTCCATTTGCATGGGATACCTTTTCCCATCCTCTCACTTTCAGTCTGTATGTGTCCCTAGATCTGAAGTGGGTCTCTTGTAGATAGCATATATATAGGTCTTATTTTTATATCCATTCATCCAGTCTGTCTTTTGGTTGGAGCATTTAATCCATTTATATTTAACATAATAACTGATATGTTTTTGTTGCCATTTTGTTAGTTGTTTTGGATTTGTGTTTGTAGGTCTTTTTTCTTCCTTCCTCTTTTTGTTCTCTTGTGATTTGATGACTATCTTCAGTGTTATGTTTGGATTCCTTTTTCTTTTTTGTGTGTATATCTATTGTAGACTTCTGGTTTGTGGTTACTGTGAGGTTTTGAAATAGCAGTATGTGTATATATACACAATTGTTTTAAGTTGTCCCTTATTTCAAATGCATTTTCAATATCCTACATTTGTACTCTTCTCTTCTCACAGTTGCTGGTTTTGATATCATATTTGTGTGTGAATGATTTCCTACCTTTACTGTATGTTTGTTTACCTTTACTGGTGAGCTTTCCCATTTGTACTTTTCTTGTTTCCAGTTGTGGTCTTTTCTTTTCTGCCTAGAGAAGTTCCTTTAGCATTTATTTGTAAAGCTAGTTTGGTAGTGCTGAATTCTCTTATTAGCTTTTGCTTATCTGTAAAGCTTTTGATTTTGCCATCAAATCTGAATGAGAGCCTTGCTGGGTAGAGTATTCTTGGTTGCAGGCTTTTCCCTTTCATCACTTTAAATATATCGTGCCACTCCCTTCTGACCTGCAGAGTTCTGCTGAAAAATCAGTTGATAACCTTATGGGGATTCTCTTGTATGTTATTTGTTGCTTTGCCCTTGTTGCTTTTTTTTTTAAGCACTGTAATTTATTTTTCATTGAAGTAAAGTTGAATTACAATGTTGTGTCAGTTACTGCTGTGCAGCAGTGACTGAGCTTCACACACACACACCTTCTTTTTCGCATTCTTTTCCATTATGGTTTATCACAGGATGTTGAATATAGTTCCCTGTGCTATCCAGTAGGACCTTGTTGTTTATCCATTCTGTGTATACACCAGTTTGCATCTGCTAATCCCAAACTCCCACTCCTACTTTCTACAACCCTCCTCCCCCTTGGCAACCACCAGTCTATTCTCTATGTCCCTGATGTTTTTTCTGTTTCATAGATAGGTTCATTTGTGTCATATTTTAGATTCTACCTATAAGGGATATCATATAGTATTTGTCTTTATCTTTCTGACTTACTTCACTTAGTATGATAACCTCTAGGTCCATCCATGTTGCTGCAAATGACATTATTTCGTTCTTTTTTATAGCTGAGTAGTATTCCATTGTATTTATGTACCATATCTTCTTTATCCATTCATCTATTGATGGACGTTTAGGTTGTTTCCATGTCTTGGCTGTTGTGAATAGTGCTGCTATTAACATAGGGGTTCATGTATCTTTTTGAATTGTAATTTTGTCTGGATATATGCCCAGGAGTCAGATTGCTGGATCATATGGTAATTCTATTTTTAGTTTTGTGAGGAACATCCTATACTGTTTTCCACCGTGGCTACACCAACTTACATTACCACCAACTGTAGGAAGGTTCCCTTTTCTCCAGCATTTAACTGTTTGTAGACATTTTAATGGTGGCCGTTCTGAGTGGCATGAGGTGGTACCTCGTTGTAGTTTTTATTTGCATTTCTCTGATTTGTAGTGTTGAGCATCTTTTCATGTACCTACTGGCCGTCTGTATTTCTCCTTTGGAGAAATGTCTCTTTAGGTCTTCTGCCCATTTTTTGATTGGGTTGTTTGTTTTTTTGTCTCCTTGTTTCTTTTAATATTTTCTTTTTGTCTTTAATTTTTGTCAGTTCGATTACTGTGTGTCTCAGCATGCTCCTCCTTGGGTTTATCCTGCCTGGGACTCTCTGCACTTCCTGGACTAGGTGACTGTTTCCTTTCCCATGTTAGGGAAGTTTTCAATTATTATCTCTTCAAATTTTTTCTCATTCTGGACTCCTATAATGTAAACGTTGGTGCATTTAATGTTGTCCCAGACGTCTCTTAAACTGTCCTCATTTCTTTTTATTCTTTATCCTGTTCCACAGCAGTGATTTCCACCATTCTGTCTTCCTGCTCACTTATCCATTCTACTTCATTTATTCTGCTATTTATTTCATCTAGTGTATTTTTCATTTCAGTTATTGTTGAGCTCTGTTTATCTTCTAGCTCTTTGTTAAAACATTTCTTGTATCTTCTTGGTCTGTGCCTCCATTTTTTTCCTGAGATCTTGGACTGTCTTTACTATCATTATTCTGAATTCTTTTTCAGGTAGACTGCCTATTTCCACTTCACTTAGTTGTTGTTCTGGGGTTTTATCTTGTTCCTTCCTCTGGAACATATTTCTTTGCTGTCTCATTTTGTGTAACTTTCTGTGTTTGTAGTCCCACAGGCTGTAGGATTGTAGTTCCTCTTGCTTCTAGTGTCTGCCCCCTGGTGGGTGAGGCTGGTCTAAGAGGCTTGTGCAGGCCTCCCAGTGGGAGGGACTGGTGCCTTGATTTAGATTTAGTTTTAACTTAAGCCTTCATTTTAGAGTTAGTTTTATGAATCATATTTATTGAATCACTTTTTGTAAAAGCAGTGGGGAATTCTTATCTTATTTTTAGATAGCCTTCCATTCAGTTAAATAACAAGTGCAAATAATGGACTTTTTACACTTATTGTTTAGCATGTTTATAATTTCTAAGAGAAGATTTTTGCTAAGTTCAGAGAAGGTTTCTATTATGCAGGTAGTAATGTTGAGTCTCAAGTAACTTACGCACTCAGGGGAAAGATATACAGGTTTATAGTGGCTCTCGTCATGAAAGTATGTTGTTGGTCATTTCCTCTCCAACATCCCCTCTTGAGGTCTTCACTCCAACATCCACTCCTCAGTGACACCTTTCCTGCCTACCTTATCTAAAATGTCACCCTTCTCTTGCATTTCATGTCTTTTTCTTGTTTTTCTCCTTCTTAGAACTCATCTAACTTACTATATTATTATACCTACATATCTTTTGATCTGACTTCCTCATTAAAAAGTAAGTTTTGTGTGCATAAGAGTTTGTGTTTCATTCTGTACTGTATCTCTAGTGTCTAGGACAATGCCTGGTAAGTAGTATGTCCTCAGTAAATGTGTGTTTAATGAGTATATGTTAACTACACTCTATATATAGATTTTCTATATATATATATAAATACATATATAGATTTTCAAGGTAAAATCTGTTATAGCTGCGTGTTTGCAATGCGTCATGAATTTGCATCAGAGGAGGTAACATTAAAAACTTGTTTTTAAAAAAGTCTACTTTTTATATGTTAAATTAGAGACCTTAATCTTTGAGTAATAGTTGAAATCATTTAAGAAACTGACACTAAGGTAGAAATCTGGCACATAAAAACCCATAAGCAGTGCTGCTTCGGTTAGATGATATTAAAGTCTTTTTTTTTTCTGTACAGGTGCAAGTGGCATGAAGAAAATGATATTGTCCTCTGTGCTTTAGCTGTTTGCAAGAAAATTGCGTAAGTTGGAAAAAGGAGTTTCTTCCTAATGCTCTATTCTGCACTGAATTCTTTGCAACTTTGCTTGTTGTTGCTTTGGCATTCAGGGTGCATCACTGTTTACCTCTATTTCCACAACTGTCTTTTAAAACAAAGGTTTTTTTAGTCATGTTACTTGTATTCTTCTGCCCATGTCACTACTTGTCTGGTGGTTACCACCTGAGCAATTTGAGCCTTCAGAAGCACTTATTGAAATTTTTTTCTTCTAGGATTCCTGTAGGAAAGTGAAGTTCCCTACTGTCATTAAGAACAGCACTTCCTTGTGAAGGTGCTGAAAACATATAGACCCTTTTCTCCTCATTTTGTAGGGAAAGTACCTGCAGCCTCAGCTCTGTGGAAGCTCTGGTAACCCCTTTACACAGCTGATGATAGTTGGTTCTGAGGATGAATAAGTGTTTCTAAGTTTTCGCCCTGTTGCTGTTGTTGCCTCTCCCTGCCTTAAATATTTGAGAATTCTGGTGCTCTTCCCCCTCATTCCCATTCACTTATAATGGATCTGAAATTTTATTTGGTAATCAAAGTATTGCTTACCAGTAATGACCAATTTTATGATATGTACTGCTACCTATTCCCATTTTTTCTCCAAATCTCTAAATTTCTTTTTTCCCAATTTACAACAATATCTCACATGCTTTGTCAGAAATTTTTTAAATGTGAATGCTTTTAGAATGAATTAGATAAGATTCTGATAATAAACATTTTAAATTCCTTTTTAAAGATACTGCATCAGTAATTCTCTGGCCACTCTCTTTGGAATCCAGCTCACAGAGGCTCATGTACCACTTCAAGATTATGAGGCCAGCAATAGCGTGACACCCAAAATGGTTGTATTGGATGCAGGGCGTTACCAGGTAAGGAGCTCACTTTTCCGGGCTGCTAGTCTCTCAAGATCAGGCCTTTGTTTGGTTCTCTCTTCTGTTAAAAAATTTTTTTGATCCTTCATGGAATGTCAGTTTTTAATCCAGTTGGATCTTACAAAAAATCCTTTTTCTTCCTTGTATATTTTCCTACTGTACTTAACAAAGAAAATTAAAATTAGCATTAGTGTTTATACAAAACACATCCAAACAGTTATTCCAAAAATTATGTGATACACATTTTTGAAGTAGATATTTTAAATATAAGACCTGATTCAGGATTTGATTAGAGGCTATCTAATTTCCCTACCACCCCTCTTCCCTCCTTGGTATTTACTTACTAGTAGGCCTCTCTACACTACCAAGAGCATAGCAATTAAGAGTATGGGCTCTTTCAAGTTAGAATTCCTAAATTTCACTTCAGGCTCTGCTACACATAGGCTGTGTGACTCTCTGCAAGTTATTTGAACTTTCTGTGCCGATTCCGTATCTGTAGAACAAGAATAATAATAAGGGCTAGTAGTCGTCGTAGGATTAAATGCAGCAGTATATGAAAGTACTAAGACCTCTGACTTAGTAACATTTATTATCTACTATGTTCTATTTTTAAATAGTTAATAAAATAGTGAAAAGGGAACCCCAAAATGGAATGAACTATTGATAAAATAACTATTAGGATCAATCTCAAAGGCATTACTTACGCTTAGCAAAAGCAGCAGTCTCAAAAGGTTATGTAATGTATGATTCCATTTATATGACATTGTTAAATACAAATGATAATGATGAAGAACGTATCAGTGGTTCCCAGGGGGTATGACTGTAAAGGGATAGTAGGAAATTTTTGAGGTGATAGAATGGTTCTGTATCCTGATTGCAATGGTGGTTTCACGAATCTCTTCATTTGTTAAAACTCGTAGAAATGTACACACCAAAGAAGTCTGTCTTACTCCATGATAATTTTAAAAATAAAAAAGAGAGCTCTCCATATAATCTCTGGGCAAGACTCTTCTCTCTCCTGTCTGCTGTTAACCCTTAACCCAGTGGTTCTCCACTAGGACCTATTTCGTGTCCTTCAGGGGACATTTGGCAACACTTGGATACATTTTTGGTTGTCACAGCTGGGGAGGGGCGCTACTGGCATACAGCAGGTAACTTAGATACCAGTAAGTCTGCTAAACACCTGACTATGTACGGACAGCCTCCTGAGCAAAGTATTATTTAGCCTAAAATGTCAGTAGTACCCAGGATGAGAAACACTGCTTTAGTCCTCTCATCACCATCTGTGTTGAGACTACCAGATTTTGTCTCATTACCCCTCTTTTCATTGTTCACATCAGTCACTATGGAAGCTCAGGATACCTAGATCCTTGCTCATCTCCCACACTCATCTTGTTAGGCTGATTCTGTTTTTCATCCTTCCCCAACTCCTGAAAAACTTTGTGGGTCTTCTCAATCTCAGTTATCTCAGTTATCAGCAAAATCTCATGTCTTCAACCTCCTCTTGGGAAGGTCTGTTTTCCTCCTTGGCTGTAACTAAAACTTGTCTCTCCTCTAAAGATACTGCTTCCCTGTTAGCGACACTTTTTTTCTCTCTCTCATTTATCACGGGCTTAGATTTGAAGTAGTTGTCCTTGTTTAACTTTGTGGCCTCTAGACTTCTTTCTGCCTTCTCCCTAAAATCCCTAGGCTTTGAATCACATGCCATTCAGGCTGTAGTACCTGATAACCCCTTCTTGGAGTCAATAGGCCCCTGAGTTGGTCATCCTCATTCTTAGAGCAACACTGAGCCAGGAGATCAAACAATATTCCTGGCAGAATTCTTGATTTCAGTTTCCCTATAGATGATCCTTCCAGCTGCCTGACATTTCTGTTCCTTGATTTGCCCTTCTCCAGTGATCCTGGCCCCTGCCATACATCAAGTATCCACTCCCGTGATCATATTCTAGGCCCCAATGGCATCTCCCCATAATCTCAATTTCAAGCATCCTACTCTCTGACTACCACTGTCTTTCTCTGGTACATCAGTGCCAACAGTTCTTTGATCTCTCCTGGGACCTTCAATTCATTGTATGCCTCCACTGTTCTGCCCTCCTTTGCAGGGTCACTGCATGGCACAACTCCAGGGGTACCATTCACACACAGACAGGTGCTTCAGCCTTATGTCTCCTCTCCGCACCTTGCCCTTCACCTCCTTCCTTCCCAGCTTAGATTCCTTGCTCCATTATTTTCACTCACTTGCACTATGAACTCCACTGGCCCTTCATTCTTCATCATAGTTGGTTGACAAACACTAACCCTCATTAAATCAACTCTTCACCTACTCTATTTGAAGCTAACCGAGGCTGAAAAGAAACTACGATACTGACTGGTGTTATTAAATATTCATCAGCACCAACCTCAAGTGAGCCGTTAACCTTGCCTGGCAGTTGTCCATTTCTCTAGTTTGATTAATCTCCCACTCTCCTAGACAGTTATTTCTCATCTTCTCTCACTTCAAACTTCCATCACCTCTTCCTTCATCCTTGTTCTAGCTGATGCTCGTACCCCTCCTTCTCTGAGAAAATAGAAGCAATCGAGGTTTTCCATATATTCCTGCCATTGCATCTACCATATACTCTAACGCATGAATTGTCTGTGTTTCTGTCTAAGACCAATCCTTTTATTTCTCTATTCTCATTCTCTTACCTACGTAAGGACATGGCTCTAATAATTTCATCAGGGTTTCTCTCTGTTCTGAATCATTCTTATCAGGAAACCTGCTATAATCTCATATTTTTTTAAAAAAAAACCCTTTCTTGACCCTGTGATTTCCCCCTCAAAGATTGCCCTCTGCTCCCCTTCACAGCAGTACTCTTCAAAAGTTGATCAGACATTGGAAAAGTGGGTGTTAGTTTGTATTTAAAGAGTAATTTGAAGTAGATGATCCGATAATAAATAAACATGTTTTCCCTTGTTTTTTTGTGTGTGTTGTTGTTACTTATAGAAGCTAAGGGTTCAGAGTCCAGGATTCTCTCATTTCAGCTCTTCTAATCAGGAACAGAGATCAAACACACCCACTGGTAAGCATCTTATATTTAATAAGAAGGCACCTCAAAGAGTTTAGGGTCTTTTTATGATCCTGAAAACAGATGATCTAAGTTGGCTTTAGGGTATAAGAATCTTGGGAGTTTTACTTGGCATAAGCACTTAATTTGGATATGTAGATTTTTGTATCACTTTGATAAAATTTAATTTATTCAGAATTTTGTTCAGGGCATTTAAAATAAAACCTGTTACTTTTGTAGCAGCTATAGTTTTATAGTTTTGATATGAGGGTGTCTTTTGAGGAAATGGGAAAGTTTAAAAGAGCCAGTGACATGAAATTTCAAATGGTCCCTGAAGAACTTCAATTAAGGTTTCCAGGACTTAAAAAGAATATTCTTGTTCAGCCTTTTTGCCTTTACACTAAGAACTATCTCCCCTATTGACGATCCATTTAATCATGGCTTAGTGAAAAGGCCTGCAGTAGGTTGAGTCAATTGAGGGATCTCTAAGACTATAAAACTGCTGTATTTCTTTTCTTGTATTTTTAATATCCTAGGTGACTCCCCATCTGGGGTGAAAACATCGGGCCAAAACAGCAGTGTTCGGGGAAGAGGGATTACCCGCTTACTAGAGAGCATCTCCAATTCCTCCAGCAATATCCACAAATTCTGCAACTGTGAGACTTCACTCTCACCTTACATGTCCCAAAAAGATGGATCCAAATCTTTCTCTTCCTTATCTTAATGATGATACTTTTTTCAATTTCTGGAAGAACAACGGACCCGACTTCCGTTCTCACTACAGTCATATTAAACAGACCACATCAACAATAAATGTCACTACTATAAAAACTACTTAATTTGTAAGGAAATTCTGTTTTCATAGATTAAAAATAATTGTGGTTGGAGAAGATCTTGGCATTTTTGCTTTTTTCTTTAGGGCTTGTTCTACTTTCTGACTGTATCATGGGAATGCCATTGAAGTTTTGAGTCCTATAAGAATAAAACTAGCTTTTACAGAGTTGTGCTTTTGGGAATATTATATTTTGGTATCTTTTCTCTACAATAAAAGTATTAAGTATCTGTTATGAAAGGTTTTAAAATAGTTTTAATCTATTTCTTTCCATTATGGAAATGTGGAACTGTACCCTTGAGACCTGCAGCTGTTTTCATTGCAAATACCTAAGAAAATCAGCCTTTAACAAAAATAAAGTTTTGCTACTTAGTCTTTGAAATATGCTGACTTTGGCAAAAGTCATTTGAAGGATGAGAAGCCAAAAAGAGATTATGTAATTTTCCCCAAATAACATGGCTAGATAGTGACCAGATTCCAGGTCCACTTGACCACAAATCTCTTTGCATATACTAAGTAGATGTATATGAAGTCAAGTATGTGCCCTGTTTGTGACTGACTTAAACTGGCTCATGTTCGCTACTCAGGCTGTTATATATCCTTGGAGTAGGAGAAGAGATGTAGTAACCCTTTTTACTTGGAACCACAGTAAGACCATACATGGCAGTGGCAGAGATCGCATTCTAATTTAGGTCTGTTTGGCTCAAAACCCTAGGGAATCACTTGGTGTCTGTCTAGGACTCTGGTTTATCTTAATACCCATATTCTCCTTTACTAACTACTGAGTACCTACTTTGTGGATGTATATATACACACGCACACACACACACACGTATCATCTTGTAAAATCCTTAATAACCACTCTGAGGAAGGAGGTACCTCCATTTTACAGACACACACAGAACTCAGATTCAGGTCATATAGTTACTTTATGGAGGAATTGTTAACCAGGTCTGACTCCAAAGACCATGTTACCCATATCTACACTTTCACCTCCTGTTCTTTATTTCTGATAATCAGATCTTTAAAAAAAGAATAGGTCATTGAATGTAAGTTTATATACTGCATTTTCTACTAGCAGATTGGTTTTTAAATCTTACATATAAGCTTTGAGACCATTCTTTCTTCAAAATCACCATGACAGTAATTGGGTTGGCTTCAAAAGTGGAGGGAAAGGGCTTCCCTGGTGGTGCAGTGGTAAAGAATCCGCCTGCCAATGCAGGGGACACGGGTTCAAGCCCTGCTCCAGGAAGATCCCATATGCTGGGGAGCAGCTAAGCCCGTGAGCCACAACTACTGAGCCTGCATGCTACAACCACTGAAGCCCGTGCACCTAGAGCCTGTGCTCAGCAGCAAGAGAAGCCACTGCAATGAGAAGCCTGCACACTGCAAGGAAGAGTAGCCCCTACTTGCTGCAACTGGAGAAAGCCCACGTGCAGCAGCGAAGACCCAATGCAGCCAAAAATAAATGAATAAAATAAATCTATTTTTTTTAAATGTGGAGGGGAAAGCCTAAAATTATAATTCAGAGCTATGGCCTTAGCTACTTAAGACTTGTTCTGTGCCATATGACTTTAATCCCGTGTTAATCATTCAACTTGTATTTTAAAATTTTTTCTGGTTGTGCTGTACTTTTGAGGTATATTGTAATATGTCAAACCAGTAGGCCCCACGTCTTTATTTTAGGAGAATAACTGGTCTTTCCCTTCAGAGATAATTAAAACTCTAAACTATATTAGTAGTAAAATTCAAATGGCTGTCTTCTCAAACTCCTGTCCTCTATTTTCAAAATTCTTTTGGCAGTAAATTCAAAAGTATTAACTACCCTTCAAGAAGACCTGATGAATGATAACATATCCTGGTTGAAGGTGATTTCTGCTGCAACTCCAGTAGCATTTTCTTTGTGTTATCTGACAATACTTACAGCTTTTAATTACTGTTGAGTTCATGACCTATCATCTTTTACCCAATTACAAACTTTGCGGTGCCCATATTTCTGTATGAGAAAGGTGTTCAGTACATGTTAGAATAATTGTCATTGGAAGTAATGGAGAAGGTATGCCAGAATTTCATTTCCACATCAAATGATAAAGTATTCCATGAGTAAAGGAGCCCACCTTTCCTATGAACTTCATTCCCATTCCTTTCTTCAAAACTAAGTGATTAACTTTGTTTAGTGAGCATGTTTTAAGGCTTTACTAACAGCTGGGTTAAAAATACTAAGAAGAATAAAGATGTTGCCCCTGCCTTCGAGAAACTCAGTTTCATAGGAGCAGTAAACAATTAATGCAGTACTAAAAGTAGTAGATACATAGATCAATGGAATAGAATTGAAAATCCAGAAATAAACAATCTATATCAATTGATTTTTAACAATTGTGCCAAAACCATTCAATGGGGGAAAGGATAGTCTTTTCAACAAATGGTACTGGGACAACTGGATATCTACATTCAAAAGAGTGAATTTGGACCTTAACCATTCACAAAAATTAACTCAAAATGGATGAAAGACCTAAATGTAAGAGCTAAAACTATATACAATTCCTAGAAGAAAATATGCGTAAATCTTCATGACTTTGGATGAGACGATGGTTTCTTAATAGGACACCAAAAACACAAGTAACCAAAGAAAATATAAATTGGACTTCATCAAAATTAAGTCCAGAAAAAGTGTCCTTGTGTGTGTTAAAGGACATTATTAAGAAAGTAAAAGGACAACCCACAGAATGGAAGAAAATATTGGGTTGGCCAAAAAGTTCATTGGGGTTTTTCCATGAGATGTTACCAGAAAACCCAAACTTTTTGGCCAACCCAACATTTACAAATCATTTATCTGGCACAGTCTAGTGTACAGAATATATAAAGAACTTTTACAACTCAACAATAAAGAGAATCTAATTTTAAAGTGTGTTAGATGTCTCTCGAGGTCTTTTGAACATATTTTAAATTGGGTTGTTCATTTTTTTATTGTTGAGTTTTGAGAGTTCTTTGTACAAGTAAGATAACAGTCCTTTAAATAAACAACCTAATCGTACACCTAAAGCAACTAGAGAAGAACAAAGTCCAAAGTGAGTAGAAGGAAAGAAATCATAAAGATCAGAGCAGAAATAGGAAGAAAACAATAGAAAAGGTCAATGAAACTAAAAGCTTGTTCTTTGAAAAAGTAAACAGAATTGATAAACCTTCAGCCAGACTCATCAAGAAAAAAAGGGAGAGGGCTCAAATCAATAAAATTAGAAATGAAAAAGGAGAAGTTACAGTGGACATCACAGAAATACAAAGGATCATAAGCAACTACATGCCAGTAAAATGGACAACCTAGAAGAAAGGGACAAATTCTTAGAAAGGTACAACCTTCCAAGACTGAACCAGGAAGAAATGGAAAATATGACCAGACCAATCACAAGCACTGAAATTGAAACTGTGATTTAAAAACTGCCAACAAACAAAAGTCCAGGACCAGATGGCTTCACAGGTGAATTCTGTCAAACATTTAGAGAAGAGTTAACTTTCTGAAACTTCCAAAAAATGGCAGAGTAAGGAACACTTCCAAGCTCATTCTATGAGGCCACCATCACCCTGATACCAAAACCAGACAAAGATACCACAAAAAAAGAAAACTACAGGCCAATATCACTGATGAACATAGATGCAAAAATCCTCAACAAAATACTAGCAAACAGAATCCAACAATACATTAAAGGGATCATACACCATGATCAAGTGAGATTTATCCCAGGGATGCAAGGATTCTTCAATATCCACAAATCAATCAGTGTGATACACTACATTAACAAACTGAAGAATAAAAACCATATGATCATCTCAATCAATGCAGAAAAAGCTTATGACAAAATTCAACTCCCACTTATGATAAAAACTCTCCAGAAAGTGGGCACAGATGGAACATACCTCAACATAAGAGGCCACATATGACAAACTCACAGCTAACATCATTCTCAATGGTGAAAAGCAGAAAGCATTCCAAGATGGGGAACAAGACAAGGCTGTCCACCGTCTCTCCTTTTATTCAACATAGGTTGGAAGCCCTAACCATGGCAATCAGAGAAGAAAAAGAAAAGGAATCCAAATTGGAAAAGAAGTAAAACTGTCACTGTTTGTAGATGACATATTATACAAAGAAAATTCTAAAGATGCTATCAGAAAACTACTAGAGCTCATCAATGAATTCGATAAAGTTGCAGGATACAAATATAACACACAGAAATCTGTTGCATTTCTATATACTAACAATGAAAAATCAGAAAGAAATTAAGGAAACAACCCCATTTACCATCACATCAAAAAGAATAAAATACCTAGGAATAAACCTACCTAAGGAGGCAAAAGACCTGTGCTCTGAAAACTATAAGACACTGATGAAAGAAATCGAAGATGACAAACAGATGGAAAGATATACCATGTTCTTGGACTGAAAGAATCAATATTGTCAAAATGACTATGCTACCCAAGTTAATCCACAGATTCAATGCAGTCCCTATCAAATTACCAATGGCATTTCTCAACTAGAACAAAACATTCTAAAATTTGTACGGAAACACAAAAGACCCTGAATAGCCAAAGCAATCTTGAGAAAGAAATACGGAGCTGGAGGAATCAGGCTCTCTGACTTCAGACTATACTAAAAAGCTACAGTAATCAAGACAGTATGGTACTGGCACAAAAACAGAAAAATAGATCAATGGAACAGGATAGAAAGCCCAGAAATAAACCCACACACTTTTGCTTAATTAATCTATGACAAAGGAGGCAAGAATATACAATGGAGAAAAGACAGTCTCTTCAACAAGTGGTGCTGGGAAAACTGGACAGCTACATGTAAAGGAATGAAATTAGAACATTCTCTAATACCATACACAGAAGTAAAGTCAAAATGGATCAAAGACCTAAATGTAAGGCCAGACACTATAAAACTCTTAGAGGAAAACATAGGCAGAACACTCTTTGACATAAGTCACAGCAATATCTTTTTGCCCCACCTCCTACAGTAATGAAAAGAAAAACAAAAATAAACAAATAGGACCTAATTAAACTTAAAAGCTTATACACAGCAAAGGAAACCATAAACAAATCAAAAAGACAACCCATAGAATGGGAGAAAATATATGCAAAAGAAGCAACTGACAAGGAATTAATCTCCAAAATATACAAACAGCTAATGCAGCTCTATGTAAGAAAACAAACAACCCAATCAAAAAATGGGCAGACGATCTAAATAGACATTTCTCTAAAGAAGACATGCTGATGGCCAAAAGGCACATGAAAAGATGTTCAACACTGCTAACCATTAGAGAAATGCAAATCAAAACTACAATGAGGTATCAACTCTCACTGGTGAGGTGGCCATCATCAAAAAGTTTACAAACAATAAATGTTGGAGAGTGTGGAGAAAAGGGAACCCTCCTACACTGTTGCTGGGAATGTAAACTGGTACAACCATTATGGAGAAGAGTATGGATGTTCCTTAAAAAACTAAAAACAGAACTACCATATGATCCAGCAATCACACTCCTGGGCATATATCCAGAGAAAACCATAATTCAAAAAGACACATGCACCCCAGTGTCCATTGCAACACTATTTCCAATAGCCAAGACATGGAAGCAACCTAAATGTCCATCGACAGAGCAATGGATAAAGAAGATGTGGTACAGGTATAGAATGGAATTTTACTCAGCCATGAAGAATGAAATAATGCCATTTGCAGCAACATGGATGGACTGAGAGATTACCACACTAAGTGAAGTAAGCCAGACAGAAAGACAAATATATGATATCACTCATATGTGGAATCTAATTTTTTAAAAGTGATACAAATGAACTTATTTACAAAACAGAGGCAGACTCACAGATATGGAAAACAAACTTATGGTTACCAAAGGGAAACGGGGCGGAGGGGGCGGGAATCAGGAGCTTGGGATTAACATACAGACACTACTATATATAAAATAGGTAACGAACAAGGACTTACTGTATAGCACAGGGAACTCTACTCAATATTCTGTAATAACCTATATGGGAAAAGAATCTAAAAAAGAATGAATATATATGTGCATATATATATAACTGAATCACTTTGCTCTACACCTTAAACCAACATTATAAATCAACTATACTCCAATAAAATTTTTAAAAATATATGAGTCCTTTATCAGATGTGTCTTTTGCAAATATTTTCTCAGTCTGGCTTCTTACTCTTTTCATATTTTTTTTTTGCAGAGCAGAATTCTTAATTTTAATGAAGTCTGGCTTAATGATTTCTTTCATGGATTGTGCCTTTAGTATTGTATCTAAAAGGTCATCACCATACCCAAGGACATCTAGGTTTTCTCCTTTGTTATTTTTTAAGGGTTTTTATCATTTTGTGTTTTGCATTTAGATATATGCTCCATCTTGAGTTAATTTTTGTGAAAAATCTAAGGTTTGTGACTAGATTTCACCTTTTTGCTTGTGGATGTCCAGTTGTTCTAGCACCATTTGCTGAAAAAAAACATTCTCTTCTGCATTGTGTTGCCTTTGCTCCTTTGTTGAAGATCAGTGCACTATATATATCTGGGTCTATTTATATGGTTCTGTTCTGTTCCACTGATCTAATTGTCTATTATTTCAATACTACACACTCTTGATTACTGTAGCTTTATAGTAAATCTTGAAGTAGGATAGTGTGTCTTCCAACTTTGTTCTCCTTCAGTACTGGGTTGGCTGTTCTGGGGCTTTTACTTCTCCATATATACATTAAAATCAGTTTGTTGATATCTACAAAATACCTTACTGGGATTTTGATAGGGATCACTCTGAATTTATAGATCAATGTTGGTAAGAACTGACCTCTTGACAATATTAAGTCCTCCTATCTGTGAAAATGGAATATCTCTACATTAAGTTAGTTCTTTGATATCTTCCATCAGAATTTTATAGTTTTCCTCATACATATCGTATACATATTTTGTTAGACTTATATCTAAGGTATTTTATTTTTAGGGGGTACTGATGGAAATAAATTTTTTAATATTTAAAGACAATTTTTTTTTTTTTTTTTGTAGTACATGGACCTCTCACTGTTGTGGCCTCTCCCGTTGTGGAGCATAGGCTCCAGACGCACAGGCCCAGTGGCCATGGCTCATGGACTCAGCTGCTCTGCGGCATGCGGGATCCTCCCGGACCGGGGCACGAACCCGCGTCCCCTGCATCAGCAGGCGGACTCTCAACCACTGTGCCACCATGGAAGCCCTAAAGACAATTTTTAAAGTAGTTTTATTATGTTTATTTTTTACTGTATAGTTGATTTTTAAAGTAGTTTTATTTTTTTATTTTTTACTGTATAGTTGATTTACTGTATAGTTGATTATAGTTTTAATTTTTTATTGTATAGTTCCTATAGTTAGAAACTAACTGTTGTGTTAGTTTCTGCTGTACAGCAAAGTGAATCAGTTATACATATATGAATATCAACTCTTTTTAAATTCTTTTCTCATATAGGTTATTGCAGAGTATTGAGTAGAGTTTCCTGTGCTATATGGTAGATCCTTATTAGTTATCTATTTTATATATAATGGTGTGTATATATCAATTCCAATCTCCCAATTTATCCCTCCCCGCTTACCCCCTGGTAACCATAAGTTTGTTTTCTACATCTTTACAGGAGTTTTAGATTCACAGCAAAATTTAGAGGAAGCTACAGAGGTTTCCCATATACCTTGTGCCTCCACACATGCATAGCTTCTCCCCTGTTAACAACATCCCCCATCAGAGTGGTACATTGGTTACAATTAATGAAACTACATTGACACATCATAATCATTCAAAGTCCATAGTTTACCTGAGGGTTCACTCTTAGTGGTGTACAATCTATGTGTTTGGACATATGTAAAATGACATGATACATTATATATCCATCGTTATAATACAGAGTATTTTCACTACCCTAAAAATTCTCTGTGCTCTGCTAATGTGTTTTTAATTTCAAATTCTACTTGTTCATTACGGGTATATAGGAAAGTGATTGACTTTTGTATATTAGTCTTGTATCCTGCAACTTTGTTATAATTGTGAATTTATAATTAAACTCACAGGGGTTTCTTTGGTCAATTCTTTTGGATTTTCTACATAGATTATTATGTCATCTGTGAACAAATCAATTTTATTTCTTCCTTCCTGGCCTTTCTACCTTTAATTTCCTTTTCATATCTTATTGACATCAAAATATGAGGTAATAAGTAATCTTTCTGATGACATGAGTGTCAAAGGTAGAGGTTTTTGGGAAAAAGAAGATAGGTCTGAAAGAAGCAGTGAGGAACAAGGAGATGCTACCCCAACTTCTAAGCCCAGTGGCAACAGGGGTGTGAGAGAAAAACAGCCAGCATTTGAGAAGACTGCAGGGGAAACTGTGCTTTCAGGGGCAATCCACGTTTCAGTTATAGTAAGAAGATGAAGGGAGTCTTCAGAAAAAGACATTGAAATTAAAGCAGTTTTGCTGAACCATGAATTTTAGGGGGAATGATGGAAAGGTTCAGGAATTGGAGAAGAGTGGTAGAAGGGGCAGAATAAGGGATGTCAGGAACCTTGGAGAAATCTGAGTGTGGGATTTGACCTAGGAATCTGGTGGTTCTTGTGATAACTGACATAAACAGGGCTCTAAAGGGCATGAGAAAGTTGGTCCTTGTGGATTCAAAGCAGATAGTGATGCTAAGACTATCATTGTTAGCAGATCAGGATGAGTGAGTTTCTGTGACTTTTCACTCATGATGATAAGAGTAAAGGGCTATGGGAGGTATGCTCCTAGACCCAGTACACTAGACCTCTGTTAAAGGAAGAGTGGTCACTCTAAACACGTCTGCGTCATTCCTGCATGGTGGGAATTCTGAGGAAGTTGTGGAAGGCCTGGGGGTAGAAGATGGGCACAAAGCTTAATGCAGGTAGCAGGACTGCTATCATTTGTCTGAGTCTGAGACCAGGAGCAAGGTGGAGAGTCTGAGCCTGGGCCTTTCACGTCTCAGGGGTCTGAAATAGTACCAGGTTGCTGAAACCCCCTGGACACTATCAGAAACAAATGGCAATCCTTTCTTAAGAAATGTTTGTCCAATTTAGTCCTCCAAGATTCCCTCAGATTAAGGTCAAGCAGTAAGCTCATTAAGCACATGAAGCCTAGGAAAAGGTGAAACATTATGACAGCAGAAACAGCAAATAATGGAATTACTCATTCAGGTACTGCAGATAATGGAATTGTTAGATATGGAATATAGAACAGCTATGCATGAAATGTTTAAGATTCATTCACAAAGAGAAAGTAATAATTATTTGAATGAACAGGCATATTTGAAGAATAAAAAACAAAGGGAAGTTATAGAAGTGAAAAAATATAAATTGTTGAAGTGAAAAAAAAACTCAGTGGAAGACTACAGCTGAAAAAAATAGAAATCTGGAAGATAGGTCTAAGAAATTACCTAAAAGGCAGCAAAAAGAGACAATACAATGGAAAAGGAGAGAAAGGTAGGAGATTTGGAGGAAAAAGGGAGTCTAATATTTGTCTAATTAGAATTTCCATGGAAGAAAGAATAGAGAGAATAAAGGAGAGGTGGTTTTTAGAGAGGTAATGGCTGAAAATTTTCAGAAATGATGAAAAACATGAATCCCCAGGATAAATTAAAAAACAAAAACTATCCTAGAGATATTGAAGGGAAATTCATGAACACCAAAATAAACTTCAAAACCAGCCAGAGAAAAATATTGCCTTCAAAAGAACAATGACAGCAAACTTCTAAAGCAGTAATGGCAATCAGAAGGTGTGAAATAATATCTTTAAAACGTTGAGAGCAAAGAAACTACAATTGTTAACCCAGTAAAACTATCTTTGAAGAAAGAGGATAAGATAAACACATTTATAGATTAAACAAAAAAGAAAAGAAAACATCAAGAGAACTGCAATAAAGGACTTCTGAAAGAAAATGATCCTAGACAGTCTTAAGATACAAGAAGACATGGCGAGGATATAAAATAGCAGACATGTATGTAAACCCAAGCAAATATTGTTCATATAAAAAATTATAAGTATGTTGTTTAATCCAGGGTGTTTATAAATGGACAGCACTAAAATACTGGGTCTATAATAACATATAAGTCAGAGAGGGAGTATGTTGAAATTAAAGTGTTCTAAGTTCCTAGAATTGTTCACTAAAAGGTTAATATATTATTTGACACTAGATCTTATCAAATAGGTTTGGCAAAATGTCCAGGGTAACCACTGAGAGAACAGAAATAGAGTGAATAATTTCTAAATTTATAAAGAGAAAACAATTGGAATAAGGAAAAATATGATCAATAAAAAAATAGGCGTAAGGAAGATGGCGGAAGAGTAAGATGCAGAGATCACCTTCTTGCCCACAGATACACCAGAAATACATCTACACGTGGAACAACTCCTACAGAACACCTACTGAACACTGGCAGAAGACCTCAGACCTCCCAAAAGGCTCTTGGTGCTGCAGCCAGGAATAAGTGCTGTGCCTCTGAGGTGGGAGAGCCAACTTCAGGACACTGGTCAACAACAGAGCTCCCAGCTCCACATAATATCAAACGGCGAAAATCTCCCCGAGATCTCCATCTCAACAACAGCACCCAGCTTCACTCAACGACCAGCAAGCTACAGTGCTGGACACCCTACGCCAAACAACTAGCAAAACAGGAACACAACGCCACCCATTAGCAGAGAGGCTGCCTAAAATCATAGTAAGTCCACAGACACCCCAAAACACACCACCAGACGTGGAACTGCCCACCAGAGAGAAAAGATCCAGCCTCATCCACCAGAACACAGGCACGAGTCCCCTCCACCAGGAAGCCTACACCACCCACTGAACCAACCTTAGCCACCGGGGATAGACACGAAAAACAACGGGAACTACGAACCTTCAGCCGGCAAAAAGGAGACCCCAAACACAGTAAGATAAGCAAAATGAGAAGACAGAAAAACACACAGCAGTTGAAGGAGCAAGATAAAAACCCACCAGACCTAGCAAATGAAGAAGAAATAGGCAGTCTACCTGAAAAAGAATTCAGAATAATGATAGTAAAGATGATCCAAAATCTTGCAAATAGAATAGACAAAATGCAAAAAACATTTAACAAGGACCTAGAAGAACTAAAGATGAAACAAACAACGATGAACAACACAATAAATGAAATGAAAAATACTCTAGATGGGATCAATAGCAGAATAACTGAGGCAGAAGAACGGATAAGTGACCTGGAAGATAAAATAGTGGAAATAACTACCACAGAGCAGAATAAAGAAAAAAGAATAGAAAGAACTGAGGACAGTCTCAGAGACCTCTGGGACAACATTAAACGTGCCAACATTCGAATTATAGGGGTTCCAGAAGAAGAAGAGAAAAAGAA